>NC_140960.1:106392484-106762484 GCF_014529385.1 Adiantum capillus-veneris | reverse complement strand
CTGGGGAATAGATGAAGTTCATAACGGAGCAAAGTTGCTCTCCGGGTAGATTCCCCTGACTGATGAAGATGCGCGGTTGCTATTGCAAAAACCAAGTCGTGACTGTCAGCCATAATGAGATAGTTACTCCTGAAGAGAAATTAAACTGAAAAGTTAACTCTGGTAATGTTACTCCATACACTTTGGACTTGGGTATGAAAAAATTCCTTCTATCTTTTATAGACCCACCTTATTACTGTGAGTATAAATTGGAAATAATATATAATATTGCCAGCTCTGAGTAGGATAACTTACACTGTTAAGATCAGGGCTTGGATACCTTACCTTTGTGGTAGCTATATGACATATGCTCAGTGAAGTGTTCAGTTGTATGACTAACGGGTTGTATATAATCTACCGATGCTAGGTACTTTAAACAAATAATAGATTACGGATCGGGTGGTCGACCGTGTGAGCGGTTTTTTAATCAGAAGATAGGAATAATTTTGGAAAATGTGACTTGACCTGGCCTTTTACTTAAACTTGCCCTGATGTATACACATTCCCGTGTAAGCGTGTTCTTTCTTCAAAACACAAATGTAGCAAAACACAAAAAGTAGTGTCCTTGCACTACTTGCAAGTAGTGCATAGTGCAAGGATACTCTAAAGAGAGGAAAACGCCAAAGGGAAATAAAGCAAAGGAAAACACAAATGTGGTAATGCTACTCAACCATCTCTCTTATATAAACACAAAAAGTCTTTTGATTTTTCACTTCCATGAGCTCTTTTCATTTTCCAAACTCACCCTTCACTTATTCCCTTTTGATGTTTTGAAAGGTTTTTTAATTTTTTGAGATTGGGGAGACATATGGTATGTAAACTAAAAAGGGTTATACTTAATTGAAAGAGAAAGAGACAAAGAACACAATGCACTTCACGGAATCAAATTTGGATTAGCACATCATGTGAGAATTTGATTACAAGTTGAAGTTGAGTAGTTGCTCACTGTCGTATATAAAAAGCTCTTCAAAACTCCAGATAATGTTCCCATCCTCCTTCAAACTAAGGTTTTTTTGAGCTTTATACCTAGGGCTTTTCAAATAACCTATGGTCGATTCTGATGGCTTTGAGGCCCATGACAAAATAGTACAACTCAAAGTATACAACATTCGGCTCAAAATTACATGGGCTCAAGTACAAAGATTTTATTAAAAAAAGGGATAGATTACATCAAAATTTGAGGCTCGAACAAGGTGTGGTTGGCTAGAAGGGCTCTCGTCAGCTGCATCAACCAAACAGTCTCTACCCTCGCCCACCACATGTCCTACCTCTGTTCTACACCACTTGGGTTACCTACTTGCCTCATGCACGATGCGGCTCCTATGCCAATTCGTCCTATCATCGTCAATCACCTACCATATCCATTCCTTTTTCCTCCTTAAGCCTCAAGGCATCCATGAAGATTCTCCCTAAAAACTCCAATCCCACATTCTTTACTGCTGGAATGAATAAGGAGGAGCTTGGCCTACAGACTATATGTTACTGAAGAATGCTTTCGTCATCTCTACAAGGTGGGCTTTTCTTCATGGCTCTTCGCTTTCATGTGAACAAGTATAAGGTGACAATACAACTAGCTGGGCGTTGCTACTTCCAACACCAATATATAAGATGGATGTTGCCACTTCCAACACCATAGATCGGAGGATTAGAAGGCGGTAGGGTCCACGTTTGATGGTTCCATTAAAGCTCATGCGCGAGCAAATCCATCATCGCCTACTAGCTGCGTCATAGCCTACTCTCTGATCTCTCTCTCTCTCTCTCTCTCTCTCTCTCTCTCTCTCTCTCTCTCTCTCTCTCTCTCTCTCTCTCGCATAGAGTGGCCAAAGACAAACCTGAACACTCCAAGCTGCCTCTGGGGAACCTGCGAACTGCTTGTGGAGAAGATATTTGCACTGCTTCTGAGAGCAGTTGAGCAACGCAGAGTGCTTTTTTATATATTCACTTGGTAGCTTTTCACGCGGAGTTTGTTTTATTTAGAGCTTTTCATGACAGCAATGTTTTTTTAAAAAATTTAAATATAGTGCCACATGGTGGCTTCTACGTTCAGAAACCGGAAAAAGAGCCTTGGGCTCACCAAGTAAAGACATTTTATAGCTGTATGTAGTAAAGGCCTTTCTTGTAATTTCAAGACATGGATCCTACGAACATGTTCGATAAGGTGTGATACAGTGGCTATGTGGGTATGATTATAGGGGTGGATGAGCCATGTATCAAGCATGCAGTCAAAGTGTCTCTAGGGCCAACAACTATATCTAGAGGATGGCTCGGTGGAGCTTCGTATCATCTCTTTCAAGTTTTTCATACATTTTTTTTGAATTTTAAGGGCGGTTTCCCATACTCCATGTAATCAAGCAAGGATGGCCTTTAAGCAATCGACTCCTTCAATCGTTTCCTTCAAGCTTGGTTTGTGTTTGATCTTTCGTAAGGCGAAATTCTTCTCAACAAGATCGACATCTTATGAAGTTTGATTCAAAAACTCGTGCAAGGCTTTGATTTCAATTTTTGCAACCTTTTTGTACCAAGTTTTTAATGAGCGCTTCAACATGAAGCACATGAAGGATGGTGTTATCATTAAATTTTTTCATAGAAATTGTAGTCAAGCAAATTGATCCACTTCGAGGCAACTTGTTGACAACTCTTGAATGACATCTCACATCTCCTTGGTAGCTCTTGGATATAATCTCATCGTTAGGCTTGTTGAGAAGGTTCACAACTTTTGGTCGATGGTATTCACCCTTCAAGCAACTTCAAGGTAGGAGGGTATGTCATTCAAGGCTCCAAAATGGACAAGACAGGCTCACCATGAGTATATGGAGCAGGGAGACATAGCGTATAACAGAAAAATCAAATTATATGGTTACAAAGTCTCTCAAGGCGGGGAATGGGCATCAATTTTGAGATTTTATGGTTTCCAGGTTTTCTTACTCCGTATATGAGTTTATTTTGCAAGACATTCACAAAAGATTTTCGAGATTTAATTCTTGATTTAATCATTATTGAGTGCATAGTTATGTTAACATCAAACATGGTAACTTTGTCTAAGAGCAAGTTGAGGATGTAAATAAATGCAAAAGATCTGTCGCTTCTTTGAGCCAGCCACTCAACATGACGCCATTTGTTATGGTGGAGCAACTCCAAGGTTATATTTTTGTAGCTGACAAAGGCTCAATGACATCATGTAAACAAACGACAAGGTTCTTAATACCTTGGGTACAAGATACATTGCGATCTTAGTATTTTCTTTGCAATTTTGAGTTTTGCAAGAACCAATATACCATTCAAAGGTTCCAAAGATGCATTGCATGTGAATGTCTGGTGAAGAATCTTTACACCTTTGAGCACAGAAGCTCGACATAGTTTTATTCTTGATATGTCACTCTCAAAAGCAAGGCTTCCTACTTTATGCCTATGGCATGATAGCTTCCGTAGTTTGATGTATGATATCAACATATGAAATTGGAGGGGATTTGCAATTGTATATGAACAATGTTTCATTGAGTGTCAGCATGAACCAAGCCAAGGGGCTTACATGGTACATATGACAACTCTAAGTATATCAAAATTCATGGCTATGAGCTAGATTCAAGCAAGGATTGCAAAATTACATAGAAGTTGTCTCTCAACCAAGTATTCGCTTTTGCATTTGGAAGTTCCCACTCAACCAAGCATTTGCTTTTGGATTTTGAGACAATGGGAACTAGACAAGCAACCAAGTGGGATAATTTCAAGTTTTTACTACTTTTAATGCATTTTTAAACCTTTAATTTGGCAAAAATCATAAATTGCATAGAGAGATGCTTTGTAGGAAAATGCTAGAAGCAA
Source organism: Adiantum capillus-veneris (assembly GCF_014529385.1). Classification (NCBI taxonomy): domain Eukaryota; kingdom Viridiplantae; phylum Streptophyta; class Polypodiopsida; order Polypodiales; family Pteridaceae; genus Adiantum; species Adiantum capillus-veneris. The sequence continues at coordinate 106,758,623 of NC_140960.1, read as the reverse complement.
GGCTTCTACCCCATGTCCTTACCTTGTTTGTTGAGTTAGGATCGACGACAAGCCACCAAGGCATGGGGAATTGGCATCATTGGGATAAAAATTCACATTTTACGCATGACAAGGACGAATTGTGTTGTATCAATGCCGGCTGTCGATAATGCAAGGCACTTAAGACTATCATCTAAAAATATCAAGGCAATTAATTCATTGTTACCAAGGTTGTATCAACATATCCTTTATGATTTGCATTTAAGTCATGCTAGTAAGGCTGACTTAAGTCCACCCAAGTAGTTTTTACGCCTTTGCTACGATGCAGGATACTTTATAAAGGACATTGTTGCCACTTTATGGTCCGTTATTGTTTTTTATAATCACCAAGATAGATTCAAATTAAGGTGGTATCTGCATGCACTAGAGTCACAGGATTACCTCAACATAGGTAAAACCTTGTTTGTTTCTAGTTGTTTTTGTCAATGATTCTCCTATTGAAGATGTTATAGGAGTTAGTCGTATCTTTAATCTTATCTCATCAATTTCAATCAAGGCTGGCAAATTTTCTTTTCCTTGTTGCATTATGAGGCATCAATAGATACTCTATATATTAATGGTTCTATACACAAGGTGCATGCAATATAGATTATGATTTTGTTTTGTAGTACGTAAACATGGCTTGAGGCAACTAATTCATGTAATAACATGACTCTTCTAAGAGATCCTCAAGACATGCAATCTCTTGTTTCCATTAAAATTGTGTGGATTTGCACTCACACATTCATGATTGGGTTATGTCAATCAGACATCTCTCTTAAATCTATGTAAGGCATATCTAAAAAAAGCCCCAAACGATACCTAGTGTGACTAATCTTTTGGGTTCTGAGAATATTTCTCTCAATGGGGAGATATGATTGTTCAATGATCCAATTGTGAACGAAAGTCCAACTTGAGTAGGTCTCTTTCTTAGTGTATAGAATGGGTTGTGTCTAGAGGAGCACCATTTTTTGGGGTACGGCCCAACTTGTGAATGAGTGATTACTCTTGCTTGCCACTTTTTAGACTCTTCATACTTTTGTTTTCAAGCAAAGAAGCTTTAAACTGCCAAGGGGTAGTAGATAAGTTCTCTTTACCAATCTACTTACAATCACTACTTGTAGCAAGATAGCCTACAATGGTACCCATCTACCTAGTGGTTTTAGTAGTCTACTTATGGAAACCTTTAGTTTGCTAGGACGAGGCCAAAGGTTCTTGGACAACCAAGGGTTTTTTAATTATTGTGAAACAATGTTGCACAACTTGTTTTGATGAAAGTGATATGTTCATTACCACGCCAAGGGTAGGACTAAGAGGGTACGATCCTGGCAAAGTTTTGGCTATGCATTCATTGTCAAGGGGTCTCCTAATCAAGGGCCATGCGACCAGTCTCGATGGGTGGAGATGAGCATGCGGTATTCCCTCAGGTCTTTCATTGGTATCAGAGAAAAATTATATAGCTCCTGGCTATGGAGGGAAGTATCTCATCTACCCTCATTCATAGAGATGGAGGGAAGCCTCTCATCTAATCCCATGCATAGAAATGGCATTATTTCTCTCTCTCTCTCTCTCTCTCTCTCTCTCTCTCTCTCTCTCTCTCTCTCTCTCTCTCTCTCTCTCTCTCTCTCAAAGCTCTCGAGCTTGCAGGTGAGATTCCATGAAATCTCCATCATGGTTTTCCTTTTTGGGCCACCTCTGCCAAAATGGGCAAGGTTCGCTTCTATTTTGGGCAAGTTGAAGAAGGGGGACCAATGCCATAGTGCAGCTAGACACGTGGGAAATGTGTCCAACATACACACATACCATTGGCAAGCAACCTACATGATATCACTCTCTAAAGTGATGGGCGGGTGTGCCTTTGTAATTAGCATAAGACGTCTTAATGTTGTTGCTTGATTCTGCCTGTACAAGCTGGGGCCCGTGATGATAAGCTTAGGTGTAAGGGGTGGTGCATTTCCTTGGCTGCTGGGTAAAAGCATGAATTGGTGGTACCCTTAAAAAAAAGTGGGGATCGGTAAATGTTTTGCAAAAAAACTCAAAACTTGTCGTACTTTATACTTTTAGATTCTACATGAAAAAAATATGTCCATTGATATATAACATGCTAGTTTATTTACATGCAACACATGAAGATGGGGCTTGTAAAGTGATACCAAAGGAGTGTCCAAGACTCCCCTTTTTGGTACCACCAATACATGCTTTGGCCCTGCTTTCTTTTTGGGTTAATGCACCACATGTTAGCAAGTTAGTGACAACACATCGGCATGCCACACTTATATGCGTGTGCATTGCGTGCATGACATGCAAGCCAGTTTGCAGAGGTATCTTGTAAAAGCATGCTTATCATGCTTCCTTGAACAAAAAACCATCATGTGTAGTGATGCATGGCATCATTTATTTTCATTCTTGGTAGGTTTTCTTGACTTTGATGGGTCACACACAAGCATGTAGCCATGTGTGATGCGATGGATACAAACATTTTCTGGCACGGCCAATTCCTCTCTCATGCATATGATGCATAACTTAGTTATCAATTGTTAAATAGAGCAAGCCTCAATTTGACTCCAAAATACTTGTAGGGATGCAATGGAACCCTTCACTCAATCTAGCTCGTCTTTGGCTAGAGTCCATGGGGTTGTAGGAAGCACAATCTTCCCATTGGGGGCTCGATGTGGAGTGGCGGAAGCGGGGAGACGTTTCAAGACCTTCAAATCCTCCCTAGCCCCCAAAGATCCCCTTTTGTCCGTAATGTGGTCCCATAGGGTGTGAGAAACAGTCTTGAATATGTGCATGGGATCCAAGAGGTGTTGTATTTTTGAGTCCTTCCAATATGGAAGTTTTAAAAATATGGAGTACTTTGACATACCTTTTGGTGGAGTAGACGGAGATGGATCACTATTGTAGTGCTCTTCCCAAATGCTTGTCCAATCTATCATGGTAAGCTTTAGAGGTTTCTTCCCCTTTGTTGGAGCTTTGTATTTGCTATGACTTTGCGGTAGGAAACAATGGTTGTTTGGATAGATTACCTTATCCAAGGAATCTGGCCGCTCTGCCACCAATGATGGTCCACAAGTAGGACATGCATTGTGACCCGATGGGAAACCCTGCACTCATATCATATCGTTAGAAAAATGTTTTAAACTTCAAATGATAAAGAGATAGAAGAATGAAGATAAATTACCAGAAATCTCTTCAAGGCAAGGATAGTCGTGTATAATCCACATAAGGATACACCTCACAATGGCCTCTCTCCTCTCCTTTGGAAGTGAAACATGACCAACGGGGATGCTCTTTTATAACTCCTCCAAGTCCTCAAGATATGCCATCAATATTCACCACTTTGTACTTCCCTCATATAGGAAAAGAAAGAAGTATATTGACCTTCTTGGTAGTCTCCCATGGTGGAATATTGTAGTTGATGATCACCATAGGCCAAGTGCTCCATGATGTAGACTTGGTGCCAAAGGTATTGACACCATCATTTACCAACCCAAGCCTCAAGGGTCGAGGCTCTAGCCAAAACTCGGGCCAATGAGTCTTGATGTGTCTCCATGCAAGTAAATCGGGAGGGACACGCATCATTCCATCATTTGAGCAGTGGTTGGTGTTCCATGTGAGAAGGCCATTGTAGACTTGCTTCCAAACATGTACTGAATCTGAGGGATAAGTGGAAAATGCCTCAATACCTTGCAGGGTAGGTGAGCCCCACTCACACCAGTCTTGTAGCATGATTCTCTATACACATGACAGGAGGTAGTGTGTGCGTATTCATTGCGGTATAGTATGGAATTGTTGAAGCATGCATGGATGTGCTCATACTCCATGCCAAGTACAGTGACCTATGACCTCACCCGTCGACGATTTGAAGGCATGTGGGGATCTTCAGGAACCATTTTTTCCATCAAACTACAACAAATCAGAGAATTAATACAACTGCAAGGGGACACCAGGAAGAGAGTGCAATTTATAAAAAACCATAAATAGAACTTATCCAAGGAGTGCATCTACACTTGCATTGCTCCAACAAATTTTGCTTGTAAGTTGAGGACTTCCAACAATGCTCAAAGAATTGAGTATTTTGCACCATATTAAAGAGGTTTTTGAGCACTTGATAGCAACCTATCGTCTATTGCTTACGCCCGTTGAGTGCATGTTCTACAATCCTCCTTGCACATGTTGGTTTTATGTGTCAACAACTCATCAACCATGTCAAACATGTGCTCATTATCAAACTCAAAGTGTCCCTGAGACATGCGTGGCGAAGTTGTCGAAGTAGAGCTAGTGCCACAATTACCACATGCCATGCTTTCCCTTAGTAGCTCTTGCCATTGTCTTTCAACCTTGTATGCCAGAGTACCACCACCAAACACAGACCAATGAGGGGAATCCTGAAGTGAGGGGGAGGCAATGCTCCCATCTACTTGAGTAATTTTTTGAGGGATCCAAAGCCCCTCATTCTCCACACGATCCAAGGCAATGCACCTCAAGCGAGGGATTTCCCCTTTGCACATGGCGCAAGGACAAGGTAGTTTTTTGTTCAACCATCACTCGCATTTGACTCCATTTGGAGGGCCATGATCATCCCAATCATCCTGCACACACGTGAAAAATAGTTAAGTTTACTCAAGAAACTTTGAAAAATCACATGTGCTCTAATAAATGAATAATTAGTAGACTAGTATAAGCTAAATTTTCAACAGCGGAAATGAGAGAAAAGACTAAAAAAATAATTTTAAAAAATACAATGAGTAGGAAAAGAGAGAAAAGATTTAAAAATTTAAAAGTATTACTAAAGAAATAATTTTAAAAATGTAATGAGTAGGAAAAGAAAGGAAAGCTATTAAAAAAATTTAATATAGTACTAAAGGTGGTGGAAAATTAGAGAGGGGTTTGCAAAGGGGGTAGCCTCCAACTTCAGATACTTCTTTGAACATGCACGTGGTAAAAAAAGTGGTAATAAGAGCAATAATGTTTGCGGTGGTATATGTGGTAGTACTCGTGGTAATAACTACACCCAAAAAAAGAAATAAATCAAGGTATACCACATTTTTTGGACATACCTTGCTCTTCAAATAGAGGTGTGTAGGTTAGGTGTAGAATAGGTCCTCTCTTTCCGTGGCCTCTCCATCTACTAATATTAGGTGAAAAAGTAGAGGTGTGTAAGGTGTCGATAGGGATGTATAGATTAAGTGGCTAGAGAAGATATATATGTATATATATGTCTGTATATATGTGTAGATATATATGCATGTATACATATGTGTGTATATGCATGTACATAGGCACTAAGCAAGGGAGCATAGCACCCAATGATTGAATGCTTCCTCTTGGGCATAGTCCCTTTTTAATCATGGCATTGTGGTTATTGGTCCACACATGTATGGATTACCTCAATGTACCCTTGGTTTTATTACGATTGAGATTGTGATGATATCTTAAGAGGTGCCATTAAACTATTAGCACTACTAGCCCCTACTTAGGTCTAATAGTATATATGTATGCATATAGATATGTATCTATGTGAGTGAGTGTGTATGTATGTATCTATCTGAGTGTGTATGTGTGTATATACATGTATGTAAGCACTAAGTATGCTTGTATATACGTACCTATGTGAGTGTGTGTGTATGTACGTATATATATGTGTATGTATATATGTGATAGAGCTTATCTGTATACATCTAATATACCTCTCTTTGTAGACTAGGTGTAGATTAGGTATATGTTAAGGTGGAAAAGTAGAGGTGTGTAAATTATATAACATTAACGTATAGATAGGGACGTCACGGTTTGCTAGAAGATAATGAATACATTGCTGCTGGTGTCTTTGATGAGTGTTCATTTGTGGATATGTTAACCCTCACGGCACACGGACACCCATCACCTACGACGGACGTGTATTATGTATTTGGTAGAGTCAGGTACCGGGCTTGTCGGACCAATAGGGAAAGGTAGAGTGATCGCCGATGAGAGGCGCACTTTAACTTGGACATTCAAGGGATTAGTTGGTTAAGCATGGGCGCCCAAGTGTGAATGGGGTGAGCTCCTATAAAAGCCAACTAAACCTAATTTTTACTCATTCTCTCATTTGTGCAATTGAAGAGTGCTCTTGCTCCATCTCCATCTTCTTCTTCTTCTTCACCTCCTTGTGTGTGTGTGTGAGAGAGAGAGAGAGAGGGAGAGTGTGTGTGCGATCGAGCATTACGAAGGCACGACGGCGGCGAAGCGGTTGAGCGCGGCACGACTGCAGCTTCTTCTTCATCGCGGCGAGGAATCCACCACGAAGGCGAGCGTAGAGCGGTGAGTGACACACCCTTTGTTTTCTTGAGCTTGCTAGTTTAGGCTTGTTGTGTGCTTGGAGCCGTTTGTGGCTCGCATACGGTGTATTGGCAAGTCCCTTGCTTCGACAGTGCGGCAAGGAGCGCACATTTTTGGCGCCGCTGTCGGGGATATGCCCTACACTAAGCTCGGTTAGCACTTTACGCTTCCTTGTGGTGCAATTTCTATCATAGGAAAGACGGAGAATGTGTGGAGATTTCTGTTTTTTGCGTTTTCTGCAATTGCTGTCAAATTTCAATTTCTGCTATTGTCTGTGTTTTTTCAATTTCTGCAATTTCTGCATTTTCAAGTTCGGCGTTTTCAATTTCTGCAATTTCTGCAATTTCTTTTTTGCTGCATTTTCTGCAATTTCTGCGTTTTTCTGCATTTTCTGTCAATTTCTGTAGTTTTCTGCATTTCTGCAATTTTGCGTTTCTTTTTTTCTGCATTTTCTGCAATTCTGCGTTTTTTTTCAATTTCTGCGTTTTTCTGCATTAAAAAAAAAAAAAAAAAAAAAAAAAATTTGAAAAAAAAAGTTTTTTGAGAAAAAAAAAAAAATAAAAAAATTTTGAAAAAAATAAAAATAAATTTTAAAAGGAAAAAAAATCGGAAATTAATAACGCGAGCGAGTGGGTGGCGAAATTTTTCGAAAATAAAAAACGTGACTCTTAAAACGGACGGGTTGGTTTGTATAAAAGATAGATCGGGATCGTTTTCCCAAGCCCAAGCCCAAGCCCAAGCCCAAGCCCAGGCTCAGGCCTCAGTCCTCAGTCCTCTGATATATACTAGACTCACTCTTATATATATACCCTACTCCCTCAAGAGAGAATGAGAGCATGTGGGACAAGTCCTCCACTCTCCTCCTTTCTCTTCCCACTTACACCCTTAGACTTTCTAGTTTGGGCCTAGTTCCCTACTGGAAATTGACAGTTTTAGGGATTCCGAGGGCATAGAGTGACCAAACGGAGGGCTGTAAAGCACGGCACGACCCTCTGACCGATACGCTCGTTTCGAGCTATCACACGGCCCATTCCACGACACGCTCTAAAAAATCTAGCAAAAAAACAAACAAAAAACACGCTAAAAACTAGTCACAAGGCCTCCTAAAGCAGCTTTTTGACACCTTAGGGTATCAAAAGCACATGCATTTACGCTCTGGGCGGGTGCTAGAACACGAGCATATTGAGGGTGCCTCTGTTCATACGGACACCCATTACCCATCCACGATAAGCTCTAGACCCTCAGCGGGGACACAAGGTAGCACCACCCAAGACCCTAAAATAGCCGCTAGTGATTCCTCCTCCGACTCAGAAATCATGGAAGCATACCCTACCCAAAACACTGAGAGAGAAGGCCATGCACCTCCCGAAGCTCCACAGCCTAGTACTAGTATGTTTAGCCGTTTCATGGAAACATTAGGTAGAGCTACTCGCTCGGAACCTGAGGCAAATGAAGCACACGAAGGGGGTGGGGAAGTGGAATCTCCTTTCACATCGCACGTAGACCCCACACCCCCAAAGAGTGTCCATGTGGATATCCTACCAACTTCTTACCAAGAAGGCCCTGTTGAGCTGCCTCCTTCAGAAGTTCCCTCTAGAGTACCGTTGGTGACAAGTAAAACCACGGGGAGCAACATTGCTTCTACCTCACAAGAAACCGTTAACACGTCGACTCTAGAAGGATTGTTCATTAATGATCATTGGACATACGACCTCCACACTGAGGTGTTGACGGATCTACACTCTGGCCACGCCTACCATGTAGGATGGATAGAGATTGTACAATCCACCTCTAGTGCCACGAGCATCGAAGATCAACAGAAAATGATCTGTAATGTTATCCATGGCATTATTCAATCAGAAAGGCAAAACCGAGGGGTAAATATACTCTCAACTGGCCCCATGAGATTTCTGGATACGAGCAAGGCTCAACAGCCTACTCTATCACAAATGGAGACTCCTCTAATGAGCCCCATGGACCCATCTTACGTCATTTCACCCGGGGTCTCTATGCAATCTGAGCCTCCGAGCGAAAACTTTAGCTTCCCTAACTTGGCTCAACCTCTATCAAGGAAAACACAGTGCTCACTCCGGGATAAGCCTGACAGAGAATGTACCGATGACATCTACGGTTTAGCGCAGTGCCACTACCTAGTGTCGTAGTACCTAATATGGGGCCTCGACCATATGTGCCTCTAGCCCCTTATGCACACATGGCCCCCACACCTCCAATTGTACCACTTGCTTATGCTCCTCGAGTGCCGCTCCCTAGCTCTTATCCGAGTGGACCTATGCCCGGTTATGTTCCATATCCTGCATCATCCACACATATGCCAAGACCGGTACCCGTTCCTCTCCCACATATGATTCCAAGAGTACCTCCACCGGCCCTGCCTCCTCACATAGGTGACTTGGCAGCGTTTGCTCAAACCATAGGTCGATCTATCGCGGAAAATATGCGTCACGCATCTGATAGAGAGCCTAGAAGTAAGGCAGTACAAATTGCCAAACTCACGCAAAAATTCAATGGGGACGAAGATGCTAGAAAACACATTGAAGTGTTTGAACAAGTATGTGATTCCTTAGGGGAACGCAACGAACTACATAAGTGCAATGCCTTAAGCTTGACATTAAGTGGGAAGGCTGGAGATTGGTATAGGACCCTAAGGGTGGACGAGAAAACAATCTACCCTACCCTTCGAAGGTTGTTTCTAAAGGAGTACATACGAGAAGGTGTGCTTTGGGGTGTAGCATCTCAGCTACAGAAGGCCGAACGTAAGGAAGGAGAGTCAGTAAGGGACTTCATTAGTCGTCTAAAGCACTTAAACTCTCGTTGCCCTGTAAATGAGCGCTTCAACAATAACCAACTGCTTGATCGATTCATTCGAGGGTTGAGGAATGAAGGAATCTATAATGGACTAGTGATTAGAGGTATCACAACCTGGGAAGATGTCACTGCCAATGCAATCCAATTAGAGGACAACTTGATGATAGCAGGCATGAGGGTGTCTACTGACACGAGATCCACTAGCTCACAAGCCATTGAGTATGAACCCATGACTGCAAAGCCCATTGCCAATGAGCCAAAGGTATTTGAGACATTCTTGACAGACCTCACCAAGGCAATCCAAGAGTCTCTTAAGGATAATCGACCCCCTCAAAATAGTCACATGTATCCAAGAAGGGAGCAACAATGGTGTTCCATTTGCTTAGGTCCACATAGCACTAGTGAGTGCCCTACGTTTAGAGTAAAATTTAATGGAACTTGCAACGCATGTGGTAGGTATGGTCACCAAGCTAAGGATTGTTTAATGATCAAACGTATGATGGCAAATAGACCACCTGTAGCCTGGACGGATGCGCCTCGAGCTCCTGTATTGATGCCTACTCCACCTGTTGAGCAACTACCGCAACACATGGTCCCTAGATCTCAAAATGTTGTACAAGCTACACCGCTACCACCTCCTGTGCTAGGACCGCAGCCCCCGCATCCAAGAGTCGCCCCTATGAACCAAGTGGGTTGCGAGCCATCAAATGCTTATGCAGATGGTTGTGAGGAGGAAATAGACACTAGTATTGCCTACGGACTTGATACATTGGAAGAGTGTCCTATATACTACATGGAAGATTGTTGGGGACAAGTCAAGCCGGTTTATCAAGCTGCTGCTCTCGCATCCAGAGGTCAAAATATCAACACCCAGGCTAGGAGGCCACCTCTTCAATGCTACGAGTGTGTGTGGACCACATCGAGTAGCGGAGTGCCCTATTAGGCTGCAAAAGAATGCTGCACAGATGCAAGTGAATCAAGGGAGCACGTCTGCAATGCCAATACTCACATGTAATCGTTGTGGCATAGATCACTTGATTGCCCAATGCCCCTATAACCCAAATGCGCCTAAAATCACACCCCTGAATTTGGTCGAAATTGCTAGTGTGACGTCGCCAATACCACCCGTCGCACCCGCTTATGCGATTACACGGTCCATGCTTCAAGGGCCAGGACATATCCTCGAAGAGAGAGATACCGCGTCAGTTATCCAAGCAAAGAAAAGAAGACACGAAGGAAGAAGTCGCAGAACAACGGAAAACTCAAAGCCAAGTTCCAAAACAAACATATGAACAGGAGATGACCCCGTGTATATGAATGACCTCGAGGATGATTTTCAGTCGAGACAATGGAGACTAGAACCAATACCACAAAAGGAAAGACCGACAAAGAAAACCGTAACATGGAACCAAATGAAAACCGAATAGAGAAAAACCATAAAGAGCCTCTGAAAACACCACAAGTGTTTCCAAATCCAATCCAAGACCCCCAAGATAAACCGCAGGGGCAAAAAGGGAAGAATCGTAAAAAGAAGATTGGGACGTACCCAAACCCAGTAGACGAGATTAAGCAGGTGAAACATCTAAGAGGTTTAGTGGAGGAGACTCAAAGGAAACTAGAACCAGAACCCATGCATGTCAAAATTCATGACACAGTGTTTCCCACGCAAGTTCATCCACCCCACATGAACCATAGACCGTTAGCCATATCTAGTATCATCCAAGAAGGGAGTGAGGACAGGGACATCAGAAAGTGAGCATACACCCTTCTTGTTGGAAAGGATGTTTAACGAAGGAATACCTGATCCCATTGAGGAATATGAGATTCCATCCTCACCAGTTCCTAGTCAAGGACCTACACCCTGCAAAACGCCAATGAATGTTGCCAAACTAGTGGACTTCATGTCTTCTGAGGTCCGAACCACGATCATAGCAAAGCTGTATGGAGATCCTGAGTTATTCCTTGCACTTCGAGCATTCCTTAACGGAGAGCTACGAACGGGATTACCGCAGTTTGCGCAACCAAATAGGCCTGACTCGATTATGATTGATGAGGAAAATCATGTGCAATCACTTGACTTAGATGGACACGAGTCTGTGATCGAGGTACCCATTAACGAATTAGGGCAGTATTTTGAAGGCGACGAGTCTAATGCGACCCTACCCATCACTACCAAGGGATTAACTATAAAGGGAATTCTTGATGGTGGTGCGGGAGTTAGCATCGTTACAAAAGATTGTTGGGAATCCATGGGAAAACCCCGCCTCAGTGTTACTAACATTGTGGTAAAGATGGCAAATGGTACCATAGCCAAACCTATGGGGATGCTCAAGGATCTTAAGATCAAAGTTCTAGGACACAAGGTACGACATACGTTCATTGTAATGGATTTCTCTAAACACCTTATGTCATATGAAATGATTTTAGGACGACCATTCATGAGGGAAGCACAAATGGTTCACGATTGGTCTAAAAATCATGTCTATTTGCAATTCCAAGACTCTGTCCTTAGAGTGGATTTGGTGACTGGTAAGGTACACCCCTTAGGGAGTAAAACCATTATTGATCATCGCTCTGACACCACAGTTCACTCGGCCCCACTACAATATTGTTACACTTGTAAGAAGGATACAGACATTGGCCAAGATTCTCCTTACATGGATGTGTTACCGGGTATGACGGATCAGACAATGTGGATTGGGTCCACCTAGCATCAACCATAGACACTTGGGAAATAGGGGGACGACCTGGGTAACACCTGAGGGGGATGAAATGCCTATACCCTTAAATATGCTACAAGCAATGCATATCGCTTCGACAAGACTCATCCTAATGTAACGAAGAAAACATACAAGTGGGTCCCTAAAGCTTCTTTAGTGACCATAGCTAGTGCTAAAAAACAGAAGCCTTGTAAGAACGTACCACTCGCTCCAAGAAAAGTAAGAAAATGTTGCGATGGATCCCTAAACGACTATTGGAAGCCCAAGGCTACTATCAAGGAAATGATCAAATCTGGGTGCCAAAACGTAGATTGTGCTCTTACCTATCACCTGACCCAAGTGAGCCCAATCCCGTAGCTCCAAAACGAATCAATGATCGTGGAAAGAAAAAAATCACAGAATGCTACACACCCGCTCCCGAGCTAGTTTGGGTACCAAAGAAAGAACGATTTGTTCCACCTAGCTCAGGAAGGGGGGAGTCCCATGAAGATTCTAGCTCCTCATGTAATACATCCATAGAGGTAAAAGCTTCTACACAGCCTCCATCTATAGTAGTGGACCTCCATGAAGCTACAAAAGAATCCACACCTCCCAGTGTTCAAGAATCACCTGATGAACCACTTCAAGTTCGATCCTGGGAGAGTACCTTACCACCCTTGCAACTTGACGAGGCACCTAGGGTAATAGAAAACTACTGGCAAAAATCCTCACCTATTACCAACTGGAACAATTGGTTTCAAAGGGTGACAAGCTCATTTCAAACGGTATGATCTACCCAAGGAAGGGGGGAGTGTTTGCTGACAGTCATCATTCACTTGTTTCCCTCTCAACCTTTTTCCCTGACCTCTCAATCTCCGATCTTAGGGAATGTACATATAAAGCTTTATACTCACAAAAAAAAAAAAAAGAGAGCAAGAGCAATTAGCAAACGAGTATGCACATTAAAGTCAAAACATTGACTCAGACCTACACATGTCACATCTGGTACAGTGAAACAGAAACCTATGCCATAAAACACCTTTGATCCTCATCACTTGAGTGATGGAGGGTAGGTAAGATTAGTACGATAGTGTGTTTCTGTTTTAGAGTTGAGAGATTAGCAAAGTTCTCTTTTCCCACTGATGTGCCTCCTGGAGGTATTGTTTGTGTTTCATAGTGTGTACAGGAGCGTGTTGCTATTGATAGGATTTGGACCTTCATGGAACTTTCTCATTTCAAACTTCAAATCAAGCGCGACCATCAACACAAACAGGTGTTTCTTGTCCATTAGCATTGCCCTTATCTTTTTTGCATCCATGTTTGTCTGCTTTGATTGTGATTGGTAGCATAATATTCAGCGCATTGGCTTAGTATCAAACATTTAATTCAATGTAATGTTTTGTCATAATCACTTGTTTAGGTTTAAAAATCAAGCAGTCCGACTAAGCTAGTTTGACCAAGCTAGGTATTAGAAATCTTCTCTTAATACCATGGGGAATGCCTTCCTAATAAGCAATGGTTACTTAGGTTCTTAATCCGATTTAGGCAGCATTGTATGAAATGTACTAGGGCTTTCTAGTGGGCTTAACCTTTGACCTTTAGCTTAAGTATTATAAGGGAGTTTACTAATGGATGAGCCTGGGAGTGTAACAGTGTTATATGACCCCCCAAATACAAAATTTAAAATGCTGAAAATGAACAAACAAAAAATCAAAGTGCCACAATGTAAAATTTTAAGCTGGAAGAGAAATCTCAGCTTGATTTGGTACTTCACTCACATGTATGCCTATGGTACTAGAGCCCTAGAGGTTCCCAGTGTGGGCGCTTTTCCTTGAAAAGCAAAAAAAACCAAGGCATACAAAATAAGCACACACATCATAATTGAATCAATGTGAAAAGACCTTGGGGGGTCAAAGAAAAAGTAATCAGTCAGGCGATGATTTCATGAGAAATTCCTTTTATGGTAGCTTAACTACAAGGTTTTCTAGATATAGCCTCTAGTCAGCCCTCGAACATGAATACTTGGCTCTCGCGATTAAACAACTTAATTGACCACAGAAAGTTAAGAAGCTTACCCATGGTATTAATATTCGATCTCTAGTGCTTTTCGACCGTCAAATTAGTGACCCCAGACTTGTTTAATTTTTTGCCTTTACATCTGTTTATGCATTTGATTACATTGTAATTTAATGTTCATTGCTAACAAATTGTTTGAAATTCTTTTACCAATCAATGTGTCTACCTAAAACTGCATATGCTTTTTAAGAGAATGCAATTACTGTGCCAATGTTGTTTGATTTTGCAGTGACTGAAGAAGGCTAAGGACATTCATCTCAAATTCTCTTCCACCTCGACGAACCAGCTTCAACTCAATAGCTTCCGAGGACGGAATCTACATCAGGAAGGGGGGCATGTTAACCCTCACGGCACACGGACACCCATCACCTACGACGGACATGTATTATGTATTTGGTAGAGTCAGGTACCGGGCTTGTCGGACCAATAGGGAAAGGTAGAGTGATCGCCGATGAGAGGCGCACTTTAACTTGGACATTCAAGGGATTAGTTGGTTAAGCATGGGCGCCCAAGTGTGAATGGGGTGAGCTCCTATAAAAGCCAACTAAACCTAATTTTTACTCATTCTCTCATTTGTGCAATTGAAGAGTGCTCTTGCTCCATCTCCATCTTCTTTCTTCTTCACCTCCTTGTGTGTGTGAGAGTAGTGAGAGAGAGAGAGAGGAGAGGGAGAGTGTGTGTGCGATCGAGCATTACGAAGGCACGACGGCGGCGAAGCGGTTGAGCGCGGCACGACTGCAGCTTCTTCTTCATCGCGGCGAGGAATCCACCACGAAGGCGAGCGTAGAGCGGTGAGTGACACACCCTTTGTTTTCTTGAGCTTGCTAGTTTAGGCTTGTTGTGTGCTTGGAGCCGTTTGTGGCTCGCATACGGTGTATTGGCAAGTCCCTTGCTTCGACAGTGCGGCAAGGAGCGCACAGGATACCATACAAGACTTGAAGTCTTTAGTGGAATGCAATTTATACATAGAAAATGAGGCTTTGAAGGTATGCTCAATAGAAATGTATGGGATTTCAAAAATGCTCAAGGTGATGTACAAGTGGAAACCAAGTATAAGTCTATGGCAAAGAAAGTGAAACCAATGGCATTAGCTCTACCAAATGACTCTTTGTGACTCGAGAAAGATTGGGCATAAGTTTACACACAATTATTTGAAGGAATTAAATTGATTGGTTACGAGGACAATTTGATAGAGGTTGAAAGCATATGCTTTGAAGAAAGAATTGCCAGACATGGAAATTTTTTTACATTTGAGCCGCATGAGATAGGGTGTGTTGATCCTTCCATTGTTGCTCCTATGGTGATCTTGACTATCCCTCATGTACCTTACAACTTGTGGCCTATTCCAGCTCCAAAGGCTCATTAATTTTGACAAAACTCGTTGAGTTGCTTAATGAAAAGATCAAGATGGGTATTTTGGAGCCTTCGTGCGCTCCATATTTAAATAGGTAGTTCACAATTCTAAAGAAAAATGGTTCTTCACGCTTTATACAGCCTGTGAATAAGTTACAGTTAGAAATGTGGTTACAAGGCCAGCTGTAGATGAGTTCGCAGAGGCATTTGAAGGAAGGGCAATATATTATATGGGAGAGTTATACTTAGGGTATGATAAGTTCCAACTAGAAATGGAAAGCAAAGACCTGAATACCATGAGGACACCTTTGGGTTTGGTAACGATGTGCACCTTACCTCAGGGATCAACTAATTCAGTTGCACATATGATGAATGGTATGAAAAAATTCCTACGTGACTTCATACCTCAAACTAGAATGCCCTTTCTTGACAATGTGCTAATCAAAGGATGTGATGTAAATGATATAGATGTGGCCATGGACTCAAGGGGGTGTCGCAAGTATGTGACAAGTCATATCAATGACTGTGATAAGATCTTGTCAAGGTTGGAAAAAGTGAACCTTACCTTGTTTGGGTGAAAATTAGTGTTTGGTGTGAATGCCCTTATTGTAGGACATATGTGCGGGCCATATGGTAGAAGGAGGCTTGTCCGACTGTCGCCAAAGATGGATGTGATACAAAGAATGAAAGAGACATGTATTTATGTGACTAAGGTTCTAAGGTTCTTGGGTGCATGTGTGTTTTATGTTATCTGGATTCCACGTTATGCACATGTAGCAAAACCTTTGTATCAACTTTTGAGAAAGAACCAAAAATTTCAATGGGAAGAAATGCATACCCATGCCATGAGCTTATGGCAAATGAGATACATAGTGCTTTCACAAGAAGACTTAACCAACCAAGTTAAAGGTCATGCTCTAAGAACAAAAAGCACGGAAGGGATATGTAAGTTCATCTTGGATGATTTAATTAGCCATTATGGTTGCATTGGGAAAATAACAACGGACATGGGTGACCTAGATGCAGACAAAGCCAGGGAGTTTTTTTCTATGTTGGGCATTAAACCTGCTTCACTACTGCATATAATCTTGAGGGAAATGGTAAATCAGAGCGTGGACATCCTCCTATCATTAAAGCTTTGGCTAAGACGTGCAAATAGGTTACTGCCTTATGCTTTATGGGATGATCGTATAACTCATAGCTCAGTTACTCCATATTGGCACACTAGTAAAGAAATTGAATTTATTTACTAGATGCTGCCCCAATATTCTCTCCCCCAACCCCCTTAAAAAAACCCCACATCACACACACCCCTCCCTCCCCCCATCATGTGCCCCCTCTACTAGTGCCACCCTATTGCCCTCCCTTGCCCTGCTCTTGGCCCAGCACTGTCGGCATGCCATCCACCTCCTTACCTTCCTCATCATACTCCCTCCGGATATACCCCCCCCCCTCCCGCCCCCCCTCCCTCCCACCCTGCCCCCTTCCTTTCCTTATCTCCTTTGCACCTTTTCCCTCTCCTCTAGGTCACAACCCTGTGGCAAGAGAGAGAGAGAGAGAGAGAGAGAGAGAGAGAGAGAGAGAGAGAGAGAGAGAGAGAGCAACGACTTTGACTTTCTCTGTAGTCTTGATTTGTGCAACATAGAGTGTCTCAATCAGAGTGTGAGAGAGAGACATAATGCAACACGCTCTCCTTAGCTGTGTAGGTTGAGAGAGAGAGAGAGAGAGAGAGAGAGAGAGAGAGAGAGAGAGAGAGAGAGAGAGAGAGAGAGAGAGAGAGAGATGTCAGCCTCCCTCTTTTTCCCTCACCACCATCTCGCGACCACCATTCGACTCTCCTTTAGACTTTTAGGACCATCTAGTTTGCATTCCACTCAATTGGTCTTTTTTCAAAATCGTCCAGACATTCTGCTTATATGCCTTTTGAGTTGATGTACGGTTTGAAGCCTATAATGCCAATTGAGGATGTATTTCCCACATGGAATGTATTGCCTTGGGAGCATGGAATAAGTAGGGAAGACCTTCTAGCTTTACGCATACAATAGTAAAAAACAAGGCCTTGAGATAATGAGATCGCAGTAGCACGATTGAAAGAGGCAAGGTTAAACAATATGGACTGATTTGATAAGAGTCATAGGCTCAAACCTAGAGCTATCAAGGAAGGTGTTTGGGTGTTGGTGTATGACAGCAGTCTTGACAACCAACGTTCAACAATAAGAAATCTTTCAAAGAGATGGTTTGGTCCTTATGTGGTTCAGCATGTACATGGGAATGCGACTTACACCTTGCATGAGTTGGATGGGTTGGAAATGAAGATTCCTATGGCAGGGAAAAGAATCAAGTCGTTCAAAATAAGAGGTGATATAAATCCCTTTGATTCAGAGGAAAGTCAAAATAAAGGCTCCGATGAAAATTTATTGGGTGAGGATGAAAAAAGGGAGGACAATGCTTTAGATTTTGTTGAAAGTGATGATGAAATCGACGTGTATGCTGGCTTAAATGAAGACTAAACCTGTTGCAAGCAAGGAGATACAACCCTTTCGAGTCAGGATCCTACGCAGTCATGTGTTGCTACCACTACGTGTTCGAGCTGTGAGGAACACCAGTTAAGGTTTCCCCTCCTCAAAAAACCACTTAGGATTCTCCAAATGAAGTTTTGAAGCTTCCATAAAATGGTCACGAGACGAAGAAACGTCGATTTTAGGGTTTTAATAGGGAAAAAGAAGAGCACTGCATCTGTGCAATCGGGAGCGAGGGGTTCTCAATTTAAGTGTACCTTTTGCTTCAAATCTTCTACGACTCGTTGATTTTGTTGCGAACCTCATAATCAGAGGCTCGTTGCTTTCCTAGCTGCACTACACACTTCTTGACAACACATTCTCAACTTCTACCGCGCGCATTCCCGCTGCTTAAAAAACCGCTTTCCCTTTAAATTGGAGCGGTGCTAACAATTCTGGACTTAAGCTCTTATAGTGTAGTTGCACTAGATGCATATAATGGCTCATTGATCTTTTAGTGGCCAGTTCATAAGTAAGAAAAACATTGTTCATATTCTCACAAGTCACCTTATAATAATCATGTACGCACTGTGGTTTTAAAAAAATCGTAGAATTCTACAGAGATTCTCTCTCTTTGTCTCTCTTGATTAGAGGTGGGGACAAGCCGCCTCTCTCTCTCTCTCTCTATTATGAGGCAGTACCAACGAGGCTTTCTCTCTCTCTCTCTCTCTCTCTCTCTCTCTCTCTGGAAGCCCAGAAGGCAACGCAAGTGACTGTGTGTGTGTGGAGGAGTTGGGCTCTCTTTATCTTTACTACAGAGGGTGAGGCGATAGGCGATGTGGAGGAGCGCAATGGGGGTAGCAGGAGGTGGTCAACATGGGAGTAGGAGGTTGATCACAGAGTGACGACGAGCAGGGAGACTTTTCGTAGGTTTTAGAAGAGGGGGGGAAGGGGACTTATTAAATGGTGAATTTCTTTTGACTTAAGCCATCATGCTGTAATAGTTAGCCAATGGTTTACAAGTAGCATAGTCTACCACCTTTTTGGCATATTAAAGTGTGCCATAGAGTCGAGGAGAGAGAAAGGGATACAAATTTTTTAGTCCTTCATTTAGTTAGTGAATGGGTCCCTTCACTAAAGGGCCGCATTAACTAACTTTACATTTTGTTGAAAATGCCTACTAGGCTTCACTTGGCTACATGATGAGAGTGAATTAGAAGATAGGCTAGGGGAAATGGAAGAACTCGGATGCATGGATCAAGTTGAAGAGCATCGTGGTAACCGGCTAGCACGGTTTAAAATGTGGTCCTTCCGACAAGACTTCCTTGCTAGTTGATGTATCTACGGTCTCCTTGTGATCTCATGGTGCGATGCGAGCATGACAAAAACTTGTATATTTTGGTTGATCAATATTTAATATACTCACCATTGTGAGTTTTGCAAAAAAAAAAAAAAGATAGGCTAGGGGAGTAATATATCTGGTAGGTTTTCTGTGTGCACAAGTCTCTACCAGAACTCTATCCCCTTCAAGGCACATGTATTACTTGAGGGTTGTTGTATTCTTGTCAGGTTAATATAAATTCTCCCAACCACAATTGTGAGTATGCCAAAAAAAAAAAAGAAGGGGATAGGATAACTTGGAGTTGCAAATGGCTACGAGAGTGTAACACTTACCATACCTGGCACTAGTAAACAATCTTTCAAAGAGATGGTTTGGTCTTTATGTGGTTCAACATGTACATGGGAATGAGACTTACACCTTGCATTACACGTTGGATGGGTTGGAAATGAAGATTCCTATGGCAGGGAAAAGAATCAGCTCCGATGAAAATTTATTGGGTGAGGATGAAAAATGGGAGGACAATGCTTTAGATTTTGTTGAAAGTGATGATGAAATCGACGTGTATGCTGGCTTAAATGAAGACTAAACCTGTTGCAAGCAAGGAGATACAACCCTTTCGAGTCAGGATCCTACTGCAGTCATGTGTTGCTACCACTACGTGTTCGAGGCTGTGAGAACACCAGTTAAGGTTTCCCCTCCTCAAAAAACCACTTAGGATTCTCCAATGAAGTTTTGAAGCTTCCATAAAATGGTCACGAGACGAAGAAACGTCATTTTAGGGTTTTTAATAGGGAAAAAGAGCACTGCATCTGTGCAATCTGGAGCGAGGGGTTCTCAATTTAAGTGTACCTTTTGCTTCAAATCTTCTACGACTCGTTGATTTTGTTGCGAACTCTCATAATCAGAGGCTCGTTGCTTTCCTAGCTGCACTACACACTTCTTGACAACACATTCTCACTTCTACCGCGCGCATTCCCGCTGCTTTACAGCTCATGCAAACTTTTCTCTTTCTATTTTCCTTTGTTAAATTGGAGCGGTGCTAACAATTCTGGACTTAAGCTCTTATAGTGTAGTTGCACTAGATGCATATAATGGCTCATTGATCTTTTAGTGGCCAGTTCATAAGTAAGAAAAACATTGTTCATATTCTCACAAGTCACCTTATAATAATCATGTACGCACTGTGGTTTTAAAAAAATCGTAGATCCCTACAGAGATTCTCTCTCTTTGTCTCTCTTGATTAGAGGTGGGGACAAGCCGCCTCTCTCTCTCTCTCTCTCTATTATGAGGCAGTACCAATGAGGCTTTCTCTCTCTCTCTCTCTCTCTCTCTCTCTCTCTCTCTCTGGAAGCCCAGAAGGCAACGCAAGTGACTGTGTGTGTGTGGAGGAGTTGGGCTCTCTTTATCTTTACTACAGAGGGTGAGGCGATAGGCGATGTGGAGGAGCGCAATTGTGGTAGCAGGAGGTGGTCAACATGGGAGTAGGAGGTTGATCACAGAGTGACGACGAGCAGGGAGACTTTTCGTAGGTTTTAGAAGAGGGGGGGGGGGGGGACTTATTAAATGGTGAATTTCTTTTGACTTAAGCCATCGTGCTGTAATAGTTAGCCAATGGTTTACAAATAGCATAGTCTAGCACCTTTTTGGCATATTAAAGTGTGCCATAGACTCGAGGAGAGAGAAAGGGATACAAATTTTTTAGGCCTTCATTTAGTTAGTGAATGGGTCCCTTCACTAAAGGGCCGCATTAACTAACTTTACATTTTGTTGAAAATGCCTACTAGGCTTCACTTGGCTACATGATGCGAGTGAATTAGAAGATAGGCTAGGGGAAATGGAAGAACTCGGATGCATGGATCAAGTTGAAGAGCATCGTGGTAACCCTCTAGCACGGTTTAAAAATGTGGTCCTTCCGACAAGACTTTCTTGCTAGTTGATGTATCTATGGTCTCCTTGTGATCTCATGGTGCGATGCGAGCATGACAAAAACTTGTATATTTTGGTTGATCAATATTTAATATACTCACCATTGTGAGTTTTGCAAAAAAAAAAAAAAAGATAGGCTAGGGGAGTAATATATCTGGTAGGTTTTCTGTGTGCACAAGTCTCTACGAGAACTCTATCCCCTTCAAGGCACATGTATTACTTGAGGGTTGTTGTATTCTTGTCAGGTTAATATAAATTCTCCCAACCACAATTGTGAGTATGCCAAAAAAAAAGAAAAGGGGATAGGATAACTTGGAGTTGCAAATGGCTACGAGAGTGTAACACTTACCGTACCTGGCACACTAGTAAACAATCTTTCAAAGAGATGGTTTGGTCTTTATGTGGTTCAACATGTACATGGGAATGAGACTTACACCTTGCATTACACCTTGCATGAGTTGGATGGGTTGGAAATGAAGATTCCTATGGCAGGGAAAAGA
The DNA here is from genome assembly GCF_014529385.1 of Adiantum capillus-veneris. Lineage (NCBI taxonomy): Eukaryota > Viridiplantae > Streptophyta > Polypodiopsida > Polypodiales > Pteridaceae > Adiantum > Adiantum capillus-veneris. The sequence continues at coordinate 106,737,067 of NC_140960.1, read as the reverse complement.
ATCAGCTTCGATGAAAATTTATTGGGTGAGGATGAAAAAAGGGAGGACAATGCTTTAGATTTTGTTGAAAGTGATGATGAAATCGATGTGTATGCTGGCTTAAATGAAGACTAAACTTGTTGCAAGCAAGGAGATACAACCCTTTCGAGTCAGGATCCTATTGCAGTCATGTGTTGCTACCACTACGTGTTCGAGGCTGTGAGAACACCAGTTAAGGTTTCCCCTCCTCAAAAAACCACTTAGGATTCTCCAATGAAGTTTTGAAGCTTCCATAAAATGGTCACGAGACGAAGAAACGTCATTTTAGGGTTTTTAATAGGAAAAAAGAGCACTGCATCTGTGCAATCGGGAGCGAGGGGTTCTCAATTTAAGTGTACCTTTTGTTTCAAATCTTCTCCAACTCATTGATTTTGTTGCGGACTCTCATAATCAGAGGCTCGGTGCTTTCCTAGCTCTACTACACACTTCTTCACAACACATTCTCACTTCTACCGCACGCATTCCCGCTGCTTTACCGCTCATGCAAACTTTTCTCTTTCTTATTTCCTTTGTTAAATTGCAGCAATGCTAACAGTTTTGAACTTAAGCTCTTATAGGGTAGTTGCACTAGATGAATATAATGGCTCATTGATCTTTTAGTAAGTAAGAAAAACAGTGTTCATATTCTCACAAGTCACCTTACAATAATCATGTACGCAGTGTGGTTTTAAAAAAATCGTAGATCCCTGCAGAGATTCTCTCTCTTTGTCTCTCTTGATTAGAGGTGGGAACAAGCTGTCTCTCTCTCTCTCTCTCTCTCTCTCTTTGTGGAAGCCCAAGAGGCAGCGCAAACGACTCTCTTTCTCTTCTCTCTATGTGTGTGTGTGTGCGCGTGTGGAGGAGCTGGGCTCTCTTTATCTTTACTACAGAGGGTGATGCGATAGGCGATGTGGAGGAGCGTGATGGGGATAGTAGGTGGTGGTCAACATGGGAGTAGGAGGTTGATCACAGAGTGACGATGAGCACGGAGACTTTTCGTAGGTTTAAGAGGGGGGGGGGGGGGGGGGGGGGGGGGGGCGGGGTTCTTGTTAAATGGTGAATTTCTTTTGACTTAAGCCAACATGCTGTAATAGTTAGCCAATGGTCTACAAGTAGCATAGCCTACCACCTTTTTGGCATATTAAAGTGTACCATAGAGTCCAGGAGAGAGAAAGGGATACAAATTTTTTTTTAGGCCTTCGTTTAGTTAGTGATGAATGGGTCCCTTCACTAAAGGGCCGCATTAACTTTCTTTACATTTTGTTGAAAATGCCTACTAGGCTTCCCTTTGCTACATGATGAGATTGAATTAGAAGATAGGCTAGGGGAAATGGAAGAACTCGGATGCGTGGATCAAGTTGAAGAGCATCGTGGTAATCGACTAGCAATGTTTAAGACGTGGTCCTTCCAGGGTGACTCCCCTGTCAATCGATCTATCTACGGTCTCCTTGTGATGTCATGGCTTGATGCGAGCATGACAAGAATTTACATTTTTTTAATATACTCACCATTGTGAGTTTTGCAAAAAAAAAAAAAAAGATAGGCTAGGGGAGTAACATATCTGGTAGGTTTTTTGTGTGTACAAGTCTCTAACAGAAGTGTAGCCCATTCTTGAGGGCTGTTGTATTCTTATCGGGTTAATATAAATTCTCCCAACCACAATTGTGAGTATGCCAAAAAAAAAGAAAAAGGATAGGCTAGAGGAGATTAAAGTCCATGCCACATATAGAACTTTCCACGCACTTGCAAATGACGACGAGAGCGTAACATGGTAGAGAGCCATATACTTGGCACATTAGTAAATAAATTTCTCCCCCAACCCCCTTAAAGAAACCCACATCACATCCCCCTCCCTCCCCCCCCCCCCCCTCCCCCATGTGCCCCTCTGCTCGCGTCGGTCTGTCGCCCTCTCTCGCCTTGCTCTTGGCCCAGTCCTGTCGTGCCTGCCATCCACCTTCTTCCCTTTCCTCAACATACTCCTCGGGATACCCTCCCCCCCCCCCCGCCCCCCCCCCCCCCCCCCCCCCCCCCCCCCCCCCCCCCCCCCCCCCCCCTTCCTTCTCTCTCACACCATTTCCCTCTCCTCTAGGTCATGACTGTGTGGTTGTATTCTTGTCAGGTTAATATAAATTCTCCTAACCACAATTGTGAGTATGCCAAAAAAAAAAAAAAAGGGGATAGGATAACTTGGAGTTGCAAATGGCTACGAGAGTGTAACACTTACCATACCTGGCACACTAGTAAACAATCTTTCAAAGAGATGGTTTGGTCTTTATGTGGTTCAACATGTACATGGGAATGAGACTTACACCTTGCATTACACCTTGCATGAGTTGGATGGGTTGGAAATGAAGATTCCTTTTGCAGGGAAAAGAATCAGCTCCGATGAAAATTTATTGGGTGAGGATGAAAAAAGGGAGGACAATGCTTTAGATTTTGTTGAAAGTGATGATGAAATCGACGTGTATGCTGGCTTAAATGAAGACTAAACCTGTTGCAAGCAAGGAGATACAACCCTTTCGAGTCAGGATCCTACTGCAGTCATGTGTTGCTACCACTACGTGTTCGAGGCTGTGAGAACATCAGTTAAGGTTTCCCCTCCTCAAAAAACCACTTAGGATTCTCCAATGAAGTTTTGAAGCTTCCATAAAATGGTCACGAGACGAAGAAACGTCATTTTAGGGTTTTTAATAGGGAAAAAGAGCACTGCATCTGTGCAATCTGGAGCGAGGGGTTCTCAATTTAAGTGTACCTTTTGCTTCAAATCTTCTACGACTCGTTGATTTTGTTGCGAACTCTCATAATCAGAGGCTTGTTGCTTTCCTAGCTGCACTACACACTTCTTGACTACACATTCTCACTTCTACCGCGCGCATTCCCGCTGCTTTACCGCTCATGCAAACTTTTCTCTTTCTATTTTCCTTTGTTAAATTGGAGCGGTGCTAACAATTCTGGACTTAAGCTCTTATAGTGTAGTTGCACTAGATGCATATAATGGCTCATTCATCTTTTAGTGGCCAGTTCATAAGTAAGAAAAACATTGTTCATATTCTCACAAGTCACCTTATAATAATCATGTACGCACTGTGGTTTTAAAAAAATCGTAGATCCCTACAGAGATTCTCTCTCTTTGTCTCTCTTGATTAGAGGTGGGGACAAGCCGCCTCTCTCTCTCTCTCTCTCTCTCTCTCTCTATTATGAGGCAGTACCAACGAGGCTTTTTCTCTCTCTCTCTCTCTCTCTCTCTCTCTCTCTCTCTCTCTCTCTCTCTCTCTCTCTCTGTGGAAGCCCAGAAGGCAACGCAAGTGACTGTGTGTGTGTGGAGGAGTTGGGCTCTCTTTATCTTTACTACAGAGGGTGAGGCGATAGGCGATGTGGAGGAGCGCAATGGTGGTAGCAGGAGGTGGTCAACATGGGAGTAGGAGGTTGATCACAGAGTGACGACGAGCAGGGGGACTTTTCGTAGGTTTTAGAAAAGGGGGGGGGGGGGGACTTATTAAATGGTGAATTTCTTGTGACTTAAGCCATCATGCTGTAATAGTTAGCCAATGGTTTACAAGTAGCATAGTCTACCACCTTTTTGGCATATTAAAGTGTGCCATAGAGTCGAGGAGAGAGAAAGGGATACAAATTTTTTAGGCCTTCATTTAGTTAGTGAATGGGTCCCTTCACTAAAGGGCCGCATTAACTAACTTTACATTTTGTTGAAAATGCCTACTAGGCTTCACTTGGCTACATGATGAGAGTGAATTAGAAGATAGGCTAGGGGAAATGGAAGAACTCGGATGCATGGATCAAGTTGAAGAGCATCGTGGTAACCGGCTAGCACGGTTTAAAATGTGGTCCTTCCGACAAGACTTCCTTGCTAGTTGATGTATCTATGGTCTCCTTGTGATCTCATGGTGCGATGCGAGCATGACAAAAATTTGTATATTTTGGTTGATCAATATTTAATATACTCACCATTGTGAGTTTTGCAAAAAAAAAAAAAAAAAAAGCTAGGGGAGTAATATATCTGGTAGGTTTTCTGTGTGCACAAGTCTCTACCAGAACTCTATCCCCTTCAAGGCACATGTATTACTTGAGGGTTGTTGTATTCTTGTCAGGTTAATATAAATTCTCCCAACCACAATTGTGAGTATGCCAAAAAAAAAAAAAAAAAGGGGATAGGATAACTTGGAGTTGCAAATGGCTACGAGAGTGTAACACTTACCATACCTGGCACACTAGTAAACAATCTTTCAAAGAGATGGTTTGGTCTTTATGTGGTTCAACATGTACATGGGAATGAGACTTACACCTTGCATGAGTTGGATGGGTTGAAAATGAAGATTCCTATGGCAGGGAAAAGAATCAGCTCCGATGAAAATTTATTGGGTGAGGATGAAAAAAGGGAGGACAATGCTTTAGATTTTGTTGAAAGTGATGATGAAATCGATGTGTATGCTGGCTTAAATGAAGACTAAACCTGTTGCAAGCAAGGAGATACAACCCTTTCGAGTCAGGATCCTACTGCAGTCATGTGTTGCTACCACTACGTGTTCGAGGCTGTGAGAACACCAGTTAAGGTTTCCCCTCCTCAAAAAACCACTTAGGATTCTCCAATGAAGTTTTGAAGCTTCCATAAAATGGTCACGAGACGAAGAAACGTCATTTAAGGGTTTTTAATAGGGAAAAAGAGCACTGCATCTGTGCAATCTGGAGCGAGGGGTTCTCAATTTAAGTGTACCTTTTGCTTCAAATCTTCTACGACTCGTTGATTTTGTTGCGAACTCTCATAATCAGAGGCTCGTTGCTTTCCTAGCTGCACTACACACTTCTTGACTACACATTCTCACTTCTACCGCGCGCATTCCCGCTGCTTTACCGCTCATGCAAACTTTTCTCTTTCTTATTTCCTTTGTTAAATTGCAGCAATGCTAACAGTTTTGAACTTAAGCTCTTATAGGGTAGTTGCACTAGATGCATATAATGGCTCATTGATCTTTTAGTAAGTAAGAAAAACAGTGTTCATATTCTCACAAGTCACCTTACAATAATCATGTACGCACAGTGGTTTTATAAAAATCGTAGATCCCTGCAGAGATTCTCTCTCTTTGTCTCTCTTGATTAGAGGTGGGGACAAGCTGTCTCTCTCTCTCTCTCTCTCTCTCTCTCTCTCTCTCTCTCTATTATGAGGCAACAACAACGAGGATTCTCTCTCTCTCTCTCTCTCTCTCTCTCTCTCTCTCTTTGTGGAAGCCCAAGAGGCAGCGCAAACGACTCTCTTTCTCTTCTCTCTATGTGTGTGTCTGTGCGCGTGTGGAGGAGCTGGGCTCTCTTTATCTTTACTACAGAGGGTGAGGCGATAGGTGATGTGGAGGAGCGTGATGGGGATAGTAGGTGGTGGTCAACATGGGAGTAGGAGGTTGAGCACAGAGTGATGATGAGCACGGAGACTTTTCGTAGGTTTAAGAGGGGGGGGGCGGGGGGGGGGGGGGGGGGGGGGGGTTCTTGTTAAATGGTGAATTTCTTTTGAGTTAAGCCAACATGCTGTAATAGTTAGCCAATGGTCTACAAGTAGCATAGCCTACCACCTTTTTGGCATATTAAAGTGTACCATAGAGTCTAGGAGAGAGAAAGGGATACAAATTTTTTTTTAGGCCTTCGTTTAGTTAGTGATGAATGGGTCCCTTCACTAAAGGGCCGCATTAACGTTCTTTACATTTTGTTGAAAATGCCTACTAGGCTTCCCTTGGCTACATGATGAGATTGAATTAGAAGATAGGCTAGGGAAAATGGAAGAACTCGGATGCGTGGATCAAGTTGAAGAGCATCGTGGTAATCGGCTAGCAATGTTTAAGACGTGGTCCTTCCAGGGTGACTCCCCTGTCAATCGATCTATCTACGGTCTCCTTGTGATGTCATGGCTTGATGCGAGCATTACAAGAATTTACATTTTTTTAATATACTCACCATTGTGAGTTTTGCAAAAAAAAAAAAAAAGATAGGCTAGGGGAGTAACATATCTGGTAGGTTTTTTGTGTGTACAAGTCTCTAACAGAACTGTAGCCCATTCTTGAGGGCTGTTGTATTCTTATCGGGTTAATATAAATTCTCCCAACCACAATTGTGAGTATGCCAAAAAAAAAAGAAAAAGGATAGGCTAGAGGAGATTAAAGTCCATGCCACATATAGAACTTTCCACGCACTTGCAAATGACGACGAGAGCGTAACATGGTAGAGAGCCATATACTTGGCACACTAGTAAATAAATTTCTCCCCCCACCCCTTAAAGAAACCCACATCACATACCCCCTCCCCCTTCCCCCCCCCCCATGTGCCCCTCTGCTCGCGTCGGGTCTGTCGCCCTCTCTCGCCTTGCTCTTGGCCCAGTCCTGTCGTGCCTGCCATCCACCTTCTACCCTTTCCTCAACATACTCCCTTGGGATACCCTCCCCCCCCCCTTTTCCTTCTCTCCTCACACCATTTCCCTCTCCTCTAGGTCATGACCGTGTGTGGTAGAGAGAGAGAGAGAGAGAGAGAGAGAGAGAGAGAGAGAGAGGAGAGAGAGAGAGAGAGGAGAGAGAGAGAGAGAGAGAGAGACTTTGTGCCCTTTCTCTGCAGTATGTGCTTCGTGCAACACAGATCGTCTCAATCAGAGTGAAAGAGAGATGACATACAACACGCTCTCCTAATTAAGTTGTGTAGGTTGAGAGAGAGAGAGAGAGACATAGAGAGAGATAGCCTACTACCCCTGTCTGATCTCCTCTGCACTCTTACTGACTGCTCACGAGAGCTGATCTTGGATAATTTTGAGAGAGATCGCCCTTTGGCAACCGCCCACCGACCTCGTAGAAGCTTGAGAGAGAGAGAGAGAGAGAGAGAGAGAGAGAGAGAGAGAGAGAGAGAGAGAGAGAGAGAAGAGAGAGAGAGAGGAGAGAGAGAGAGAGAAGAGAGGAGAGAGAGAGAGAAGAGAGAGAGAGAGAGAGAGATGTGTCAACCTCCCTCTTTTTCCCTCACCGCCATCTTCCAGCCAACTGTTGACCACCATTCGGCTCTCCTTTAGATTTTTTAAGGAGCATCTAGTTTGCATTCCACTCAATTGGTCTTTTTTCGAAATCGTCCACACATACTTACTCCTTCAAGCACCTCTGTTATACCCTCCTCCCTCTACACCTTTTACCCTCACTGCCTTCATGCGCCTCCCGTGCTCCCCTCCTGCTATCAACAGATAGAGCTTCTCACGCCTTCACTACTCCCTCTCTACGAACCTAAACGAACCCCCTCATACCTCCCTAATGAGAGAATCCTGCACCCATCGTTCCGTCCTTTCGACTGCTCATACTACAACGCTCCATCTCTCAGTCACCTGAACTGTTCTATGTTATTGCGCACCCCTGGTTGCTCATCCCATGTGTGTGTGTGTGTGTGTGTGTGTGTGTGTGTGTGTGTGTGTGTGTGTGTGTGAGAGAGAGAGAGAGAGAGAGAGAGAGAGAGAGAGAGAGAGAGAGAGAGGAGAGAGAGAGAGAGAGAGAGAGAGAGAGAGAGAGAGAGAGCCTACTCCACCCATTGCCCTGTAGGATGAGCTTCGATGCACAGAAAGAAAAATAGAGAGCCCAATATAGATGAGGGATAGTCGACAAGCAACCGCCCACCACTTCTGTAGACCTTTCGAGACAGAGCAAGTGAGAGAGTTTTTGCCGCCTTGGTAGAACTTGAGAGAGAGAGAGAAGAAGAAGAAGAGAATTTCAACGCTAAATGAAATTGTGTGTCTGTGTGTGTGTGTGTGTGTGTGTGTGTGTGTGAGAGAGAGAGAGAGAGAGAGAGAGAGAGAGAGAGAGAGAGAGAGAGAGAGAGAGAGAGAGAGAGAGCATATTCTTCAAATTCGATCTAATTCTCCCTTTTTTTTCAAAATTCACCACACATATACTATACTAGACATGCTTGTTTCAAAATAGAATTTGTAAATGAAAATCATGCCTTTGGCTGCTATATGGTAGCCCCTTAATGTACTATGCAACCGGACCAGAAAATTAAGGAAGGGATGCTGGTGAGTTCATATGTATCTCCTTGGATCCTCCCTTGGATTCAAAGGAGTATGTCTGCCCAATTTTGAAGCACCTCGGATTAGAGGGTATCTCGAGAGATGCCCTTGAATGTTTGAGGGGAAAAAGGGGTGGAGGGGCACGTGGTGGAGAGAGGAGGTAGATTTTTTTGCGAGGCGGAGGGAGGGGGCGCATTGCAGGGAGCGCGTGCCCAAGGCCATCTGTTTGCAGGGTGGGAGCCTCGATTCTGGCAGTGCAGGCCATTCGCGGATAGGTCCAGGAAGAGGAGCAGGACAATGCATGGCAGATGCAGATCATTGCATGGCGCATAGGGAGGGCAGTGTACGAGCATGCAGGGCTGTCACGGAGGTGGCACCACAGAAGGGCAGGCAGTTGCGCTCAAGCTGGAGGGGAGCAGGATTGGAGACGGGGCTGTTCTCCATGGCTGTGCAGGCACGGGGCAAAGCAGGCGAGGGAAGAGAGAGGAGAGAGAATGAGTATTTTCCGTCTTTTCGTTTCTCGGAGGATCTGGCCAGATTCGGGTTAATGAGCTCATAGACCTAGTAGTAGGAGCGGCCAATTTGAATATGTAAAAACGAGGTGAAAGTTCACTATGGCTTACATAAGGTTACGACCGTGAGAATAATTTAATAATAAAAATTTCTTTGTGAGAAGAAACAAGAAACATTTGTCATCACAATTAAATAATATGTTTTTTGAAAAAAATGTAACAATGAACTATTTAGATTATAATATATTCTAAAAAAAAGTTCAAAAAATGTTTGAAAACCAGATGGCACTAATCTATAAATTTTATCTAACGGTCCACAATAGCACCAAAAAATCAACCTTGAATCAGGATGGAAGGATGGAGAGGCGTGATCAGCTGGTGCATCCTTATTAGGAAGCGGGCTCCACACAGCTAACGTTACATGGCAAGACACCATCCCGATGAAGAAAAGTTAGAAAGCTCAACTTCGTGATTGACAATTGGACGCAATTGGCGAGTAGCCACTTCACGAAATCGATGAACTGTGCCTCCTAGGCTGAGGCTCTGAGGCTTGAGCCCCTAGGCGAAGGAAGGAGCACGTTTCTAGGACAACCAATGAATGAAGCGCACGTTTTTTCCAAGTAAACACGCTGGGCCAATTACATGGTGGCGGCTGCAAGGCCCCGCCGCCGACGGAAGGCCTGCATCATGCATGGGTGCCTCAAAATGGAATTAGCAGCTCTTCTTCTGACACAAGGAGCTTTAGACGTACTCCCATATAGTAATCCTTCCAACATTTGATTTATTTGCTAGATGCAAATAGCAAGCCTTGTGTGCGAGCCCAATTGAACTAGCAATTAAGACTACCTTTTAACTTAATTGCTAGATGAAAAAAGAAATCTTACTTCTGAACCAATTGCTATATAGCAATTTTGTATATTTACCAAATAGAAGTAGCAAAATCATAGTCACTTTGAAATTCCCATATAGCAATTAGATGTTGTTGCTAGATAGAGCAAGTAATATTGTTGTTCCTATGCACTTACTATATTGCAGTTACTCATACTTAATTACGACATGTAGTTGTTATTCATAAGCATTTCATCTTTTCATGTTATACAACTATGAACATGTGACCCTTTCTCTCAACGGGGGAGGGAGGCGAAGAGAGAGAAAGAGAGGGGGGGGGGGCAGGTGGGGAGCATCGTCGATATGTCTTTCTTCACAGATGGGTGAGATTATCAGTTCTTTTCTATCGAGATCCTGGCTACATCACATAGAAGTATGCACCCCCACAATGGTTCGTTTTACATTCGTCATATAGGCCATTGTGCATCTCCAAAGGTCTCTTATGTACACAAAATACAACCCGATTGTGTGTGTGTGTTGATTGTGTGTGTGTGTGTGTATGTGTGTGTGTGAGAGAGAGAGAGAGAGAGAGAGAGAGAGAGAGAGAGTTTTTTGACATCTACTATTGGGCATACTCCACAATCAATGCACTCTTAGACACGCATTATCCTTCAAGATGCTGGCATAGGTGATTGCATCTATAGCTAGGAAGAGGCTCTCACTTTGGTTTTGTTGAAAACAACCTAGAGCTATTTTCCCTTCACCACTTGAACATACCATGTAGCTAGTCAATTTTGAGCAAGAAGCTAGCCACTTGGACATACCATGTACTTAATTTTGAACAAGAAGCTAGCCAAGCGCTTTTACTGCTTCGGTAAATGCCGTACATTTGTCATATGTTTCAATTGAACATTGGCAAGCATTCTATTTTTTTTGGATCGTGATTCGTCCTCGACTAATAATCTCGCCCTCCATATGTTCACCATATCAGCTTTTTGCATAATGCTATTTGAAGATGCAAGTCAAGATGTTGAATCTACTAAGAGGTCCTCTCTTTGCATCCGAGAAAAACAACCTAGACCTTCTTTGTCCTTCGCCACTTGGACATACTATGTAGTCAATTTTGAATAGGAAGGTAGCTAAGCACTTTCGTGCTTTTGCAAATACCATACTATTGTCATATGTTTCAACAGAAGATTGCCAAGCGTATCGTTTTTTTTTGGATCATCCTCGACTAATAATTTCACATTGTATATATTAACCATATTAGCTTTTTGCATAATGCCACTGGCCTTGAATATGCAAGCCAAGATGCTTGAATCTGATGAGACACCCTCGCTTTGAATCTAACAAAAACTACCAAAAGCTTCGTTGTCTATGTGGTCATGTCCTTCTTAGAAGGGCACCGCACTAGGCATACATATTGACCAATAAGTGCTTGAAATATACATCTTTCTCAACCAATTAACAACTTTTTGGAATCTCAAAAGTAAACCACACTTGCATACATGTCAAGAGATGACCTTTGGGATTGGAATTTCATCAAAAACTTGTTGTGCTCTCAAAGGTAACCATAGTCCAAGAGACAACAATTGAGACACTTTCAAACATATGGACAATCCAAGAGATGCCCTTTAAGGCATGACACACATCCAGAACTTGGCGTGCTGATTCTTCATCTCACCATGTATATTTTAGCTATGTCAACCTCTTACATAGTGCATATGCGCTCAAAATGTTGCCAAGAGATGACATCTCGAATCAAGATGTAGTACACGAGATGGCAAATGAAACTAAAATCTAATCAGTAACTTTTGTGCTTTGATAAGTCAATGTAACATTTAATTGTCTAATAACTTGTGTGTAGCGGAAAATAGCATGAACATAGTGAGCATTTCATTAGAATAGCTTCCTAATGAGAATAACAAGAGTGTTTGGGTGGAGAGAGCAACGAAAAGTATAACACCTAGTTAGATAGCATGAATAATACTTCAAAAGAGAGAGAAATTAAGCAACTAACAACAGTTGAGGACCGGATTTGCATGGAGCCGGTCCCCCCTCCAAAAGGCTTTGTATTATGGTTTCTCCCATCAAGAGAGACATTTTACAATGCAATTCTTTGTGTTCCTTCAATAGTAGCTAGTGCAATGAATATGGAAAGTTCATACACTAAGCAAAACACTTATCAAACACAACATCAATTGCCTCACGGTCTCAGACCCAAGACCTCACACACCTTCGAAGATGGTGAGAGCTAGCAGGGTATGAGAGTAGATTTAGAGGAAGAAGGAGTATTCTTACGGGAAAGATGTACATCTCCTCACATAATCACTCATATTATCATAGCTTAGCTTATTGATTAGCATGGTAGAGGAGATAAGCATGCATTGAAGCTTGGCTCTTGGTTGGATTTGTATCACAAATCCAAGAGTTGTTGGTTTAGGCCTCCCTTCTCACAAGCTTGAGAAGGAGACAAAGTCTTCTTTGCTTCACACATGAGATTGTGTGAGTGTGTGTGATAATGCCTTCCAAAAATCAGTCCCCTCTCTCTCTTGATCGACCCCTCTTGCTATTTGCTCATTCTCACACCTCATTGGACCTCCCCAGGCCTAGCCAATGAAAATCAAAAAACATAAGTGATAGTCTTCTGACATGTGTCCCCCTTTCCCCTTTAGTGAGATCTTTACGTAATTACTTAATTCAACTAAACTCTCATTGGACCCCTTTGCCTCCTGGCCAATAGGAATCAGGCAAGCCATTGGGTTGTTGAATGCTCATTGGACCCCTTGGGAGACTGTCCAATAGTCTTCTAGAGAGCTTAATTCTTATTGGTTCTTTTTGAAGGAGTACGAGCGGAAGTGCGATGCGAGAGAGAGTGCGAAAAGAAGAGCACGACGATATGGTGAACTCGCTCTACTGTAATGTGTAGAGCATAGTGAGTTCTTATTAGGTTTTTACAAAAGAATATGTGTACATACCTGGCGGCCCGCCCACTTACCTGGGCGACCACATTGGGCTTTATACCCCAACAACCTCCCACTTAAAGTCCAATGTGGTACTTTAAGTGTGAGAGAAGCTACTATACAAGCTAATATACAAGAGATGTAGAGAAGTGATGTACTACCCTACACCTAACTGCTTGCGAAAATGCGCAAAGCTCTCTGAGGGAAGTCCTTTTGTAAGTAGAACAGCAGGATTTTCTGTGGTGTGAACTTTGACAAGCTGAAGTTGCTTATCCTCGAGCATTTCCCTGATGAAATGATACTTCACATCCACATGCTTTGTCTTTGAGTGATAAACTGGATTGCGAGCCAATTGTATAGCACTTTGACTATCACAATATAACACAGGCATCTCTTCTTTGATTCCCAAATCTGTTACTAGTCGATTAAGCCAAATTGATTCTTTGCATGCCTCTGATGCTGCAACATATTCAGCCTCTGTAGTAGACTGAGTAACACAATCTTGTAATCTAGAATGCCATGATACTGCTCCACCAGCCAATGTAAAGACATACACTGACATAGACCTTCGGTTGTCTAAGTCACCTGCATAATCTGAGTCTGTAAAACCCTTTACACTTAGCTCCTGACTCCCATAGCATATACGCATACTCTTTGTAGCTTTCAGGTATCTCAATATTCCTTTCACTGCCTCCCAATGTTTCTTGCCTGGGTTTGACATGTATCGACTTACTACTCCCAGTGCAAATGCAATGTCTGGGCGAGTAGCAATCATTGCATACATCAAACTACCCACTGCAGACGCATATGGAATCTTATCCATTTCAGCCTGTTCTTCCTCAGACACAGGACAATCTTGTTTGCTAAGTTTCACATATGGTGGCAATGGAACACTCAATGCCTTTCCCTTCTCCATATTTAAACGTTGCAAAACCTTGTCAATATACTCTGTTTGAGATAACCAAATCAACTTCTTTGATCTGTCTCTCTCAATGCGCATACCAAGTATATGACTTGCCTCACCCATGTCTTTCATGTCAAACGATTTTGCCATCTTTGACTTCAAAGCTGAAATTTCTTCCAAGTGCTTGCCAGCAATCACCATGTCATCCACATACAAAATAAGGATCAGCCAACTGCCATCCTTAGCCTTCTTTGAATATAGACAGTGATCGCACTCACTACGTTTGTAGCCTTGAGAAAGCATAAACTTGTGGAATTTATGGTACCATGCCCTCGGTGATTGTTTTAAGCCATAAAGACTCTTTAACAACTGGCATACCCAATCTTCCTTGCCTTTCTCAACAAACCCTTCTGGCTGCTGCATGTAAATTTCCACATCTAAATCACCATGCAAGAACGCTGTCTTGACATCCATTTGGTGCAACACCAAATCTAATATGGCAACCAATGCAAGAAAGCATCTCAATGTAGTCATCTTGACCACCGGAGAGAAGACTTCATCAAAGTCAATGCCTTGTTCTTGCTTAAATCCCTTGGCAACAAGCCTTGCTTTGTACTTTGGCTGACTATCATGAGCGGTGATCTTATACCTGTAAACACATTTACAAGGTAGAGCCTTTTTGCCCCGTGGTAATTTAACTAGCTTCCATGTCTGGTTTTTATGCAGAGCTGTCATCTCTGACTGCATGGCCAATTGCCAATTCCCGAAGTCCTTCATTTGCACTGCTTCCTTGTAACATGAAGGCTCATTGCAATCAGTCAACATGACATAGTTCATAGATGGAACAAACCTATCAGAAGGTCGCGTGACACGTCCAGATCTACGCACAATAGGTGGCTCAGGCTCAGCCACAACCCTTGGTTCCACTCTATCATACAGAGCATACAGACAATGTTCACAGAATTCAAAATCATTAAATGAAAAGCCAGGCAAATAACCAGAACGAGACAAGATTTCCATTCCCTTCTTGGACATATGTCCTAACCGGCTATGCCACAAAGAAACGTTCGGCTGCTCGGTTACATTGATTACATTTTTAGAGACATTTGATACATAAATCATGTAAAGTCCTCCAGACTTTACTCCATGTGCTATTGTCATAGAACCCTTGGATATCTTCCACATGTTCTGTCCAAAAGTGGTGACGTAGCCAGCATCATCAAGTAAACCTGTGCTGATCAAGCTCTTTGTAATTGCGGGAACATGTCTCACATTCTTGAACGTGAAAGAAGAGCCATTCTGAAACTTCAATTGAACATCTCCAACACCTAAGATCTCACATGTCTACCCATTGCCTAGCCGAACATGATCTTTAGTGGTCACATAAGAGGTAAACCACTCCTTGTTTGGAGACACATGAAGTGATGCCCCTGAGTCTATAATCCAGTCACTCAGTGCATTTCCATCAGATGCTGTAAGAAGAGCTGAGTCCATTGTATTCTTCAAGACTTTTGACCTTCGGACAGAACCTTTGAATTTTGGAACCTTAGCATTTTGAAGTCTTAATGGGCTGAACCTTAGGGTCTTTGAAGCCCATTGGTGCACATTGCTCCTTTGCAGATGGTCCCCCCTTTTGGATCCCTATTTACCCTCCTTTAGATCCCTATTGTGGCCGGTCTGCTAGCTTAACCAATAATCTAGCTTTTTCTCCCTTGGCAATTCCCCATTATAAATGATCAGTTTAACATGTGGAAATCATTTAGGAGATCAATTAGATATTGATTATTATGACAATGAACATCATTTAATTGAGTACTTTGGCAAGCAGCTGTCACGTTGCATACATATTGACCCCGAGGATGCTCAATATGTGTCGTGCTTCAGTAACCCACTAATTTTATTAGTGTATCCTACTAACTTTGTACAGATCCTTCTTCGTAGCAGAGGCTTTTAGCGATATACTAGAATAAACTTTCAAGACCTCATCATTCTATTCCCCTCCATGTTTGGGTTGTCTAGAAAATATTATTGGAGACCTCTCTCTCTCTCTCTCTCTCTCTCTCTCTCTACGTTAGATTTGCAAGGGCAAGGGAAGGCATGCTATGCGTCTGTGTTGGCAGAAAGTAAGGAAGTAGGGATTCTACGGAATATTCCAGCAAATGAATTTCTTTTGGCACTTACCAGTATGTCGTCACGATTTTGCAAATTGTTTTATTAGTGGGTATCTACCCAAGATACCCTCAAACCGAAAGTCGAATACCAAAAGAAAAGTCGGGCATGCGAGGTAGGAGGAGGGATGGGGCAAGGCTTGGCGCAGATGATGGCGCATGGTCAGTTTTGCTGACAACTGAGCTGGAGTCACGAACAATTGTAAACACCGGAGGAGGGGGTGGCATGAGCAGCAGGCTAGGAAGCGAGCGCGCGACAGAGAAAGGGGGGCCTTTATTATTTTTTTAACGTTGGTTGTTGAGTTGTCGACAACATGGATGTTCGTCGGCATGGCTTATGCGAAATGCTCTCTAGAGTCGGCTAGCTCCGAGGTTCGAATTTGCCACACTGTTTGAGATTTTGGTGGTGGAGGATTTTACTTTAGGTAAGGGATGTTGTTAGATTCTCTCCAATAAACTTGAGAAGCACGAGTAGGAAGCATCAAGAGTCATAGGTCATAAGTCTTTTAATATAACATTTCATTCCATTTCATTTCATTTCTCTCTCTATCCTATCTCCAGCTGTCATCCAGGCGGGAAATTATACGCCTGCTAAACTCAGCCATGGCGCCGAATATCGAGCTCGCCTAGCTCTAGCCTGCTCCCCGAACTCGCGCGCTAGCATGCCCTTGCTGAATATCGCGTTCATTCCCTAGCCTTGCTGCTCACAATCGAGGCCTACTGCACGTCAAATTTTATCTGTTGCTGCTGCGCTCTGAAGGCCGGCCCGCTTCTCGATGCCGCTGTTGGGCTTCTGAATTTGAAGCTGTTCGACGTCCTGACTAGCTGGCGCTGGTGTGGAGGGTATTGAAGACCGCATGTTGCGCGTGCTGCCATTTCCAGCCTTCGAATTCAGATTTAGCACGTCCAGCTGGCCTTCGAGTTCGATTTAATTAGCAGGTATACTCAGCGGTGTTTTTTATCCGTCGTCAGATCCCTTCACTGTGCACACACAAACCCCTTGCTCTTGGCTCTTGCAGCTGTCCCTCTGCAGCAGTAGCTCTCCTTGGCAATCCTCAACACCTCAACCAGCTCCTTTGCAATGGGCAGCCATCCTATCTCCAGTATCATGCACTCCTTTTGTAGACTCTGGCACACTTGTCACCACTAATGGCTCTCAATTCATAGCTCGCCTTCCCTGTGTTTCCCACCTCTATCCTTCTCCGGTGCACGCTCTCTGAGCTTGATCAGTCCGAGCAGATGCCCACCGTACCCAGGCCGGTCCTCTGTAGGCCTTTATCTTTGCAGACGCTAACCCTGAGCTCGACCTCCTATACATGGGATTCTTTTGTGTCGCCTATTGCTCGCCCAGCCTGACATTAATTTGGAGCCCTCTCTGTAGCTCGTCAGATAACTTTCTTTCTCAACACCTAGCTGGCCCTCGAGCTCTCGGACACATATCTCTCTCTCTTTCTTCTGATCCCTCTTTGATCACTCCTAGCTTCTCTCTATGGCTTCCTCTTCAACTCAGGACTTCGCCCCCTCTAATTGCTTCTCTGAGTGGCCTCGTTTGGAATCAGTAGTACACTGAGCTTGCATAATATTAATAATCAAAACGTGAAAGTGACTCAACTTGCTCAAAGCATAATATATATATTGGGGCTTGCTCTTTAATTTCTGTGACAGAGTCTCTCGAACCTCCTCTTCAGGGCTTTCCGAGAACCTCTTCTTCAGGGCTTTCCGAGCAGTGCCTGGCGTAATTCGTTCGCTTATCAACAAGTAAAGCTTTTCATTTCAAAGCATTGCATTTTCAAGGCATTTCATTTCAAAGCATTTTTTTTCGAGAAAAAGATCCTTTAATTCGTCTTCTAGGTTCAACATGTTCAAGAATTCAAGTGTATTCAACATTTAAAAGATAGGGAACTACAAGATATGAAGAAACTACAGCACAAGGACATAGACAAGGGATTGAACTTTGCTTTCATTTGCATCGACTCTCCTTGGATAATGTGTACTTCAAACAACATGACCTTTTAGTTCCCTGGTTTCGATCAAAACTTCTCGCTACTAAAAATCTCTAACATGTTTAACTCAAAATATAATGGCAAAGCTAAAAGTTTAGAAAACGTGGATGGCCATTGTAACACCTGTCACACTCGGTTGTGCAATTGTGCTTATGAAAATTGGACTCAATATCTCACATATCCCTTAATCCCACACACTGATCCTTAGCTATCTACGTGCATAGTACATTTTTTGGTAAAGCCAAGGTATCTAACTATCTATATTGATGACACTACTGCTTGGTATTTAAATTTAGGAATGCTATTAGTGAAGAAAGATTTGTCTCTAGCTTGTAGATTACTACAAGATTTCCTATCTTGGAACCCAAAGTATTTCTCACGATGTTCTGCAATATAGATTCTACCTTTTGTTGAGCCTCTTACCTGCAAGAAAAATTGTTACATGTGTTCTTCCACCACTCTTTCCTGGGGGTGAACCATGCTTTTTGTATCCCTTGGTTACAATGGAGGACTTTAATTGATTTTAGTTTTCTCGTAGTGTTACCCTTATCAACTCTCTATTTTTGTGTGTCAATCTGTTTTTTTTAACAGCTATGAGTTCGACTTTGTCTTGGAAGTGCTCTTGCAATTATTTATGTAGACATTCTTCTAGTGGTTGGGCTTTGGTGACCAAGAGGACTTTTTATCAACATCGACAACAAGACTCCCTAGGAAAGCTTCATCCCTCAGTAAATAAAAGAAGAAGAGTCCAATCGGAGCCCATCTCTCATGATACAGCTCCATTGCATCATGTTCCCATCATCGAAGCAACGCCTTCAACTCTAGAGGCATCCTCTTCCCAAATTGAGAGAGAATCAAGGAGTGTTGAGAAGCTTGATCGGAGCATCCAATGCACTTGCACATTGTATTGTGGAGGAGGTCGTCAAGTGCACTTGTCTACTTACTATCGACATCAAGATCTCATACGCAAATATGAGAGCTTTAAAAAAACTTTTGGCCTATCAAATCTATCTGAAGTTGGTGACATGGATCTTATAGCTAATGCCCAACCAGACGAAGGAGCCACTCTTACCTCTTTGGAGCTACCTTGTGAGGAGGAGCTAGTTAATGATGAGGATAACATAGACATCCATGAGAGTCAGGAGGATGAGTCCTCTACTTTGTTTATGGAGTTAGTGGAGAGAGTAGTAGAGCTTCAAAGTTTGTGGGATGAGCATCGACTCCCAATTGGTGTTCAAGATAAAATGTTACGCTTGCTCTTTGGCGACTTTGGGGGCCCAAGAGTCACTCACAATTCTTTCAAAAGAAGTCTGGCTAAAATGCTAGTCCAACTTCCATCTACATGGGATGGTGACCTTGGGGGTATTCAAGTTCCAGCATGTTGGGATCAAATGCAAACCATGCTTAAAGGCCTTGGAATGGTTAATGCTCGACGCTATCGTATCTGCACAGGAAATCTAGGAGTAAAACATCCACCACAGCTTCTTCAACCAAGCATAGAGGATAACTATGTAGGAGAAATTCCAAGATGTGTATGCAATGCTGGATCCACTTCTAGAAAGTTTAAGAGGGATTGCTCCAAGTGTTGTGAGAAGTGTCCGATTTGCAAAAAGACAAGAAAGTCTATGCTTTCTTTTGATTATATTCCGATCGGTCCTCAGTTACAGCTTCTGACGAAGAGTAGTACCTACTATCATGAGTTGCTAAATCTATGGCGTCACAAACATAGATGGGACAACGCATCTGCACTCAACAATGAACAGAGGATCATCGATTTTTGGGATGGAACAAAGTTTCAAGAAGTGAAGGACTTCTGGAATCCAAGTACATCATATGAACTGCCTGTGGTTTGCTCAAATTCAGCATGTAAAAAGTGCTACACTACATTTCCAGTCTTTAAACGCCATCCAACACTACAAACCGGATGGGATGCTGCGAATGAAGTATATAACTTTATCTGCATTGAGTGCTTCCAGGACATCAAATGTCGCAAGAAAATTGAAGTGGTGAGTTTGACTTATCTTTTAGAGGTTCCTTTTGCATTCTGCTTATGTGTAATATATGTCATCATTTGGTTAGGGTGATCCTCGCAATATAGCAATTTTACTACATTGGGACGGCTTTCAAACGTCAAAGACAACCCAAAAGAGCTGTGGTGTTGTGGAAATATCGCTGCTTAATGTTGGATGTAGTTCTTCCATAGATGTTTTACCAGTTTTGTTTATTCCGCAAAATTGCAAAAAGATTATAAAAAGTTCAGGAGATGTATTTGGAACATTTCTAACTCCATTGGTGGATGAACTTGAAAGCTTATTTTTGGATGGGATAGATGTATTATATGAGTATCCACTAGACAGGATTTTCGACAATCCACAAGGTTTTTCCAAGTCTTGCAAGATACGTGCACTGCTCATGATGGTTACTGGCGACCATCCGGCTCAGTGCAAAATAGGTCTACTCAAGAATGGAGGACAAGAGTTTTGTCGTCGTGATAAAGCTCAGGCAACTTTGGTAAGAGATGCCACCAGGCCTGATGGACGATATGTCTATGATGGAAATCGCTACCAGGCAAGATATCCACCACCACAACGAACATTTGAGGAGATGAAATCTGCCTTAGAAGAGGCCAAGCGTTGCTGCACACAAGCAGAGAAGGAAGCAGCATGGAAACAAGCAGGCCTATCAGGCAAGTCCATACTTTGGAGGCTCTCTGACTTATATGGATTTGATATATCTCTTGATTGTGTGTATGATGTTATGCACACTTTAGCATTAAACGTCTTCAAGAAATATATTGCTCAGTTATTTGAAAGCTCTAACAACGCTCTTAAGAAAGAGATAGATTCAGCAGTGTCTTCACTTACAAAGGATGTGCCCAACACTATCCGCTACGGAAGGTGGCCAAACTCTCCCAATAACTACTTTGAGTGCTTCAAAGCTGAAGAGAATCAAAAGTTTATTCAATGGTGCCTTCCATATATCCTAAAAACTGTAAATGGTATTTCGCCAGAAATGCATGTTTTGGGAACTCTCTTGGTAGATATAGCTCATAGCTTTTATAACTACAGTAGAGATCATGGTTGGTCCATGGAGGATATTAGAATTATGAAGATACTACTGCAATCTTGGAGAGTTCGAAGGGAAGAGGCATTTGGGGCTAATTCATCGCCTTTAGAGCATATCGCCGGTATATATATTTCTCTCATTTTTGAGAGTTACATGGTTTTGCTATGTGTGTGAGCATAACTATTTATTTCCATTTTGATTGTAGGTAATGGTGAGCTTCTTGACGATATAATTCGGCATGGGCTACATGATCGTTATTGGTGCTACATATTCGAGCGTCTTGTGAAGATCTATAGCACCATCAAGACCAATAATCTCAGCGATGAGGCATCATTCGTCCAATTCTATTTGAGGAAGTTTTTCACTAAAGTTTTTCAATCTGTCCGCTCTGACAACGATGGTCTCTTACCTGATCAAAGATTCTTGAGAGATCTACATTCCTCAATGAGTGGACTCAGCAATGTCCCATGTAATGAAGGCCAATTGCATGAGTGTTCTGCACATCATATGGATGGGCTCTTAGTTGTTTCATCGGTGGCCAAGGCAAGATCCCTGTGGAATGCTCTCTTGAAATATGGCCATAGTGCACCTTGTATTGATTGTCTTCTTTTGAAGGGAATTTGTATATCAAGGAAAAGATGCATCTATCGAGAGCCATCAACTGAGGAGTCCATATTTTTAAAGAGGTTTTGGAATATGAAAGAGAGCTTTCCAATTGCAGATTTAAAGATATACGAAAAGGTAATGTACAGAGGAGAAATATATAAAGTTGGCTCCCATGTGGTAGTGAGAGCTGAGGATACAAATAGTATGTCAGATAAACGCGGACATTGGAAGGCTTGTATCACCTCTCTTTTCTCAATGCAGTTCAATGGGAAGTCTATGCTTTTCTTTGGAGGAAGATACTACAGACAATGCATCGTAGGTGATGATGACTCTGAAAGGTTACTCATTGATGCAATCACAGGAATGAGTGTCCTTGAGAAGACACCAATGCCCTTTACATGGGATTGTATCCAACCTATTTACTCTCTTCTTCATAAATTTATACCAATGTCACTACCTAAAAGCCAAAAGCTCATTGCCTATGAAGTAAAGGACTTGAAGCACAGAGATAGATTGCTTATGGAAGGACAATGTGGGAATGTTCCTTTATGGTTAGAGGAACAAGATATAGTGAGAGTTTCTATGAATAGTGGACTTGAAAAAGTCTTTCAACATGCTGTGGTAAGGGAATCAAATCCTGAGGAAAAATTGGCAAGACTTGCCATCTTGAAGCTTGATGTACATCCAAGAAATACGTGGACTATTCACACCGAAGAAGATCATTGGAGAAGTTGGGATAGCTGTCATATTCTAATAAAAAATTGGACTGTGATAAGACAAAAAAAAGTTACAAAACCTGGTGTGCTTGAACAATGGATACCTATTATGTGGCGATCTCCATGATGTATAAGCATTTGTATCTACTATTTTATTCAGGACTCTCTTTAAAGTTGATTCTACACAAAAACTTTCTCTCTTTTGTGATGTGTAAGAATTTTGATTGAAAACTCTTTAAAATTGATTTTATGTTGTTTTGTTTCAGTTATTTGATTTGAATTTATAAATATTGTATCGTAAATATGATTTTGTTACTTTGTCAGGGCAAGTATGAGTTGCCCACAATCATTGTTACAGCAGCTACTAGGAGGATCTAGTGAAGAGGCTATTAAAACTCTCAATGTGTGGAGAGCAAATTATTCTGGAAATAAGAGGGTAACTTCGGATCCCTCTAGCATCGCTGCAATCAGTGATCTACCTAGATATGATCCTGTTGTGTATGATCAGATTTTTAGGCCACCACCACCAAAATTGAGAGAGAAAAATAAGTTGTATGGTCGAGATTTTCTCTTAAAACAGCATCCTGAGCAATATAGAGTATTATATGTCAATTATGGAGAGGTGAGAAAGTGGTTTGCTAAAGGAGAAGCCATTGGCGATCTTCGTAACAACAATGAGCGAAAGAATGTAGTTTTGAGGATCATTAAAGAGAATATAGCAACGCTCAAGGCCATCACAATAGATGGTGTGGCTTATCCATGGAAGGAGGAAGATTTATACACATGGTGTATCAAGTCATTAGCGGAAAAACGTAAGTGGAGCAAAAAGAAGACAAGCCAAGAGACACTTTGCTCAACCAACTCCATGGTACAGTAATTTATGTTGAGCCTATACTTGTTTTTACATGTTTGCAAGTTTGTTTAATAATATTTAGAATTATAGGTCTTATGTATGGATGATGATAATATAACAACTAAGCACAAGGATGAAAAAGATGATCAAGAAGGAGAGCTTCATGCAACAGTGAGTACATATTCTTTTATGACAGGGGTTTTATTTGATTTGTTATATGTTATTCACATTAAACTTCTTTCAGATTGAGAGTTCTCATGTTGATGAGCAAGTGACGAAGTTTGTTGTCGATGATAAAGCTGATGATATATCAAATCGTGTAGGTTCTTTTGTGCTATGACATTTAAATTATTTATGCTCCCTATGAGGTAGTAATAAGTTTACTTTATTTATGTTTCTTTTTTGTGAATGTAGAAAGATGAGGATGTGTACATTCCTGATATGTCATGGATGGAAGAGGATGATCCAAAAAGTGCTTATGAGGTTTGTTAATCAATCTCTCTCTCTCTCTCTCTCTCTCTCTTTGTGAAGATCATGTTTTCTTTACAATTGTATAGGAGTATCAACATTTTATAAGAGATGAAAGCTCAAAAGTCTCATTACAAGGAAAAGAGACACATATAGATCATGAGGGGGGTGGCAATGGTGATAATGTGACGAAAAAGGTTTGATTGTAAAAACCTTATCTGTTGATGAGATTCATGTTATATTTTAGTTATGTAGTGTCTTTATTGATTTTTATTCGTGAGAAAATGAAGGATAAAAGTTTAAGCGAGTCTTGTGCTGCGGATGATATGGATGCGAGCTCTAGGAAAAGCAATCGAAAGAGAAAGGTATACTTAATTTTCTCATTATCTTACTTAGAGTTAGTGTGATGCTCTTCTTAGCATTTTAAGTTATTGAGTCATTTTTATTTTAAAAGGTTACAAGTAAGCTAAAAGATTTGTTAGAAGAAAAAGACAAAGCTTCCAAGGCGGCAAAACATAAGAAAAAGGTAATTACTTAGGATTTCATTTAAGAATAGTCTTTGATTGCTTATAAATAACTTTATTACTTCAATGGTATAGGAGTCCTTAAGAGAAGATGGTGGAGAGAAGTCTCTTATGGAAATCAAGGTGTGTTTTAGATCATATGAAGTCTTGCTTGCATTAGTTTTTTACACATGAGAAAGATATAGCATTTTAGAATCTTACACTTGCATCATTTTTTTTTGTAGGCAAGAACATTGTCTACTAGAGACAAAGAAGTCATTCTAATGAAGTGGCTTCATACTCAAAAAGTGGAAGAGATCTACCAATTGATCAAGCCCACTTACTGTGCTTTGAAGAAGACACATTCATTCTTTGGTAGGAAAGTGAATGACACTACTTCCTCAACAATGTGTGAGGACTTAGTGGCATGGCTCTTAGTTGAAGGAGTAGTGCATATCGATTTTTCAAAGCTTGGTGTTTTAACTTTAAAAGACGTTCATTTGTGTAATGATGATTAAGTAATGTATCTAAATGGACATTCTCAATGGTTGTTGATTTCCAATGTGTATTAGCTTGAGGTCAAATGACTAATATGCTTTATGTTTAGATGAGTACTCTCAATTAACTTCATGTATGAAATTGACAAGTGATCTTGAATTCTCTTGATTCATCTAGCAATTATTTACTAATTGACTTACTAGTTGGATATTGTAGTTGCTACATGGATTACTACTTCTTGCTTTGAAGTTACTAGATGAATTACTATTTCATATATTTGAGTTGCTAGATATATTGCTAGTTTCATAACACATCTCAAACTAGTAAATGAGATTGCTCTTTTGATTCATCTAGAAATTATCTTACCATATAGCTACTCAACTTACTATATGGTAAGAAAATTACTACTTGAAGCATCTAGGAGTATTCTCACGCTTACTAGTTTGCACTTTTGCTAGATGTGTGTATTGAAACTAGTAATATATCTAGCAATTATATATTTTTTGCCATATGGTAAGCCGTCCAAAGCTCCTTGTGTGATGCCATTGCCCTGTAGGCTGTTACCGCCTGCAAAGATGAGTACTGGTCATTGTTCTTCTCAGCGGCCAGATAACGTCATCTGGGTCGAGGATGCAGCTGCTGTGAGGCTGACGAAGAAGAAGTGCGTGAAAGTGAGCGTAGTGCAAGTCCTGCCCCCATTGGTGGTACACGTGCCCAGTCCCTCCGCCTTCCCCCACATTGTGCAGCAGCTCACGGGTCTGCACTCTTACTCGCCCGAATATCCAATCAACGACGACAATTGTCTTATAAATAGCCCCTCTTCTCATGTAATAATTGCTGCGGATTCTCTGCCCCCCTTTAGGCGGCGCTGCGCTGAATCGCAGTACTGTAGCAAAGGTGGCGCGGCCGCTGTAGTACTAGACAGCGACTGCGCGCCGGGGAAAAAGCGTCAGCGAAACACTGAAGAAGAATTAGGAGTACCGTACTCTGATAACGTTCGGGTAGCTGGTGGATCAGACCAGTACGGTAGCAGCACCTGCGCCGCCTGCCAGCAAGCAAGAAAGAAGCCTAAATTTGCAGCTACACCTCCTCGGCTCCCAGGCGGCGCTGCTGGTACAGTACTAAAAGCCAGTGATCATCCCTTAATTACCTCGGCGCCTGCAGCAGCAGGCACCAATCAATATACTTTACCTTGTATCTTTATTGATACTCCCCCTGTTTCATCGCCAGAGGATAATGAATCCACCTCCTCTTCAGCCAGCACATATTTAGGATCAACAGCAGCTACCCCTACACCGCCTTCACACTCACCTGATTTCAGCGTCTCCAATTGCTTCTCACCAGCGCCTGAACATTCCTCCTCTAGTCAATCAGCTAGCTTGATCCTAGTACCTCCTTGCCCCGCCGGCTGGACCGTCGATGCTTCCAATGTCGACAGCTCCGACATTGTTCAATGGCAAACCGAGCCCTTGACGCAGCTCCTCTCAGATCATCAATTAGCTTCTCAAGGGCACACTCACTGGGTCGATCAGCCTCATCTCCTGCAGCAGCTTGATGACCGATTTCAGGACCTTCTCAACGAGCTTCTTGAACTACCTTTGCAACCTCATGACCTCTTTTCCCTGTAAATTCTGGCCCTTCTACATCTCTCTTGTACTGCCCCGTAGCAGGACCATATATTCCGGCCTGTGTGATGTACCAGTAGGATTGAGAAAGGATCAGTACAATTCTACAAGACGCGGCATTTCTTAAAGGTAGCTGGTCTCGCAATTTCTGTACTTGAGGGGTGCAAAGTGCAGGCACCAATGCTGATTTCTTCCCCAATTGCATCTCACCAGAACATTCTTCCTAGTCCAGTACTCAACCAGTTAGCTTCGTATCACCTCGCTCGCAGCTTCTGATGCTTGCAATGTGTGCAACTCCGACATCACTCACTATTGGGAAACTGGGTCGATCTGCTTGATCCCCTGCGTCTGGATGACCGATTCAGAGAAGTTTTCTTGAATTACCTTTGCACCCTCATGATGTCCTCTTTCCTTGTAAATTCTGTCCCTTCTACGTCTTTCAATCGTCTGTATAGCAAAATTCCGTATCAAGTAGGCAAATGTTTTTTAATATGATGATTCAGGCCCAAAATTTACTGTTGCTCACAATATTCTTGGCTTGACAAGCATGAAAGAGAGTTCATTTCTTTGTGTTTAAGTGGGCTTAAAATGTTGAAAATTGAAAGAAATCATTTCATTTTTGGAAAAGTGGGTCTTTAACTTTAAGAGCTATCTCCCTAGGCCTAACTCATTTTTTTTCTAGTGAATTTTGCTTTAATAAAAGAAACAAACATAGTTTTCAGCAGTTCCTCTCGATCATCAATGAGCTTCTCCTTCACAATATTGTGCGGTGGATCGGCTTCATCTGGATGACTGAAGTCTGATTTCAAGAACTTGTAAACAAGCTTCTTCAACTATTTCACAAGAAGTTTTGGATAAATTCTCACAATAATTCCCACATTGTGACTTACCTCAACATCATGAGCTTCTATGAGGGAGGCACCGCATACCTAGCTAGGTATGATTGGGGGTAGGGGACTGCTGGCTTGGTAGGGGGGCCCGGTGGTCCCCTGCCCCCAATCGCACCTAGCTAGGTATGTGATACCTCTCGAGCATAAGATTGTGACGTTATGCATTGTATGGAAAACACTGAAAAAGACTTTGTTTTTTTACATGAGAAAATTTCTAAATCTTCTTGTGGGCCTTTGCACCCTCATGACGGCTTTCCCTTGTAACTTCTATCCCTTCTATTGTCTTTTGTATGTCCATTATTTTTCTATATACCAAAATTCCGCATTAGGTGGGCTAGTGTCTTTTAATATCCTAATTCACGATACCAAGGTCTACAATTTACCAATTATATTTTTTGCTTTTTCTTGGCTTGTAGAAGCCATAGTGGAGAAGCATGAAAGGTCTTTCATCTCTTAGTGTTGTGCTGGATGTCTCTCGAGTGGAGCTTAATAAAAGTGTTGAAAACTAGGAAAATTCATTTCATTTTTGTAAGAGTGGGGTCTTGACTGTAAGAGCTGTCTTTCAAGGCTTCACTCACTTTTTCTAAGCATAGCTTCCTTTACAGATTTTTCAAATAGAAAATAGAAAAATTTTAAATGTCTGGTTTTAAACTTGTTTTCAAAGTTCACAACATTTTATTTCTTCTCCTTTTGCTTAGATATGGTAAACCTCATGGCTTCAAAATGAATATATTCACTACTTACATAGTGTAAGCACACTCTAAATTTTCCTCTCAAAGGAAATTAAAGCAAAGAAAAACACAAAAAGTAGCGTCCTTGCACTATTTGCAAGTAGTGCATAGTGCAAGAACACTCTTATTTTTTTTCCCCCCAAAACTCACAATTGTGAGTGAATTATATTAATCAACCCAAAAACTTACAATGTCTTGTCATGCTCGTCTTGAGCCATGACATCATCCAGGGACCAGAATTACATCGGCAAGGATCTCAACCAACTCGCCCCCATATCCTTGATACAAAAGGTCCATTATCATGTTCTTCTGCGATCTTTTAATTACTGATAGCCAAGATTTTCCTCCATCCTAGGTATACCCTCTGCTGACAACAAGGCACAAGTAGTCCTAGACCAATCCTTTGAGTGTTGCTTGCACCCAAGCGTCCAAATTAGCACTTTGCTTTCTTGTATAATTTCTGCGAAGCTTGCCACCTCAAGACCTCCTTCAAACACACGGCGGTTCCTTGTCTGCCATACATTATGCAAGAAGAAGTACCTGAACATTTGAGTGCTGATGAGGATGGCAGGACCACCTGAATTCTTCCCTCTTTCCTCCAAGGAATAGATCACTCTTGTAAAAACCAATTTTCCATGTTCTTTGGACCCATTTACATATTTTCCCTGCGAGGCCTTTGATAGTTGGGCAATCCATGAAGAGGAGGGCCAGATCTTCACTAGCCAACCTGCACCCCAAGCATCGATCTGACCCAATCCCTCTTTCCTGAATCTTCACCCCCGTCTGTAGAGCACCCCAAATTACATTCCATAAAAATACCTTCACGTGCTGCGGAACCTTTGGCTTCCAGATGTTCTCCATTACTTGCTCCCACCTTTCCTCCGACCATTGTTTTTTCCATATCTTGTTGAGGGGGCTAGACCAATTCTTCTTTTGCATCATTGTATGGTAAATGTCTTTCGCATGGGGTTTCCCTAAGAGACTGCTTCCCGGCCATTTCTAGGCATTCCAGTCAAACTCCGAATCATAGATAGGCATCACTATATTGTCAAGCTCTTTCCTCACTTTGTGGACTAGCAAGACCTCCAAGCTATTCAGTTGGAACTGGGTAACCAGGAGATCAATGGTTCTCCAACTCTTGTTGTCAGTGTCCCAAAAGTGTCCCAATCGATTCAGACCCTTATTATTCAGCTTCCTGGCTGTCTCTATCCAATAGGGAATTTGTGGCGGATCTACAACTTTGGAAAGCCAGGGGGACCAATGCAAAATGGAGTTCTTGAAGTATCTGGTTTTTTCCCCCCACTTTAAGACTCCTGCTGCTCTATTGCATTTTCTTACCAATTATCCTGAGCTGCCCCTCAGTCTTAGGGTAGTCCACGTCGGGGCTAACAACTTGTCATGAACCTCCACCCCTCTCCACTTTCCACCTTTCGAACCAAGTTGAGCTGCTTCTATCATATCTTTGATCATGATAGCCCAAACTTGATCCTGTTTAGCCAAGGAAACAACAAATTTGGCGCAAACAAGCTTCTGCATGGGCCACAAGGTTCAGAATTCCCAAGCCTCCTTGATTCACCGGCCGAGCAATTGATTCCCAATGGGCCTAGTGCCATGGCCTGGAGGATTTCGTGTTATTTTTCCATAAAAACCTTTTCACTGGTTTTAAGAACTCTTTCCAGTGACACTTAGACATCTTGAGAAGCGGGCTAGTGAAGGCAATATAAGGAAGCATAAAGGCATTTATCACTTTTATCCGACTTGGGAATGGGAGAAGAGCATACTCCCACCTACTCATTTTTGTTTTGATTTTTTCTAGCACCCACTGAAATCTTTGCTTGTGAGTTACGTCCACCCCCAAGCGGGCTCCCAGATGTCTGAAGATATTCCCTTTTGTGACAATCTCCCCGGACCAGTCAAAAGGGTCAAATGAGTCATTTTGCGATAGGGAGATCAGCCTTGACTTCTCTATATTACATTGGGACACCGAAGCTACTGAGAATATTTGTACAATCTCCACAGCTTTCCTGATGACCTGGGGGCATGTCTTCAAGAAGAGGAGAGAATCGTCCGCAAAAAGTTTTGCTAGGAGTTGGCTGTTTCCTGGCAATTCTAGCCGTGCAACTCCCCTCGTTCCACACTAGCTTCGAGATTTGTGATTAAAGGATGTGATCCTATGGCGAATAGCAGGGGGGCCAGAGGACATCCCTGCTTAATAGACCTTTTGACCTCAAAAGAGCCCACAATTCTATCGTTGAATAGGAGCTCTGACTGGCTCCCATCTCCCAGTACACTTACCAGTCGACATAAGCGTGGCCCAAAGCCCAAAGCTTCCATGAAGGATTCTATATATGTCCATGTTATTCTGTCATAAGCCTTATCCAGGTCCAACTGTAGCAGTACACATTCTTGATTTGTGACAGTTGCGTACTCGATGCCCACCATTGCTGCCAAGATGTTATCATAAATGGACCTTCCTTTGATGAACTCATGATGATGGGGAGAGATGATCTTGGTTAGTACGGGGGCTAGTCTGAGGGCTACAACTTTAGCAATAATTTTGTAGGCCACCGACATCATTGTTATAGGGCGCTAGTGTTTAGTTGAGAACAACAGATCTGTTTGGGGTTGGGTTTGATAAGCCCTCTCTTTACACTTAACTCCAACGACCCTTCGACAATGGCTTTATTGGCCAACCTGGACCTTGAGATCGTCCCAAAATTCTCTAAAGAATTCCACTGTCATCCCATCCAAACCAGGGGACTTTTCCTTGCCAAGGGCTTGCAATGCTAGTGAACTTTCGTCCTTGGAAAATGCCCTTTCCAAGAAAACAACTTCCGAGTGGGGAATCTTCTTCTTGACACTCTGAAGTAAGGACCCTCTGGCTTCTTCCACTTCTTGGGACTGGGTCTCTGGCCGTCCAATGTTTTGACTAAGATAGCTCAGCATCAGTCCAGCCATCTCATCCTGGTTATGAACTGATGTCCCTTTCTCATCATCGAGCGAGCGGACGTGGCCTTGGCTCCTCTTGATTTTTAAAGCCCTAAAGGAATGCACTTGATTAGAGGCTTCAGGTTGAAGGGCACTCTCCCTGGAGAGAAGACTTTTCTTTCTGATATCTTCTAACTGCTCATCAGCTAGGTTAGATTTGGCCTCGAGCCATTGTTTGTGCTCATCCTCAATAGCCAGCCCCTTGGCTTTTCTGGAGGTAAGAAATTGTACCTCCGCAGTAAGATGCTGCAGGTGTGCCTCCCTAACTTTCTTGATTCCGAGGCCCTTGCAACTTGGAGAAAGTAAAATTATATGCAAGTACTTTCTCCAAGTTCCAAGGGTTATACTTAATTGAAAGAGCAAGAGACAAGAAACACAATGCACTTCACGAAATCAAATTTGGATTAGCACATCATGTGAAAATTTTGTTACAAGTTGAAGCTGAGTAGCAGCTCACTGTCGTATATAAAAAGCTCTTTAAAACTCCAGATAATGTTACCATCCTCCAAACTAAGGTTTTTTGAGCTTTATACCGCATTAGGTGGGCTAGTGTCTTTTAATATGCTAATTTATGATACCAAAGTCTACAATTAATGTTGCTACCAATTATATTTTTTGCTTTTTCTTGGCTTGTAGAAGCCATAGTGGAGAAGCATGAAAGGTCTTTCATCTCTTAGTGTTGTGTTGCATGTCTCTTGAGTGAAGCTTAATAAAAGTGTTGAAAACTAGGAAAATTCATTTCATTTTTGTAATAGTGGGGTCTTGGCTGAAGAGCTATCTTTCAAGGCTTCACTCACTTTCTCTAAAGTGTTTTCCCTTGGTAAACGAAAGAAATATTGATAAGCATAGCTTCCTTTACTCAAATATTTCTTCTCCTTTCGCTTAGATATGGTACACCTAATGGCTTAAAAATGAATATATTCACTACTTACATAGTGTAAGGACACTCTAAATTTTCCTCTGAAAGAAAAATAAAGCAAAGAAAAACACAAATGTAGCAAAACACAAAAAGTAGTGTCCTTGCACTACTTGCAAGTAGTGCATAGTGCAAGGATACTCTAAAGAGAGGAAAACGCCAAAGGGAAATAAAGCAAAGGAAAACACAAATGTGGTAATGCTACTCAACCATCTCTCTTATATAAACACAAAAAGTCTTTTGATTTTTCACTTCCATGAGCTCTTTTCATTTCCCAAACTCACCCTTCACTTATTCCCTTTTGATGTTTTGAAAGGTTTTTTAATTTTTCAAGATTGGGGAGACATATGGTATGTAAACTAAAAAGGGTTATACTTAATTGAAAGAGAAAGAGACAAAGAACACAATGCACTTCACGGAATCAAATTTGGATCAGCACATCGTGTGAGAATTTGATTACAAGTTGAAGTTGAGTAGTTGCTCATTGTCGTATATAAAAAGCTCTTCAAAACTCCAGATAATGTTCCCATCCTCCTTCAAACTAAGGTTTTTTTGAGCTTTATACCTAGGGCTTTTCAAATAACCTATGGTCGATTCTGATGGCTTTGAGACCCATGACAAAATAGTACAACTCAAAGTATACAACATTCGGCTCAAAATTACATGGGCTCAAGTACAAAGCTTTTATTAAAAAAAGGGATAGATTACATCAAAATTTGAGGCTCGAACAAGGTGTGGTTGGATAGAAGGGCTCTCGTCAGCTGCATCAACCAAACAGTCTCTACCCTCGCCCACCACATGTCCTACCTCTGTTCTACACCACTTGGGTTACCTACTTGCCTCATGCACGATGCGACTCCTATGCCAATTCGTCCTATCATCGTCAATCACCTACCATATCCATTCCTTTTTCCTCCTTAAGCCTCAAGGCATCCATGAAGATTCTCCCTAAAAACTCCAATCCCACATTCTTTACTACATACTTTGTAAATGTCATGGTATCTGATCAAATGTTGTCCAAGATGAGCTTACATGATCATTTATTTATTGCTATTTGACATGAATTATAGAGTAATGTTTACATAATATGATAATTTTAAATAATTAATGCAACTTGGAGAAAGTACAATTATTTACTTTCGACTTTACCATCGAATAAGCTTCATATGCTCCATGGTACTACCACTTGCCTTGCCCCTCTTGCCTGCACCTATGCAACTAATTAGGTGTTGCCACCTTCTTGACCCATCTTGCTTTCAAATGTAGATCTTACATTCCACCCAATTATCCTTTCCCATGTCAATTTCTTCCCTTGCATTTGCCTTTCCTTTTCTGTTCATCCCCTTTCCCAAGGAAGGATCTCTAGAGATACTCCCTTATATTAACAATAAGCTCAAAATCGTGTCCACATAGCTAAATATAGCTATAACTATTTTCTCATATTCATTTTCATTAGTTAGAACCTTTACACATTCCCTAATCTTAACCTCTTAGCTCATCTTTGAGCACGTGAAAATGCCACACCATGCTACAACTGTGAATTGAGCATGGAACATCATGCATCACATAAGACAATCTACCTTGACCATTGCACTGCGCTAGGTGACTGATCCACCCAAGAATCGATGATCCTTAAAAAACAAAATCCGTGCCCCCCCCCGCCCCCCCCCCCCCCCCCCCAAAAAAATAAAAATAAAAAATTGATGTCTACCATGCGTCAATAGGGCCTCTCCCTCCTACCCTCCCCCCTCGCACGATAGCTAGCAACCTCTCCACCATTTTTGCCCACCCTTGGCTTTTCCTTTGGTTTCTCCAGAGGGTATCTCCTAAGATACCCTCCACTAAAATGGAGCCCAAAATCATTTGTATTTTCTCTAGTCTTCCTCTCTCCTCAAAGTCCAAAAGATACCTTTAGTACTCCTCTTTTTCTGAGCTGCCCTATGGTCTTCCATTCAATAGTTCTCACTTGGTCTTTCAATTTCTAAGGGTCCAAGGTTTTTGGCCTTCCAGATTTCGATTTTTTCATTTGTTGGAACTTTCCAAGATTTCGATTCCATTCTCAAGACATGTTGGCTTCCACCAATATGCCAATATGTGCTGGCTTTTATCAATACAAGCCGTTAACAGGTTGTGTCAGTCCTAAGGTAGGAATGGGCAGGCCAAGGGCTAGGATTCACATGCAATGTAGGGGGCTATATTTAGCACGGCCAAGGTCCTATACATGGCGTGGTTGAGAGGAGATGTGCATGCGCTAGTCACCAGTGTCTTACACTGGTATTAGAGCTTAGAGGAGAAGGGTTGCATGGAAGAGGCATGAATTATCTCTCTCCTCTCTCCTCTCTCTCTCTCTATTTCTTCTTCTTCTTCTTCTCTACATCTTGTCAAAGTGTCATGGATGCTTGAGAGTCAGTCGCTGCCTGCATCATCACCTGTGTCATTGCCTACACCATCACTAGAAGGCTCTAGAAGAATCTAGAAGGATCTAGAAGATTCTAGAAGGTTCTAAAAGTATAAAGGAGATTCTAGAAGTTTCTAGAAGCTTGGAGAAGATTTCGAAAGAATCTAGAAGTTTTTGGAAAGCTCTAGAAAGTTGAAGAAGAATCAAGAAGGTTCTAGAAGATTCTAACCTCCTCAAGAAGAACCTAGAAAGTTCTAACCTCCTCAAGCACTAGTATAAATAGGGGTCTTGGGCCATAAGCCCCTCAGTCTTGCCAACACCAGTTGTGAGGCTCCTATGAGGAAATCCCTCTTCTAGTTCTTGTCTTATGTTCAAGTCTTGTCCTTGCAATCAAGCCTTGTCTTGTACTCAAGTCATGTAATCCAAGTCTTGTATCTAGCTCTCTTAATAAAGTATTAAGTCTTGTAATCAAGATTAAGCTTATCATCAAGTCCCAAGTTCTTGTACATTGTGAGCGCCTCCACTTGCTCTCTTCTAGCTCTATACGCGCTCATAACAGTTTGGCAAGACTACCATCTCTTAATATTCTCAAGCCATCATGGAGCCAACGATGGAAGGTGTCATCAAGGCATTGCAAAGCATCCAAGATCAGTTACAAGAACTTCGCGAGAGTAACGCTCACTTCAAGCAGGGCAACCCCTAAAATCTTGGGACCGACGTTGCAAAATCTTCAATGTCAAATTCAAGAGCTTCAAGAGACAAGCACACATCAAGCACAAGCTGCAAGATCTAGCTATTCTCAACAACATAAGAAGGAGCCGAAGGCCAGCATGCCTGAAAAATTTGATGGGACTAGATCAAAGTTTAGAGGTTTTCTCCAACAAGTGCGTCTCTTCATTCGAATGCAACGAGAGCGTTATCCAGATGATGCCTCTCAAGTAGGCCTTATTGGGACCCTCCTCTCGGGTACGGCTCTCTCTTGGTTTGCTCCCTTACTTGAAAAAGAATCTCCTCTTCTTCATGACTTTGAAGCTTTTGTGCGGGAGTTCTCTGCAACCTTTGGGGATACTGATAGAGCAAGGGTTGCTGAAACCAAACTTAGAAATCTCTACCAAGGATCAAGACCTGCATCCGTCTATGCATCCGAATTTCAACAGCTCACTTGTGATCTGATTTGGCATGAGGAATATTTCATTAGCCAATTTCGGTGGGGATTAAAGGATGACGTAAAGGATCTTTTATTGACTATGCCAAAGGTTCACAAACTAAGCGAGCTCATCTCTCAAGCAATAGAATGCGATAATCGACTATTTGAGAGGAGACAAGAGAGGCGTCTTGGGGCACCATTGCGACCCCAAAAATAAGTTACACATAATGGCTACACACCTCAACAGGGCCATGAATCAAGCATTGAGCCCATGCAAATTGATTCAGCACGGTTTCAACCTCTCTCAACCCAGGAGAAGCAAAGGTGACGCATTAATGGCTTATGTATGTATTGTGGAGAGCAGGGGCACATAGTTCAACAGTGTCCAAGGAAGAGAAGGATGAAGGTTCATGGTGCAATGGCCTCAACGTGTTCGAAAAACATGGACGTCCAACCCCAATAGAGACCGGTCGGTTGGACAAAAGACAAGCAAAAAAAGGTCTCTTTCTTTCTGCTGATTCAGCTTCAAGTTTTATGCTACCAGTCAAGATCCATATGCCGGGTAGGCACATGGATTGTGAAGCATTACGAGATTCAGGCGCAACGGCGTACTTCATGGACAAAGAATTTGCAAAAGAACAAGGCATACCACTTGTGGGGAAGTCTAATCCAGCAACTGTAGAAGTCATTGATGGGCGTCCCCTCGCTTCAGGGGATGTCAGGTATGAAACTTGCCCCATAGAAGTAACATTGCAGGAGCATGTTTCAAGAATAGCGTTCAATAATATACAAAGCCCAAGCAGTGCAATTATTATTGGGCTACCGTGGATTGAATTACATAATCCTGACATCGATTGGAGGGCTCGGAGAATTGAACCACGAAAAGTCCAAAAGAAGAAGGGAAGGCATAATAGGCCTATATATCTTGGAGCCAAGGTCTTCATGCGTGCAGCCAAAAAGTATCCAACTTTCCTGATATTTGCAACACCAACCGGCATGTCAACAACAAAAATCATGGAGGCATTGCGACGTCAATATCAAGATTACAATGATGTTTTTGAGAAGAAGAATGCAGACCTCTTACCGGAGCATCGACCCTATGATTGTGCTATAGAGCTTCAGGAGTAAACTCAACCCCCTTTTGGCCCAATATACAAGCTATCTCAAGATAAATTGGTAGAATTACGGAAAATTATTGATGAGAATCTTGCTAAGGGGTTCATACAGCATTCAAAGTCCCCAGCAGGAGTTCCAATACTCTTTGTAAAAAAGAAGGACAGAACTCTCCGGATGTGCGTGGATTATAGGGGCCTAAACAAGATCACTGTCAAGAATCGCTATCCCCTTCCCTTGATCCCAGAGCTTCTTGAGCACCTTGGCAAGGCAAGAATATTTACAAAAATAGATCTTCGTGGTGCTTACAACCTAGTCAGAATCAAAGAAGGTGATGAATGGAAGATAGCCTTTCGGACAAGGTATGGCCACTTTGAATATACCGTCATGCCATTTGGTCTCACAAATTCCCTAGCTGTTTTTCAACATTTAATGAACGATATGTTTCGAGAGTATTTGGATTATTTTGTGGTAATATATTTGGATGATATCTTGATATTTTCCAAGGATCAAGAAGAGCATGAGCACCATGTACGATTAGTGCTTGAAAAGCTTCGTGCA
Source organism: Adiantum capillus-veneris (assembly GCF_014529385.1). Taxonomy (NCBI): domain Eukaryota; kingdom Viridiplantae; phylum Streptophyta; class Polypodiopsida; order Polypodiales; family Pteridaceae; genus Adiantum; species Adiantum capillus-veneris. The sequence goes on along the minus strand of NC_140960.1, from coordinate 106,700,566 downwards.
TCAGGGTTATATGCAAAGTTGGAGAAGTGCTCTTTTCATCAATCTAAGGTGGAATTTCTTGGTTATGTAATTTCTGAAAAGGGAATCTCCATGGATCCAAAGAAGGTTCAAACCATTCTTGATTGGGAGACACCCACCTCGGTAAGAGATGTTCAATGTTTCCTCGGATTTGCAAATTTTTATCGTATCTTTATACAGGGATACTCCAAGGTGGTTACAACACTCACAAGGTTGACAGACCATAATAAGTTTGTCTGGGACTCAAAGACCGTGAAAGCATTTCAGACTCTCAAGCAAGCTTTCACGACCGCACCCATTCTAATTCACGGAGATCCTACAAAGTCTTTTATCCTAGAAACAGACGCTTCAGATTTTGCCCTTGGTGCTATTCTATCCCAAGTAGGAGAGGATGGTCGAGTACATCCAGTGGCTTTTCATTCCCACAAGTTCTCAGCTGCAGAAATCAATTATGAAATCCATGACAAGAGCTCTTAGCAATCATCGATTCCTTCGACACTTGGTGTCACCTACTTGAAGGAGCTCCTCATAAGATCACTGTCTATACAGATCACAAGAATTTGGAATACTTCATGACATCCCGTGTCTTGAGTCGTCTCCAAGCCAGGTGGAGTGGAATCCTATCAAGGTTTGATTTTCTTATCTCTTATAGACCTGGCCATCAACAAGCTGAGCCAGATGCCTTATCAAGAAGATCCTACCTTGCACCTAGAGAAGGCGACGCAACATTTGATCAACAGGAGTCAGTGATTTTGAAACCTGAGCATCTTAAGCACCACCGTGAGCCAAGCTCCTGAAGATTCTACTTTTCTTTCTAAGGTGAAGACAAGAAATTGATGGACTAATTTACTATAAGGGTCTTCTCTATTTCCTCCAGGACCAACACGCTTGGAGGTACTTCAACAACGGCATGATCTTCCATCAGCAGGGCATTTTGGGGTTAAAGAGACAATTGAGCTTCTCTCCCATGACTTTTGGTGGCCTCAAATGTGGAATCTCGTCAAGGAGTATGTAGGCACTTGTGACACTTGCAATAGATCAAAGGCCCCTCGTCATCATCCTTATGGGTTACTCCATCCCTTGCTCATTCCAACCAAACCATGGTCATCCATCTCCACGGATTTCATTGTAGAGCTACCCTTGTCACAAGGATTTGACTCCATTTTAGTAGTTGTGGATCGGTTTACAAAAATGGCACACTTCATTCCAACCACTAAAACCATCACCAATGAAGGTACGGCCAAACTATTTCTACAACATATCTATCGTTATCACGGATTACCGGATGACATAGTTTCTGATCGAGGCCCACAATTCATCTCTAGCTTTTGGAAAAGCTTATTCATGCAACTCGGAGTACAAATCAACCTCTCTTCAGCCAATCACCCACAAAGTGATGGACAAATAGAGAGAGTAAATCAAGTTTTGGAACAGTATCTCCGCTGTACTCTCAATTATCACCAGGATAATTGGGTCGAGTTCCTACCGCTAGCAGAATTCTCCTATAATAACATTTTTCATGCCTCCACCAATCACACTCCATTCTTTGCTAATTATGGTCAACATCCCAAACAGGATATCCACAGACACTATCAAGTCAAGAATCTAGCTGCTATTCATCTTACACAACAATTATCTGCAATTCAGAAAGAACTTACAATTCATATCAAAGAAGCTCAATCCAAGTATAAGGAAAGTGCATATCTCAACCGCATGCAACATTCAAAATACAAAGAAGGGGATAAAGTGTGGCTCCTCCGATGTGATATGCATTCATCCGTCAAGTCAATCCAGTCACCTATCGTCTCCGATTTCCCTCATCCATGAAAATCCATCTGGTCTTTCATGTATCAGTCCTAGAACCTTGTCACACATCTAAGATCCCAGGAAGAGCCCTACAACCACCTCCTCCGGTTGAGATTCAAGGACATGACGAATATGAGGCCAAGAAAGTCCTAGATTCTCGAGTTTCACGTGGTAAGTTACAGTACTTGGTGCATTGGAAAGGCTATGATGTTAGTGAATGAACCTGGGAACCAGCACACAATCTATAGCATGCATCTCTCAAAGTCCAAGAGTTCCATCAACAACATCCATGGAAGCCCAACTCAAGGAACACCAATGCTCCTCGTGGAACTCGTTGCTAGAGGAGGGGGTAATGTCATGGATGCTTGAGAGTCAGTCGTTGCTTGCATCATCGCCCGTGTCATCGCCTACATCATCACTAGAAGGCTCTAGAAGAATCTAGAAGGATCTAGAAGATTCTAGAAAAGTATAAAGGAGATTCTAGAAGTTTCTAGAAGCTTGGAGAAGATTTCGGAAGAATCTAGAATTTTTTGGAAATCTCTAGAAAGTTGAAGAAGAATCAAGAAGGTTCTAGAAGATTCTAACCTCCTCAAGAAGAACCTAGAAATTTCTAACCTCCTCAAGTAACCTCCTCAAGCACTAGTATAAATAGGGGTCTTGGGCCACAAGCCCCTCAGTCTTGCCAACACCAGTTGTGAGGCTCCTATGAGGAAATCCCTCTTCTAGTTCTTGTCTTATGTTCAAGTCTTGTCCTTGCAATCAAGCCTTGTCTTGTACTCTAGTCATGTAATCCAAGTCTTGTATCTAGCTCTCTTAACAAAGTATTAAGTCTTGTAATCAAGATTAAGCTTATCATCAAGTCCAAAGTTCTTGTACATTGTGAGCGCCTCCACTTGCTCTCTTCTTGCTCTATACGCGCTCATAGCACAAAGTGGCGGACAGTCTCATGCAAGAAAAATTCCTACATACAAGGGATTCATGGCGGGGTTGATGGAGGACATGGCATGGGAAACACGACATCTAAAGACAACGAAGGAGTTTTGAGGGATGCTCTATGGAAGGGACACGGGAAGGCTTGCTTGCACACAGGTTAGACCTATGCCTCGTTGCATAGAAATGCATGCAAGTGGTGTAAAAAAGAAGCACCATAAATTTTTTATTCTACAAGCATCGCCCAGATTCAATGATGTTGTTCGTATTGATGCCCATTAAGGGTATTACTCAATTGGTAATGGCCAATTATTTGTACCAGGAGGGTTTCCCTTAATAGAGTTCAATGTATGGCTAGGTGGGAAAGCCTTCGATCACTTAAGGAGATATTGCAAGCTTTACAGATACATCTTTAATTTCAGTAGTATTTTTTTTAATCAATTCTCTATTTTTTCAATGATACAGAGAATTACATACCCCACAATGTCGGGCATGTTTTTCTTTGCTTTTATTGAGTGGATTACTTTTCATCAAGAAACTCTCGAAAGAGTTTTGATCCATGTTAGTGCGTACACAACGCACTCTTGTAGAGATCACCTAACACATGGCTTGTCAAAGGCTACTACAAGTCATGTAGGTATTGTATGACCATGTAAGCCTAGTATGAGGAGGTGTTGCTCCAATTTGGCTAAAATGTGTGATAGGATGGCTAGTTTCTCTCTCTTGCATATGATGCATATTAGAGCCGACATGGGTGACTATTTGTTACAATTCAAGAAGCCGGTAGATATCTCTCTCTCTCTCTCTCTCTCTCTCTCTCTCTCTCTCTCTCTCTCTTTCAATCTTTGCATCTTGGGCTTGAATTTTTGCTAGGGCAAGGCTCCCATGCAAGTTTTTTTGAGCTAGATTCAGTCAAAAACATATCCACCACGAGTAGGACTTCTAGCTCATTCATCCATCAAGATGCAATTATACATGTTGAAGCAAGGCTTCTACACACATGAATCTCATGGATTTAATATTTAAGTAATTACCAAAAATTTTTGTGTGATCACAAGGTCTTATTTACACATTTACTTAATCACACTTAACATGATCACAAACAAGTTGGTTAAGAGCAACCTGGAAACAAAAAAAAAGCCCGTTGAGCTATTTAGTTTTCCCTACAGGTCCGCCGAGAAAACCTAGTAGCCCAGCGGGGCCACAAAGGGTGTTATTCCTTGAGCCATCTTGTGAGAGAGAGAGAGAGAGAGAGAGAGAGAGAGAGAGAGAGAGAGAGAGAGAGAGAGAGAGAGAGAGAGAGAGAGAGAGAGAGAGATTAATGACCACCTTCACAGGTATGTCGAGAGGAGAGAGGGGGTCGTGTGGGAGCGTGCTCTACATCGAAGTGCGCGGCAATAGCAGAGTACTTGACCACACGACCCAAGTATCTGTAGCATGTATGATAGCCACCATACTGTGCATAACATATGCAATGTATGCCAGTTTGCATACCCACTGTGCTAACTAGCATACATCCTTACTCTCCTGTGTATGCCAATCAGCCTAGTCTGTATGCTAGTTAGCATACATGGAAGTTATGCAGACTATGCTTTTTAGCATAGCTTGTATGCTATTGAGCATACTCTGTTTGTCAACTAGCATAATTTGGTATGCTAACCACCACACCACAAATTCCATGCTAACATCATCTTCAATATGCTAGTTGTAGTATTAACCATTCATCTTTGTATTTCAACTAGCACTGGATATGATAATTAATAGGTGCTTGGTATCCACAGGTCTCGTTTTCACGGGAAGGGCAAATAAGAGAGAGTATGACAAGCAAAGTATAGTTGAAGAGAATGCCTCTGATGGTAATGTGGATGAGCTTGATAAAGTGCATGGATGGGAAAATGTGACACCAAGGCATGCAACATCGCCCGACAGTTTAGGTGACAACAAAGAAACCAATGACTATGAACAATTCATAATAATTTATCTTCCCAAACCCGTGTCCACTGTAGAGGATGAAATAAGTGCTTCGGAGGAGATGACGAGGAGTTCGCAAGAGGAACCTGGTAGAAATGACATCGAGGCCAGTGTGCAAGGAGCCGGTGATGACAACCCTCTCTTGGGATTTGTAAAGAAAGTGAGGATAATGAGAAAAGGTAGACTAGAACAGATCCCAAAATACCCTATAAATGAAACTTGTGTTTCCCCAAAGACCACCTAGGAAGATATATCCAAGAATTCCAAAGGTGATAAGAGATTCATTCACTCACGTGTTGTCATGCTGTGACACGTACATAGTGGGAACGCATGCTACAAGATCTATCTTGTAACTTTTTAGATACATAATTATATTTCCTATAATGTACATATGCATATGTAAGTATAACAATAAGCTTTGTATCTCATCTTATTATTTATCTCAAGGGTAACGTATTCTTACTTTACCATCAAAAAGTACTATGGAAAAAGCGTCAATAGCTCTGTCTCTTTAACTTGGGGCAAAAAGCATTGATTTCTTCTTTATACCATGTCATTATTATCTCACACCCTATCTAGATCCTATATATAGGGTAATTTCCAATCTATATATATTCTATGTATTTTTCATATTTTTCTTATATTTCTTTTTAAATAGCTACTAGGAGGGAATCAAATCCTAGTGGGACACTAGGTGGCATGATTTCAAAGATACACTTATTTTAATGCATTATTGCAAGCATGATTACAAAACTTTGTCAAGGAGCAATGTCATGCTTTCATATGGCATGAGGTGTCCATTGGAATCAAATAAAAGTCTAGGCTAAGGGGACCACAAGAAGACTTTTGCTGCCAAAACTGTATCCTATTTTGATGATTTTTTTACACAAGGTTCCAATCCGAATTGGAAAATGCATATAAAAATAAAGTCGTAGGTAATGAGCTGAAGTTTCTGCCCATATTTTTACTTTTTTTATTTGGAGCCACGGTTGAGGAGATATGATCAAAATACTGGACCCCAGTCTGCCCACATCATGCAGGGACATCTCATTTCCAACTTTTCCAGTTTCTGTTCACACTGGCTCTTCTCTTTTTGTGTAAACCCTTGGGGGTTCCCTTCACCTATAAAAGCGGACCTCTTCTTCCTTGAAAACCACTCAAGCATTCAAGCCATTGATGAGAGGAATTTATGAGGGAGTGAGTAGTAATGCCAAATTGTACTTAGCCATTAACATAAGCCTAAGCCTACACTTTCTCCTAGAAGAAGACTAGCCATTCTTGCATGCTATCCTTGGAAGATCAACCCTAATCAAAGAAGGTCGTGGACTTGGCGTATCAATCAAAGTTGAATTCTTCCCTCTTCTTCTCTCTCCATCAATAATGGTGCCGAAGGGTTTGTCAAGTAAGATGTATTCTACATTGATGTTTTCTTGATTTCTTGTTGTTTTCTTTTTCATCTCTAATCCAACATATATATATATCTAATCTCATCTCCTTAACCAAACCTATCTCTCTCACTGTTAGTAATTCATCCTCTCTACAAATTTTAGGTTCTCCTTGCTACAGGTACATCTCTCCCCGCAGTATCCTTATTGCCTACGGGAAAGAATAGGGCTTGGGAGGGAAACTCTCTTCTCTTCTCTTCCCTTCTCTTCTCTCATATCTACATTTTACACATACTAGAGTTAACCTAGATGAATAATCCACATGATGATAATTTCTATCGCTTTCACTCTGTACGATCTATTAGAATTAACGTATGGATTAGCCGTAAAATACACTTTCAACAACGCATAGTGTTTCTCTTTGGCCTAGAAAGGCTCAATGAAATACTTCTATCACCGGATCCCATTATACTACCTCTCATAGACTATAACTTTTCTTTTGACGTAAGCGTAGTTATCTTGCTATGAACCAAGAGGATTTGTACACACAATTAATCCCAATCACTAGACAATATATATATATATATATATATATATATATATATATATATATTATGGTAAGCACAAAACTACAATTCCAAAGAAGAATTCGTAGCCTACTTGGTCAGCCAAGATTGAATGCCATTAGCTCATCTATTAACTCTTTCATATTACCCATGATACGATATGACCATAGCCTTGATGTTTTCATCTTTGTGTTGTTTTGACACTCTCTTTTGTGTTCTTTCTTTGTGTGTGTGAGTGCAAGAGAGAAAGAGTGGGGCTTCTTTGATTGCATTCTTTCCAAACCCTAGTCTTCATGGCATCTATGGTTTAACTCCTTCATATAGTTTTGGAGTTCTCTCACAAACTCTCACAGCCAAAAGCCCAGCGCTTTCCTCGCAAGACCGTAAATTTCTCGACAGCGTATGCAAAAAACTTCGTTGACCCTGTTCTTTTGATTGTGTTCTTTGCAGACCATGTAACTACTATATGGCATGTATCTTTGCAAATATTTATAATGGAGAAACAATTTTTCTTTACATGATGTCTCTATGAAATAGTTCAATAGTTTTTGGTTGTCGTTTATGATGTGTTTGTTAGAAGCGGCTAAAACATGTTACACCAATTATGCATCAAGTTGGGGATGTGCTATGGATGTGCACAATATTTCCTATTCATATTGTATAAGGTCTTGGATCGTTGGAAGTTCCAAACTATATATGCTAGCTAGGAGGTTGAGCTAAATTTAATAGTAGGAAGACTTGTGGTGCATGTCTTTATAAGAAAGTCTTTTATGCAAGGAGGCTTTATTCTTGAGAGCTCTCTCTCTCTCTCTTGAGTGTTCACTCTATGGATGGCTTAGCCTTGAGCTTAATGCCCATGCTTAGAAGGTGTTAATTCTTTGTAAATAGAGAAGCATTTCTTAATCTAATCTCTACTTTCTTCATTAGTCTTAATTCTTCTATATTCCATTATGTCATGAAGTCGTTTCATCTTCTCATTATTCTAGATTTGAGTGTCTGTGATAACTTCTTGCTTATTGACCACTCCTATTATTCTATGAGCACTTGATTTGTGATATTTAACATCGCTAATTAGGTTAATTATGTTGGTTCTTAATCTTGTGCTTAGTGTATGTGCCCTATTGTTTGCTCATGTGTGGATGGATTTAATGAAACTCAAGTACTATACACCCTTCTGTGTGTAGATTTTGATTAAGTACCTTGATTGGCATGTGGTGATTGGAGAGGTCAACACCAATGCAATTAGTGTGTGTTTGTCAAGAGTGTGCTTTGAGATTCTAGTCTATGACAAGTCGGACATTGGTGGGCTTAATGTGTGTAGGTGATGCTTGATTGATGATTATGGTGTGATTAGAGTTAGTTATTCATGGCTAATCTCTATTGCATTGGAAGAGCATTCTCTTGAATCCTCTCATTTGATACATCCAATGATGCTCATGCTTCCATGCCCTAGCTGGGTTCCCGATCCTAGGCTTGATAACTTTGTTGATCTTGGGTTGATTAGGCTATGCTACGATTGTCCCCAATATTTGGAGCCATTGTCAGGGATTGATAACCTAAGCTAGGAGTAGAGGATGTTTAAAATAGAGTAATTTCACTACTAATTTCATTGGTTTTTGAGTGTGTGTAGCTTAATTTTGGTTTGAATTGATGATGTGTGTGCAAGTAATTGAAGTTATGAATACCCCGAACCCCCAAATCCACACCCAATTTCACTAATTTCATACTATACCTTACTAATTTCGTTTCATTTCCATGCTAATTGTTCTAATTCCATGCTAATTTTTACTAATTTTTGACTAATTTTGCTAACCTAACCACTAACATTTGATGTGTAATGTATGTTCAATCCCCTTATAAGAGGCGAAATCAACACTTTTATCAAGTTTTTTTGTGCTAATCTATGCCTAATCTATTGATTTGAGTGTTTGATTTTTGGCCTACAATGGTCAATTTTTGGGCCAAAATTGGAAGAGCCACATATGTGTATGTAATGTGGAATCATCACGTGGAGCAAGGATGATTGGATGCAATCAATTGTAAGTACATTGGCTTACTCCATTCAATTTTTGGGTGATTAATTTGATTCCAATGTGTTACTAATTTATTGCTAAAATTAGGTGTGTAAATCAATTGACATACTTTGAGAACCTAAGTTGATTCACTTGGAATGAAATTGATGGTCAATTTTGACTAATGAATGATGTGTGTGTCAAGATCAAGCTTGATTTGCGACAAGAATTCATGTGTAAAAATCATTGTGTGTGTAATGCACCAAAGAGGAAAAAAACTACCATAAAATGCAAGTATGTGTGCACCTAATGTTGAGTGTGTGCATGCATAGAAATTGAGAAATTGATGATATATGAGGGTGCAATCATGTAATTGATGTGTATGTTAGGCTAATTCAATCATTGGATAAGCATAAATGCCAAAAAATGGGCAAAATTGGAGTGTGTGTGCCCATCCAAGACCACTTGATTTTCAATGATTGATGGTCAATTGGGGCACTCAATTGGTGCACCCAAATGATTTTTGATTGTGAAATTTGAATGAAAGGTATGTGCAAGCATTAGGGATATGCCTAAGTGCATTGCCAATTGAGCAAAATTTTGACTTTTGTGCTTATTTTTTGAGTGTGTGCATTGCTTGATTATGTCTAATTATGATCAATTTTTGAGTAATTGAGCATGTATGCATTTGTTTATGCTTGATCAAGCTTGCAATTTGAGCTATGCAATGAGGAATTGATGGAATTTTGCATAGAATTTTGGTCTAAATTTGGGTGTGTGTGTCTACTCAATGGCATTTAATGTCCAAATTGAAGATGAATGATTGGTCTTGGTTGCCAACTGTGATGATTAAAAGACCTAAAAAGTTGGTGTGTATGTGATCGACTAACTTGGGATGATTCAATTGGTGCCCAATTGAAGATGATTTTTTGACCATTGTCGTGTATGTCAAATTGATATGGAAAAAAATTTATTAATTTGTTCATTTATGAGTTACCATAAGCACAAGCATATAGCCATGAAAACAATAATGACAAACTCAACAGAATTTGGATGATGAGGGCCATTAGACATGAGCAGTTTAAGATTGTGATGATGTCAACTGGAAATGGTTTTGCAAATGAGAGAATTGGTGCACTATATTGCACATGTGCTATGCCTCATAGAGTATAAGATGCATCAATTTCATATGGTTTTCCCATTTTGAACATCAAGGGATCAAACTTTTGATGTGCATTATACCAAATGGTTAATAAACGCTCAATCAAGGCCAATCTGGAAATTTTTTATGAGCTTGAAACCATTTTGTGATATCAAGTGACAATTAAAACCTAACTTTGAGTGTTTGTAAGGATATTCAACCAAATGTGGAGAACAATTTGATGTGAGATAAAAACTTACTAAATTGGTATGTATGTTATGGTTGAGATCCTTTTAGATTCATAATTGAGTGGGTTTGGGAGTTTTTGAGACTATGAGCAAGCACGTGTTAACATGTATTAAAAGTCTTCACAAGATCATGAGAATAAGGGATCAATGCGGTGAAGGGTTGATTGAATTTTTCTTATGTTAAGGTAGCCTTGAAGTGTGTTGATTGCGCTCATCGATGTCCATGGGAACACTCCCTAAGGACTTACAAAAAAAAAGAGGGAAATATAAAATCAAACTCACACACACACTCTTAAAAGTTTTCTGACTTGTCTTTGTCTCCTAGCTACAACCTATTGTTCACAAATTTCCATTATTGACCGTTGACTGGTGCTACCCACATGCCCAAATGAGCACCAATACGAAACACACACACACACACACACACACACACACACACACACACACACACACACACACACACACACACACACACACACACACACACACACACACACACACACACACACACAAGAATTTTCCACTTGCTGTGCATGACAACACACCCCCACCCATGCTGAGTATTTGGCACTGATGCTACACCCCACAAACAAAAATTGGTTGCCTCGGATGCCACTTTCAGTGCGCTTGATTGGCTCCGCAACTACATGCCATGGTTGTGTTGAATGCTACTCACAGCTCCTTGTTTTACATCCTGCCATGCTGATCTGAGAACGCTACCCTTCACCCTGCATGCTGATCAATGCAGACCCACAAACCCGCATTCACCGTGCTAAAAACCCTACAGACTGTCGCCTCCGCATCGTAAGCTCAGGACCTCTCTCTCTCTCTCTCACACACACACACACACACACACACACACACACACACACACACACACACACACACACACACACACACACACACACACACACACACACACACACACACACACACACACACACACACACACACACACACACATTTTTGCTATCTGGATACGCACATATAGTTGCTATCCCCTAGACACTTGGGCCTCTTTCGCTGGCATGCGACTCCACCTACCCAATGGCCAGTGGCCCCCACGTTGACAAACCCCACAAACTGAGCTTGAATCCGCAGATCCTCACCTATAACAATGCACGGAGGTATCAAGCCTCACGCCTGTGTACCCTCCCTCTCGGGCCTCGGACAATCTCACCCATGACCCTAACTGCACCCGATGCGAAGCAAACTTTGCAAACACACAATCCCATGCTCTTTGTCTCGCTCTCTCTCCTAGGAACTGCCGCCATCAGATAAGAAAAGAAAAATAGAAAAACTCTTATAACAAGAGCAATATCCCACCCTTGTGCCATAAATTTTGACAAAAAAAATTAAATTTGAAAGAACCCCATTAAAGGAAAGAGTTAAAAAGGGAAAAATCGCTTGGATTTATCAAAAATAAAAACTGCTTGAAGCGGATTCGTACTTGTGGCTAATTGAGAACAATGACACGAAAAACAATGCGGGATTTTTGTGCATTGCTTTAAGCTTGATTGAACATTTTTTCATGTTTCCATCACAATTAAAATTGGTTGAAATTCTCTAATGAGGTCAGCTTATGGGGATTTGAGAGCATATTCATTGTACATTTATTAAGAGGTTAGTAACTTCTTTTGCATAGATTGCATTTAAAAATGTGACATTGTAATTTAAGATGCCATTTTTTGTTTTGAACCACTTGAGAGAGAGTTTTGAATGGAGTTATGATAGGTGCAATCTTTGGCCAATGCCATTCTCTCTCTTTTGTTGCTTTGTATGTCAAAAAATGCTACATGAGAGCATGAGAAGCAAATGCATTTACTGTGCCATGGGTGAACAATTGTTCATAGAGTTACATAAAAATTGCCATGTTTGTGGTGGAATGTGATATATTTTGGAGCTTGGGTTGAATAAAAACTTCATGCAAACTCTAATCAATGATCTGTTTTGAAGGGATGGTGGACAATGATACAAAACAAGGTTTTGATGGTTCAAGGGATCTTACATTTTGAAGTCGCGGAGTGGAGCTTAGATCGACACACACACACACACACACACACACACACACACACACACACACACACACACACACACACACACACACACACACACACACACACACAGATACACAGACAGAGAGCTTACATAGTACGCAGAGAATTTGTTGAAGGGTTATCTCCCAAGTCTTATTATTCACAAAAGTATAAGTGAGTATATACAAAGAGTTAGTGATAAATGAGTTAGGCGGGCGGGCGGCCATATCCGTATAAGAGGCCACTTGGGCTTTAATCCCAACAACCTCCCACTTAAACTCCAATGTGGCACTTTAAGTAACTGTAAATCTATGAACATAAATGTACAAAGCTTTACATGGCTGCCATCTATCCAGTGCCCAATAACTCACGACAATGCACAAAGTCCTCTCCTGGAAGTCCCTTTGTGAGTAGATCAGCAGGATTGTCCTTGGTGTGGATCTTCATTAGTTGTATCTGCTTGTCTTCAAGTACTTCCCTAATGAAGTGATATTTCACATCAATATGCTTAGTCTTCAAATGGAACACTGGATTCTTTGCCAATTGTATAGCTTTTTGACTATCACAATATAACTCTTCCATATCTACTTTGATTCCCAAGTCTGCTACCAATCTACGAAGCCAAATAGCTTCTTTGCATGCCTCATTTGCTGCAACATACTCAGCTTCTGTAGTAGACTGCGTAATACAATCTTGTAATAGAGATCGCCATGATATGGCACCTCCAGCCAATGTAAAGACATAGCTTGATGTATATCTTCTCTTATCCAAGTCTCCTGCATAATCTGAGTCAGTGTATCCTCTGACACTCAAATCTTGACTACCATAGAATATGCGCATACTCTTTGTATGTTTTAAGTATCTCATGATACCTTTCACTGCCTCCCAATGTTTCTTGCCGGGATTTGACATATATCTGCTAACCACTCCCACTGCAAATGCAATATCCGAACGTGTAGCAATCATTGCATACATCAAACTCCCACATGCATACGCATACGGCACCGTATCCATTTCAGCCTTTTCCACCTTAGACTGTGGGCAATCTTGGTTGCTTAGTTTCACATATGAGGGCAATGGTGTCATCAATGCCTTTCCCCTATCCATATGGAAACGTTGCAACACCTTGTCAATGTAGTCTTCCTGAGATAAGTAAAGCATCTTCTTTGACCTATCTCGCTGGATACGCATACCCAGTATATGACTTGCCTCACCCATGTCTTTCATGTCAAAAACCTTTGCCATTTTTGACTTAAGAGCTGAATTTTTTCTGCCATTTGTCTACCAGCAAGTAACATGTCATCCACATACAAGATGAGGATTATCAAGCTACCATCCTTAGCTTGTCGAGTATACAGGCAATGATTTGTCTCACTTCTCTTGTATCCTTGAGAAAGCATAAATTGGTGAAACTTCTTGTACCATTCTCTTGGTGACTGTTTCAAGCCATAGAGACTCTTTCTCAAGAATTCCACGTTGCCTGTCTCTCTTGATTTGCATAGCAAGAAAGTGATTGGAATTTCCCAAATCTTTCATGGAAAACTGAGTGCTTAGCATCTTTTTCAACTGATTGATCTCATCAATTGATTTGCCTGTGATAAGCATATCATCTACATTCAAGATCAAGATGATTAAAGAACCATCGTTCAACCTTTTTGTGTATAAGCAATGATCCTCTTGACTTCATATGTAACCTTGAGACTGCATGAATTTGTTAAATTTTGGATACCACTGCTTTGAACCTTGCTTGAGCCCATAGAGTGCCTTTTTAAGTGTACAAACCCATTCTACCCTTATTGGCTTTTGGGTTTCACATATGAAGCCCTCTGGTTGTTTCATGTAGACATCTTCATCTAGATCCCCGTGAAGAAAAGCTGTGTTCACGTCCATTTGGACAAGTTCCATGTCCTGGATAGCAACCAAGCCAAGCACAATGCAAAGTTTAGTCATCTTGACTACTAGAGAGAAAATCTCATCGAAATCCACACCTTTTTGCTGCTTGAAACCCTTGGTAACTAGATGAGCCTTGTACCTAGGCTTGGGATCTTCTGCTGTATACTTCTTCTTGTATACCCATTTGCAGGGTAACACATTTTTGCCTTTTGGTAATTCAACCGAATCCCATGTCTCGTTAGCCACAACTGAATTGTATTCTCATTGCATAGCCTGCTCCCACTCAACGCTATCGTCCATTTGTATAGCTTCTTTGTAGCAAGTTGGATCTCCATTGTCAGTGACCAAAATGTGGTGTATACCCGACTCAAACCGATCAGGTGCACATGATACTCTTATAGAGCGTCTCAGTGTCTGACTGCTGGACTCTGCTCTCTTCGGAGCAATAGTAGTATCTTGCACTTGAGGATTAAGTGCAACACTACTGAACTTATTTGGTTCAGGGGATACATCCTCAAAAAAAACGTGTCTGTACTCAACTTCCTTAATGGGCTTCTTGTGCATTTTTGGTTCATCAAAAAACATGTGTGTGCTACAAATTACTTTGTTGGATTCTCGGTGCGAGAGACGATAGCTCATCTCTCCATTTGCACCATAGCCGATAAAAATGCATTTGTGTGACCTGGGATCTAACTTGCCACGAAGTTCTTTGGGCACATGTGCATATGCCTCACATCCAAATACACGTAAATGCTCATAGCTTGGCGTTTTCCCAGTCCATAATTCCTCTGGAATTTTGAAATTCAAAGGAGAACTAGGTGAGCTATTGATGATGTGCACTACTGTCAGAACAGCTTCCCCCCAAAACTCTGGAGTAAGCTTCGCCATAGACATCATAGAGATAACTTGATTTTAAATTGTGCGATTCATTCTTTCAAATATCCCATTTTGTGCAAGTGTGTATGGAGCAGTAACTACTGACAAATGCCTCTTCGATTGCAAAAATCCTTGAACTCTGTGGAGACGTATTCTCCACCATTGTCCGTGTAGAAAATTTTGAGCTTTTCTCTTGATTGGTTCTCAACCATGACAAGGAAATTTTGGGACGTTGAAAGAACCTCTTCCTTACCCTTAAGGAGATACACCCACACCTTTCTATTAGAATCATCTATGAACACGAGAAAGTAGTTTGTTCTCCCTAGAGTTTTATGTGGCATTGGACCACACAAATCACTATGCAATAAGTCTAGGGGTTCGCCTAGTTTCTTGTTCAATGGCGAAGATGTCAATCTAGTTTGTTTGCGATATAGACAATGCTCACACAATGGAAAGTCCGTGTAATCTAACATAGGTAAGTAGCCAAAACATTGAAGTGTTTTCATTCCCTTTTGGATAATATTCCCTAGCTGGCTATGCCACAGCTCAGTAGACAGCAACGCGGAAACATAGATAGAGTGTTCATCAACACTCAAAACAATCATAGCGTTCAAAGATCCATTTTTACGACCTTTCATCATGAAAAGGTTGTTCTTGCAGATTAGCCAAGAATGATTACCAAAAAATGTAGTGTAGCCAAATGATCATCCAATTGCCTTATAGTGATAGCCGTTTTTCGGCTCTCCATAATTGCCATAGTAAGCTATCTCACCCTACCAAAATCACCCAAACACTATGGCTATCCCTACCATTTCACTGCAAATAGGCGTGTGTGAGTTAGGGGGCTTTTCCCATATCTTCTTAAAAAACCCTCAGCTAGCTAGTCACTGGGCTAGGTGAGCCAAAAAAATAAAAAAATAAAAAATAAAAAAATAAAAGTATATTATGGCCTCTTTGTGTGTAAATATTTCATTGTATATATGGCCTAAATATAGGGATTTTTTATAATTATTTTGGTATTTTATTTAAATATTTCTACTTAGGTGTGTGTTTTATTAAACCTATGTACACCTTCTTTCATCCTCTTACACCATAATTATTTTATTATTTTATTATTTTTATTTTTTATTTGCCAATATGTACATACTCTAACCTCATATTTTTCCTTTATACAAATCACTCCCACATTTTCACCCTCACCCTCGTGAAAACAAAAAATTGATTTCTACTCATTGGTCAAGTTTATTATATTATTTACTTGCATACCTTTTCCTCTTTCACACAAAATAATTCAAAGAGGGACCATATCATATGATTCCAATATCTTTCCATATCCATAACTCCTCCATATTTTTATTATTATTTTTACTCATTATTCTAACACCATGTGCTCATTGAGCTAAAGTCCATGAATAGTCCATACACTAGTCCCACCATGTATATATTTCTTTATTCACCAATAATCCTCCTCCATGCATGTGTCAAGGGCAACTTGGATGCTTTGTATTATGATATGACAAAGGAGGGGCTCACTTTTGGATGCATTGTACAAATTCAACAAAGGAGGGGTCCACTAAAAGACTTTTGCAAGCATAAAACCAGGCTTTTTGGTGAGAATTTTGGCACCTATCTCCACTCCCAATTTGGAGCCGTGGTCAAAAGAGAAAATGTAGCCCACGCTCTGAATAATCACCTCAAATTTTTTCATGATTTTTGGAGCTACCAGCGGTGAGCTATGATTTTTTGAGTGGACCCCAGTCTGTCCACTTTTTTCACAAGTAGCCCCTAGTCTTCTCTCACCTCTTTCCACACTTCTACACACACACACACACACACACACACACACACACACATTTCTCTCAATCCCTCACTCAAACCTGCACCTTCAATGGTTTCTCTCACCTTCTTCACCATTAACCTCCCCACTTACTCCCATAGCTCTCATATGAGCTCTCCATGTACATACACCATCTCTATGCCTCTCTCTATTATCTCCAAAGTACAATTCCATCTTACTCCTTATATATATACATAAATTCAGCATGTGTACCATGCTTAACCTCTGCAAATCAAAAGATCTCATCAACGGAATTACCACTTTCATCACGATGATCAACCGTGGCGGCGGCGTAAAGAAGCGAAGAAGAAGAAGAAGACCAGCGGTCATTTTTTCCACAATCTACACAAGGGTGAGTTCAAGCTTCTTCAAAGCTTCACCATCTCAATGATTCTCTTTTAATTCACCCCTCTTCCTTCATCAAATCAAATCACTCTACCCATTGTAAATGTAACATTAACTTTCTAGTGAACACTAACCACTAACATACTAACACAAAATAGCCATTGACCTAACCATAAAAGACACCTCACCTCAAGACATGTGTATAGTAACTCTCTCTCTCTCTCTCTCTCTCTCTCTCTCTCCCCCTCTCCTTACTTACTTTCACCTTATCTACCATCAATAATGCTCTCTTTTGAGCCCACACCCATGACTCAAGCAGACAAAGAAGGCCCGCAATGTTTTGATATTCAAAAAAATAATAATCCTGATTTGTTAGCTTGTAAATTAGGATTTCCAATAATCTTTATGAGGGGTCTCCAACCTATAAATAGGCCCCTCTCCTTCTTGTAAAACAACCTCCAACATCTCACATAGCACCCCAACACTCTATGCGTGAGGAGAGACTTAGGTGTAGCAACCACTTGTGAGCTTCACTCTTGGTGTGAGAGAAGCCTTCAAGCTACACATTGCAAGTGAGAGAGCGTGAGTTCCACAAATCTCAAAACCACTATTGTACATGCTCCTTCATCATCAATAAATTGAGGTTTGGTGCATCAAAGGCGTGATTCGACGTTTAAATCTTCGTCCCTCCATTTGGGCAATACGGTTTGGTGAATTCAAGGTGACTTGTGTATTTTGAGTTTTATCGGTTGATCTTGATTTTAGAAAGTGTTTTAGTGTGTTTTTCATTGCCAGTTTTGTGTCCATTGTAAGAGGGTATTGTGGTGAGAGGTCTCCCACACCCTAAGACAGTGTGTGTGTGTTTTGGCAATGATTAGCAATCACTAAGCATTGAGTGAGTTTTGTACAAGTTCTACGATAGCATCATAACGAACCATCTCCATTTGCAAGTCACAAATAAGGTATTACGCAAGATCCTTCCCTCTCTCTCTTCCCTTTGCTCTAGCTCTCTCTGGTCCATTTCATGTGTGTCTTGGTGTGAGGTTGCTTGTGTGTGTTGTGTGGTGCATCTTCTTGGTTGTGCCAAAATCTCTCTTGCGTCCTAGTTCGCATACCATAACTAGGTGGTGCCCCTATCTTGTTTGGGTTTGGCTGTGGGTTTGTTGTTGTGTTGTGCTTGTGGTTGCCCCAGCCCCAATTGAGCAGCACGGGAGCCTTGAGGGGTGTTTAGAGGTCGCCTCTCTTGTTGCCCGCCCCGGAACGCCTCAATTTTGGTGCCCCCACTGAGGACAGGCTTGTGTATGTTTTGTGTAGGCTCAACCTTTAGCATAATCAAGTAGCTTGCATGAATCACGAGAATTTGTATGATCCCTTCATTCCCATTGCAAGGCAAAAGGTACACATAATTGTTAGTACTAAGTTGCAATTTCAGCGAGTAATTCGTAGGATTTTAGGTCCTCTTAGGTTGGCCGAGATAAACGCTTCAGTAAACCCTTTTATTTTGCCTCTGATTAGGTACGACCTTAGTTTGGACGTCTATATTTTTGTTTTGTTTTGAGTATTAGGTCATGCATAGACCAAGGATAATGGCCCAGGAATAGAGGTTTTCCCCTTCTATTTCACTCCACACATTAGAATAAACATTGCAATTAGTAGAAAAATCCATTTTCAACAACGTATGGTATTCATGTTTGGTGCCCAAAGAGTAGGAGAAATTCTCGCATCACCAAACCCTGTCATTCTACCTCTTATTGATTATCATAGGTCATTTGATGTGAATATTTTTATTTTGTTGTAGAATAGATTGCAATTTAGAAAATATTATTGTGTAAATCTTTTAAAGAAAGAAAAAACAAAAACGCGTCACTTTGAAATTAATTCAATGGAGAGCCAACGCCAAATGTCTGGATATCCTCTTTTCTTTGGAGAGCCTGGAGAGGATGCAGAATTATTTCTAGCGAATTTCAAGATGTCTTGCCGTATCAAGAGGATAGTAACTGATCAAGAACGTGTAGAAATGTTTGAGGTGGTCCTTAGGAAAGATGCTAGTACTTGGTTTGACTCTTTGCCTGAGGAAGTTAAGGGGAATTACACAGAAGTTTTGAATCGTTTTAAGAGATACTTCTTTGATCCCCAAAACACTCAAAAACTATGGCAAGACATTGTTTCTCATAAGCAAAAAGACTTAGATGACTACTACTTGTACAAGCAAGAGTTTCTACGTCTTTGGGCTCTATGGATACGAAATGTTACTAACCCTGGTGATGGTGCAGAATTTTTAAAGAAGGAGAGGTTCATAGCCGGACTCTTTCCTGACCTTAAGGTAAAAGTTGAGGCGGGTGCACCTGCTACTTTTGATGCAGCTGAAACTAGGGCTGCTGAGAAGTATAGGAAACTCAAGTGCTTAAGGGGAGAGGTTCCAATAGAAGGTCTTAGACCCAAAGGTAAGTCACAAGCATCAACATCGAGGGAGATTCCTGAGGTAACGGCGGAAGTAATTGAGAAGTTAAACGAATCTTTAAGCAGCCTGTCAATTCACCTTGCACAAGCTGTAGGTCCAAAGGGACAAGCAAAGAAGTCTGAAGAGCGAGATCCACGACCTAGGAGAGTCTTGCAATGTTGGAATTGCGGAGAGTCTGGACATGGGATGTATAATTGTCCTTGGCCCCGTGGGGAGCCAGGGAGGCCTAACTTGAATTACCCAGTGATGAATGCAGGAGAAGGAGCTGGTCAACAACCAAGGCTTCTACAAAGGCCAAATGGACCAAGACCACCTCCACAAGGGGTAGAAGGAGTTCCACCTTTGCCAGATCCAAATGTGCATGTGGTAGAGGTGACAAATTCAAATAAGGTTGACATGGAAGCCAATGGCATTAAGCGTGGCCGACGAAAAGGTAAAGAGAAAGAAGGAGTCACATCACAGAGTGACCATGGACAAGGCAAGAAGGCAAAGGAAACCAAGGAAACCAAGAGGACTCGACGTCGTATCAACCTCCAAGACTTCCCTCTTGGACATGGTATGGCTCCGTACAACTTGTTGGAAGACATGAGAGGTAAGGGTCCTGATATTTCATGGCCTCAATTTCTTGCATTATGTCCACAAGTTAGGAGGGATTTAACAAGGGCAGTTAGCACTAGGAGAAAGGTAAAAGAGAGTGTGCCTGTTGTAAAAATTGCACAAGCTGAAATGAATGAGGACATTACACCGGTGCTAGACTGTTACATCAAAGGAAGATTGGTTAGGAAAGGTCTAGTGGATAGGGGTGCACAAATTTGCATCATGACAGAGGGACTCATGCAAAAACTAGGCATGCACATCCATGAGACACCTGAAATTAAGGTCAAGATGGCAAACAATAGCAAGGCTAGGTGCGTAGGCATTTGTAAAAATGTTTTTGTGGAGGCCTTTGGCATTAAGAAGGCAGTGGATTTCTATGTCATGTCTACCAAAGGAAATGGTTACCCATTTATCCTAGGGAGACCATGGCTAATGAAAATGCGAGCTTTGCAGGATTGGGAAAGTGGGAAATTAATTTGCAGGAATGACAATCACAAGAAGGTTGTCTTTGACATGAAGGAGCAACGCCAAGAGGAGCTCCATGAAGAATCATCTCAAAGTGAGACGGAAGAAGGTTGGACCGATATCACTTCAGAAGAAGAAAGTAGCAGCAGCATTACTGAAGAGGAGTCTTCCATCGAAGTCATGGGGGTAAGGTTTAAGCCAAGCAACCAAGAGACCTCTTGTCAAGGCTTGGAGGAGGTAGGTCCTCAAGAGAACGAAGGTGTTCAAGATGAAGGGATGCTGGAAGGTATGCTATCAACAACACTTACAAAGGATGAAAGAAAGGAGTTCAAATGTGTGCTAAGGAAGTTTCCTAGGCTTTTCGCTAAAGACTACACCGACGTGCGTGGGGTAGATGTTGTTCAACACAAGATTGAGTTAAAGCTTGAGGCCACACCTAAAGCTCAGAAGCTACGAAGGCTAGGAGTTATAAAGGAGCAGGCTCTACTCAAGGAGGTAAGAAAGCTTCTAGCAGCAGGTTTCATTTATCCAGTGGAGAATTCAGAGTGGGTCTCTCCTGTTGTTGTCACTCCTAAGAAAAACGGAAAGTGGAGGGTGTGTGTGGATTACCGTCCACTCAATGAGGCAACAAAAAGAGATCACTTTCCCCTCCCATTTCAGGATGAGATACTAAATGAAGTAGCTGGTCATGAGAAGTACACTGTGTGTGATGGCTACTCAGGCTACTTTCAAATAGGTATCGCATTGGAAGATCAATTGAAAACAACCTTTATCACTCCTTGGGGTTGTTATGCTTTTAGAGTCATGCCATTTGGTCTGACAAATGCTCCTGCAACATTTCAACGTTTCATGAACATGGTGTTTCAAGCATTCTTTGGAAAGTCAATTAGGGTGTTCATTGATGATTTCTGCATTTATAGCTCAAAATCATTGCATCTACAAAGGGTAGAAGAAGGTTTAAAGAAGCTCTATGACATGGGAGGTCAACTCAACCCCGACAAGTGTCACATAGGTGAGGATGAAGTGATCTTTCTCGGTCACAAGGTTTCCTATAAAGGCATTGAGGTGGATCCTTCAAAGGCAAAGGCTCTTATTGAGCTCCCATCACCGAAGAGTCTTAAGGAGGTCATCTCTTTCATTCAAAAAGTGAAGTATATGTCACGCTTTATTCACTTAGCTTCGGAGTTGCTTCATCCTTTGCAAAAGTTGACACAACAAGTAGAATTTGCATGGTCTGATGAGCTTGAAGAGTATTTTTGTAACATTAAAGTCATTTTGTCAGAGCTACCAACACTCATGCCTCCTTGTTGGGAGTACACATTCTTTGTTAGCTCTAGTGTTGGAAGGGAAACAATTGGTGCTGTGTTGCTACAACAAGATCCCCACAGTACCAGGATGCGACCCATCTACTTTTCTAGTAGGGTCATGAATGCTTTGGAGAGAGGCTACAAGGAGGCAGAACTCATGATGCTTTCTCTCATGTTTGCGGTGAGAAAGTTTAGATCCTACCTGCTACCAAAACCTTTTGTAATTCTCACTGTAGAGAATTTGTTCCCTTGGGTGTCATCTCAAATGAATCTTAGTACTAGGATCTCAAAGTGGATTATGGAGTTGCAAGAGTTTCAATACTCTTTCAAGGTAGAAGATAGTGTGCATGCACAATTGGCAGGGATTCTCACTTATAGGGTGCATGAAAAGGAGATTAAGGTGCCTGAAGTAAAGACCCTACCATTACCACCACCAAAAAGTATTCCTAATGCTTTTACCTTGTTCTTTGATGGAGCTTTTCGACGAGCCACAGGAAAAGCAGGGGGAGGGCTAGTGTTGCTCAACCCAAGTGGAGAGGTGGTCATGAAAGAGAAGTTCAATCTACCAAGTTCAGCTAGCAACAATGAAGCAGAATATGACACTCTACTTCAAGGTTTGAAGATGTGCATTGGCCAAGGGATACAACGCCTCATGGTAAAGGGAGATGCACTTCTCATTGTTAAACAGATTTTAGGCATTTGGGCATGCAAGAATGAGAGCTTACGGACAAAAGTTCATGCCATTCGTAGATTGTTTAATCAATTTGAAGAAGTGCAACTATATCATATTCCTAGGAAACAGAATGAAGATGCTGATTTACTTGCACAACAAGCCGTTGCATGTGTAAAGAAAGAAGTGCAGGTCATCATGGTGGCGGCTGCTGTGAAGCAACCGAGGTACCAGGGATTGGAGTCATTGGCTCCCATCATTGGCTACATTTTGGAGGGTGAGTTTCCACCAGACTTCACAAAAGCTCAGAAGAGGAGACTCATGAAGAAGGCAAGCGTATATCTCTTCCTAGAAGGCTCCCTCTATCAAAAAGGAAAGGATCAAGTATGCAGAAGAGTACCAACTATTGAGGAAATTCCAGCCATTCTAAAAGGTTTGCATGAAGAGGCATGTGGTGGTCATTTTGCCCAAGAATCAACTGTGAAGAAGATTTTGCTTGCGGGGTATGTTTGGCCAAGCTTGCATGTGGATGTTCAACATTGGTGTAAAAGCTGTCACAATTGTCAGATAAATGGAAATAGAAGGTTGGTGCATGGCCCGAGGCAAATAGTGCTTGCAAATGGACCCTTTGAAAAGTGGGGCATTGATGCTATGGGTCCTCTGCCTAGGACAAAAAATGGTAAACTCTACATTCTAGTGGCTGTAGACTATATGACTAGGTGGGTGGAAGCTCAAAGTGTGGCAAGAGTGAATGAGAGGACAGTTAGCAAGTTTGTGTACACTCACATTTGTTGCAGATTTGGCACACCTTTGGAGATTGTTTCTGATAATGGTCCAGGGTTTAGGAAGGGCTTGCTCACAGAAGTTTGTGAAGAGCTTCACATTCTACATCGTCATAGCACACCATACTACCCACAGTCAAATGGTTTGGTGGAGAAGGCTAATGGTGTCATTGCAGGAATCATTAGAAAGATGGTGCAAAACAAGACAAAATTATGGGATGAGTTCTTGGATGGTGCCTTGTGGGCATATCGAACCACATATAGGGAAGCCACGGAGTTCACACCATTTCACTTGGTCTATGGTCAAGACGCTTTGCAGCCTATCGAGCTCAACATTCCAACAATGCGACTTCATGGCAAAGGAGCACAAGATGATCAAGAGGTATGGATGGATCGACTTCTTACGTTAGTGGAGCTTGAGTGGAAAAGAGAAGCAGCATACGAGTGCTACAAGAGGAAAGCCACACAAGCGAAAGAATCGCACGACAAGAAACTGAAGGACAAAGGCATCAAGGAAGGAGAGCTTGTGCTAAGGTATGACAATCGACTTGACAATCGTTTTGATGCCAAGTTTGAAACTAGATGGCAAGGGCCATACATAGTCAAGAAGGCTTTCAATTCTAGTTACTATCAGCTTATGGACTTGAATGGTAAAGAGCACTCCAGGAAGGTAAACGGGTATCGCTTGAAGCCCTATTTGAGTCGCCTTCTACCAAAGGATCTACCAAAGATCTGTCCAAAGGCCTCTGTCTCATGTAAGTATTGTTACATGAAGCATGAGTGTAACTCCAGCCAAAATTCTGAGGGGCCAAACAATGAAGATCTCGTCAAGGACTCTGAAGCACTCTCTTTGGAAAAGATGCTCTATGATGGTACATGAATATACCATCATCCTGGGGGGAGGGCTATTGATAGCCGTTTTTCGGCTCTCCATAATTGCCATAGTAAGCTATCTCACCCTACCAAAATCACCCAAACACTATGGCTATCCCTACCATTTCACTGCAAATAGGCGTGTGTGAGTTAGGGGGCTTTTCCCATATCTTCTTAAAAAACCCTCAGCTAGCTAGTCACTGGGCTAGGTGAGCCAAAAAAAAAAAAAATAAATAAATAAAAAAATAAAAGTATATTATGGCCTCTTTGTGTGTAAATATTTCATTGTATATATGGCCTAAATATAGGGATTTTTTATAATTATTTTGGTATTTTATTTAAATATTTCTACTTAGGTGTGTGTTTTATTAAACCTATGTACACCTTCTTTCATCCTCTTACACCATAATTATTTTATTATTTTATTATTTTTATTTTTTATTTGCCAATATGTACATACTCTAACCTCATATTTTTCCTTTATACAAATCACTCCCACATTTTCACCCTCACCTTCGTGAAAACAAAAAATTGATTTCTACTCATTGGTCAAGTTTATTATATTATTTACTTGCATACCTTTTCCTCTTTCACCCAAAATAATTCAAAGAGGGACCATATCATATGATTCCAATATCTTTCCATATCCATAACTCCTCCATATTTTTATTATTATTTTTACTCATTATTCTAACACCATGTGCTCATTGAGCTAAAGTCCATGAATAGTCCATACACTAGTCCCACCATGTATATATTTCTTTATTCACCAATAATCCTCCTCCATGCATGTGTCAAGGGCAACTTGGATGCTTTGTATTATGATATGACAAAGGAGGGGCTCACTCTTGGATGCATTGTACAAATTCAACAAAGGAGGGGTCCACTAAAAGACTTTTGCAAGCATAAAAACAGGCTTTTTGGTGAGAATTTTGGCACCTATCTCCACTCCGAATTTGGAGCAGTGGTCAAAAGAGAAAATGTAGCCCACGCTCTGAATAATCACCTCAAATTTTTTCATGATTTTTGGAGCTACCAGCGGTGAGCTACGATTTTTTGAGTGGACCCCAGTCTGCCCACGTTTTTCACAAGTAGCCCCTAGTCTTCTCTCACCTCTTTCCACACTTCTACACACACACACACACACACACACACACACACACACACATTTCTCTCAATCCCTCACTCAAACCTGCACCTTCAATGGTTTCTCTCACCTTCTTCACCATTAACCTCCCCACTTACTCCCATAGCTCTCATATGAGCTCTCCATGTACATACACCATCTCTATGCCTCTCTCTATTATCTCCAAAGTACAATTCCATCTTACTCCTTATATATATACATAAATTCAGCATGTGTACCATGCTTAACCTCTGCAAATCAAAAGATCTCATCAACGGAATTACCACTTTCATCACGATGATCAACCGTGGCGGCGGCGTAAAGAAGCGAAGAAGAAGAAGAAGACCAGCGGTCATTTTTTCCACAATCTACACAAGGGTGAGTTCAAGCTTCTTCAAAGCTTCACCATCTCAATGATTCTCTTTTAATTCACCCCTCTTCCTTCATCAAATCAAATCACTCTACCCATTGTAAATGTAACATTAACTTTCTAGTGAACACTAACCACTAACATACTAACACAAAATAGCCATTGACCTAACCATAAAAGACACCTCACCTCAAGACATGTGTATAGTAACTCTCTCTCTCTCTCTCTCTCTCTCTCTCTCTCCCCCTCTCCTTACTTACTTTCACCTTATCTACCATCAATAATGCTCTCTTTTGAGCCCACACCCATGACTCAAGCAGACAAAGAAGGCCCGCAATGTTTTGATATTCAAAAAAATAATAATCCTGATTTGTTAGCTTGTAAATTAGGATTTCCAATAATCTTTATGAGGGGTCTCCAACCTATAAATAGGCCCCTCTCCTTCTTGTAAAACAACCTCCAACATCTCACATAGCACCCCAACACTCTATGCGTGAGGAGAGACTTAGGTGTAGCAACCACTTGTGAGCTTCACTCTTGGTGTGAGAGAAGCCTTCAAGCTACACATTGCAAGTGAGAGAGCGTGAGTTCCACAAATCTCAAAACCACTATTGTACATGCTCCTTCATCATCAATAAATTGAGGTTTGGTGCATCAAAGGCGTGATTCGACGTTTAAATCTTCGTCCCTCCATTTGGGCAATACGGTTTGGTGAATTCAAGGTGACTTGTGTATTTTGAGTTTTATCGGTTGATCTTGATTTTAGAAAGTGTTTTAGTGTGTTTTTCATTGCCAGTTTTGTGTCCATTGTAAGAGGGTATTGTGGTGAGAGGTCTCCCACACCCTAAGACAGTGTGTGTGTGTTTTGGCAATGATTAGCAATCACTAAGCATTGAGTGAGTTTTGTACAAGTTCTACGATAGCATCATAACGAACCATCTCCATTTGCAAGTCACAAATAAGGTATTACGCAAGATTCTTCCCTCTCTCTCTTCCCTTTGCTCTAGCTCTCTCTGGTCCATTTCATGTGTGTCTTGGTGTGAGGTTGCTTGTGTGTGTTGTGTGGTGCATCTTCTTGGTTGTGCCAAAATCTCTCTTGCGTCCTAGTTCGCATACCATAACTAGGTGGTGCCCCTATCTTGTTTGGGTTTGGCTGTGGGTTTGTTGTTGTGTTGTGCTTGTGGTTGCCCCAGCCCCAATTGAGCAGCACGGGAGCCTTGAGGGGTGTTTAGAGGTCGCCTCTCTTGTTGCCCGCCCCGGAACGCCTCAATAGAAAGCAAGCTCTTTGTAAGGTTGGGAACATGTCTGACATTCTACAATACAAAAGTAGTGCCATTATGCATCTGAAGTTTCACATCACCAATGCTAATTATGTCAAGCTCATAGGAATCACCAAGCTTGACTATGCCATGCATGGATGGATAAGAGGAAAACCACTCTCTATGCATGGATGCATAAGAGGAAAACCGCTCTCTATGCATGGATGCATAAGAGGAAAACCACTCTCTATGCGGTGTGACATGAAAACTTGCACCAGAATCAAAGAATCCAATTCTATGCATAACCTTCATCCTGTGCAACCAAAGCATCTGGAGTAAGATATGAAGTGAAAATGAGAACATCTAAGGGATCTGCTATCACCTCTGCATAAATTTCTGTTGGCATAATGCCATCACTAGAGGAGGAGCATCCTCTACTGCAGTGGTAGGTATGGGAGACTTAACCACATTGAGCTCCTCGATATTTACCGTACTTTTGCCTTTGCCAGATTTATCTTTTTGCATGTTTTTTTGATCTCTTAGGAAACTGCGACAATCCTTTTGGTAATGGACCTTCTTGTAGCATAGTAACACTTGAGATTTTTGGTACTACGATCTCTACTTGAGTTCCTGTGTCTGCTAGGATTATGAGGAATTTTCTCTCTACTTTTGCTTTTGTATTTGTTCTTGTCACGGCCTCTTGTCCGCGTTGCACTGCAAGCCATATATGCATCTCCATGACTAGCATCGTCGAGATATTTACATTGAATCTCTTTAGTGAAACATCTGTGACATCATTGAACACTAACTTGCCATTCGGAGTCAAATTGCTAATGGCTGTGCAAAAGATGTCCCATGAACTGGACAAAGAGCATAACAAGAATATAGACTTGAGTTCGTTGTCAAACTCCTTAAAGCCCTGAGATGTCAGGTGACTAAACAAGGAGTTGAACTCATTTAAGTGACCAAAAACTATGCTACGTTCTTTCATGTTTAGATTCATAATATTTTTCCTGAGAAAAACTTTATTGGATGCACTTTTGCTCTCCCATGCTAAACATAAGCTATCACAAATTTCCTTGGTTGTTGTCTTCCCTATGATAGCGAAGAACACTAACTCGACTAGATGTAGATATATCGTAGCCATGGCTCTTGCATCCAAAAGCTCCCGCTGAGCTTGCGTAAAGTCACCATCCTCTGCACGCTCTTTCAACGGTTCTAATAGACCTTTGTTTGTCAAAACATATTTCATGTGCTCTTTCCACATGGTGAAG
The DNA here is from genome assembly GCF_014529385.1 of Adiantum capillus-veneris. Lineage (NCBI taxonomy): Eukaryota > Viridiplantae > Streptophyta > Polypodiopsida > Polypodiales > Pteridaceae > Adiantum > Adiantum capillus-veneris. The sequence goes on along the minus strand of NC_140960.1, from coordinate 106,672,318 downwards.
TTGCTGCCATCAAACTTGCGAATGAAATACTCCTCCTTTTCTGAAGAAGAAGCCATGGTTGTGACAAGAGGGTTTGAGAGTACCAAACTATGGCGAGAAGCTACAAAAATTTGGGTTCTGATAGACCTTTGTTTGTCAAAACATCTTTCATGTGCTCTTTCCACATGGTGAAGTTGCTGCCATCAAACTTGCGAATGAAATACTCCTCCTTTTCTGAAGAAGAAGCCATGGTTGTGACAAGAGGGTTTGAGAGTGCCAAACTATGGCGAGAAGCTACAAAAATTTGGGTAGAGTCTCCTTTGTATGAGGAGTCAAAACTCAACTCAAAATACGCATAAATGTGCCAGCTGCACTAATTGGGAATCTACTACACAAAACCACTACTCTATGACTGCCAACTCGGCATCAAGAGCATGAAAAATCGTCCAGATACATATCCTATGGAGAGGGTACCAAAAATGGGGAACTCCAGCTACATGTATCACCGAAGGTGTCTCAACATTCGAGTACACCCCAACTCAAACAAAACCTCACGCTATCAACCCTCCAAAGGCTAATGTAGACACAAATGGACTAGCTATAGTCTCAAAAAGGGCTCTTCCGGTCCGAGTCTTAGAAATGGCCGGGAAAAAATGCCAAAATAGCAAAAAATGGCTCCACACGTAGTACAGTGGGCAGTGTCCACAACTCAATGTACATTAGTAAACCGCACTCAAATAGGCCCCAAGAATTGTTGCATGCATTAAAAGTGATCCCTGTGGGGATATCTGTTCTCAAAAGAGCTCAGTAACACTAGGTGTGCTCACACAAAAATGCATCTGTCAATGCATATGTCTACAGAGAATCTGCTATCGAAGTGACTGCGAAATCGCATGTGAAAGCGTTTTGTCTAGAAATTTGGAGAACCTGTGTGTGAACAGGAAAAAAAACCCCCTGTAGCTTGTACCCTATAACCTGCGTGTCGGTGTCGCTATGTGCCAATTTCTACCGCCGGGCACAAAAATGCGCTAGTCGAATAGGCGCCAAAAGTGTCATAGGAAAGAATCGTGCCATAGAGCGCTTTCGGTGCACTTGGTGCCAATGCGGGGTGTCACTCCTCTATGTAAGAGGTACCTCACCCGTGCGTGCGGCAAGTATAGCTATTGATCACGAAAAAAAATCGTCCGTGTGAAACCAGTGTCGGGCCGAATATCGAGAAATCCACCGCAATGTGTAAGAATGTCAAGCCGGTGCGCTAGAAATGGTGTCAAAAATCAACGTGCCAATGATAGTAGGAAATCGCTGATGTCGATGTCGTCTCCCGCCGTCGCGCGGGAGTGGCTAGCTAAATAGCCATAGACGATGCTCGAAGATTGAACTCGGGCCGAAGCCCAATTACACCGGACCTACTCGCCTGCACCTGCACACGTCGATGTGTGCGCGTGAGCGCACGCCAAAGAACGCTCGGTATCTAATTCTTTCTCTCGCTCGCTCGCTCGCTCTCTATCTCAAGATTGCACTCTCTCGCTCTCTCTCTCTCTCTCTCTCTCTCTCTCTCTCTTTGAGATGCTATCTCTCAGTCACTTGTTGTCGATCTCTCACAGCTCAAGAGTCAAGATTCGAGGGTTTGTTGATGTTGGGATGTCGAGACCTCTGTGGGAGTGGGCGCTTGCACACAAAATATGTGTAAAGGCAAAGTTTTTTTAAAAATTAACTTATTTTGCTTCTCTATCAAAGTCTACAGAGAATTAATGAGATTGACAGGTTTTTGGCAGTGTGTGTGTTTGTGCATGCTACGAGCGTGTTTGTGTGTGTGAGCGCTGTCACTTCTGTTCGATATCTCCCCCAGCTTGATGAGCTCGCTGCCTTGCAGCACTCTATGTGTGTGTGTGCATGGCCTTGCTTGGCCCTGCCTCATGCTCAAATTTGCAGCTCACGGCTCCTTCTCCTAGCACTACCAAATGGCTCTACTTGTTTCCTGCTAGGCTTCAATGCACTGCATGAGGTGTATACTTGGGACTCAACCTTGCTTGCCAATGCCCGTTGTTCGAAGTCTTTGGACTGCCATGAGCCGTCAACAACAACGTCCAACAAGAGAGAGAAGCCGCTCAAATTACTGAGCTCACCAAGCCCTATGCTTTCCCTAGTTGCCGAGACCCACCATTACTCAATTCGATGTCGATTTCTCTTCTATCTCCCTACTCCTTGCTCTGCTTGCTGCTGCCCTCGATTTGCTGCTCAATGACACTCTCTCAAGCTCTATCGGCTCCCCTCTCTCTTTATCTGCAATGATTTGTTAAGTATGGATCCTGATTTACCCTTGTAATTTTCTGTGGTAAAAGCGCACATTTGTAAGGCCCCCATTATGAGGAGAAGCCATTGTGCGTGAAGGAAAATCACTCATCGGAAACCAAAATTTTCACGGACAAGAATTAGGGGCAACTTTAAAGGCCGGAATATTCTTTTTCGCCAGAATATTATGGCTAGACGGCGGCCGGAAAGTGGTCGGAAAACAACCGGTCGGTTGGCCGGTGGCCGGTAGTCAATGGCCGATGGCCGGTGGTCGGAAGTCAATGGCCAGTGGCCGGTGGCCGAATTCAATGGCCGGTGGCCGAATTCAAAAGCGGACTTGTCTTCTCAAGGGCGGCCACGCATGGGCGGATTGGAGGGTCCGATTTGGACTTATTCGCACAAGGGTGGCTACACATGACTGTCTCTCATAAGAGAGGGCAGCCCTTTTGGCCTATAAAAGGAGGCCATTTCTACACACATTTCATAGTGTGAAGTTGATGCAACAAGGTGAGTGTGAGGTGGTGAGAGTGAAGCAAGGCGGGAGCTCCATTAAGGGTATAATCCCTTTGTAAACTACTTCTTGTTTTGAAGTACTAAAGCCATTGAGTGGCTGCTTTCCCGTGGACGTAGCCCACATTGGGTGAACCATGTATATCGTGTGTACTCTCTCTCTCTCTACTCTATAATCTCCTGTATATAAATCTGTCTCTCTCCATTAAGTAATCTACTCAATTATCTATTTAGCTACGTCTTATTTCCTAACAACTGGTATCAGAGCAAGGTTTGCTCGTAGCTAAATTATCTCAAGGAAAGGATTCCTTGAATTGAGTGGGAGTTATGGCGGAGGAAGGGAAGCTCAAGATTGAGAAGTTCAACGGCAAAAACTACCAACATTGGAAGATGCAGATTGAAGACTATCTCTACTAGAAGGACCTCTATTTGCCACTAGGCGGTCTTGCGAAGAAGCCCGCAACAATGGCAGATGAAGCATGGATTGTCCTTGATCGAAAGGCACTGGGAACAATCCGGTTAAGCTTGGCGTCAACGGTGGCCTTCAATGTTTTGGAGATGAAGACCACGGAGGACTTGATGAAGTCACTTGACAACTTCTACGAGAAACCATCGGCATCCAATAAGGTATTTCTTATGAAGCGCTTGTTCAATCTAAAGATGGCAGAGAATGGTTCAGTTGCAGAACACCTAAATGACTTTAACACAAACATAAGTCAACTTCGATCAGTGAAAATCAATTTCGATGACGAAGTGCGAGCTCTCCTTATACTATCATCTCTACCGGATAGTTGGGACAGCCTTGTGATGGCTGTAAGTAGTTCTATCTCTGGCACAAATACTCTTAAGTTTGATGATGTTGTGGGTGTTCTCCTAAGCGAGGAAATGGGAAGGAGAAGCACAGGAGGATCATCAAGTGCTGCACTATCAGTGGAAACAAGAGGAAGGCTTAAGGAGAGGTTCAAAAACCAAAAGGGTCGTGATCGCTCAAGGCGGAGCAAGTCACGCACAAAGTTAGTTCTTGAATGTTGGAACTGCAGCAAGAAGGGCCACGTCAAGAAGGATTGCTGGTCCAAGAAGAAGAAGGAGACAGAGTCTCAAGACAACAAGCCAACATCGGAGGCCAATGTGGCAGGTAAAGTAGAGCAAGATGCTCTAATTCTCTCATTAGACAATGTGTCTAATTCCTGGATAGTAGATTCCGGGGCTTCATTCCATGCGACACCACACAAGCAACATTTCCAAGACTACACCAAAGGTAATTTTGGGTATGTATACTTGGGAGATGATGAAGCTTGTGAGATTGTCGGCAAAGGAACAGTTTCTGTCAAAACTGCTAACGGAAATGAATGGAAGCTTAAAGATGTTAGGCATGTTCCTTCTCTTCGCAAAAATTTGATCTCTACAGGACAATTGGACGATGAAGGTCACAACATTGCATTCGGAAACAAATGGTGGAAGATCTCAAAGGGATCTTTGGTGGTTGCCAAGGGTGAAAAAGTCGGTACACTTTACTTGTGTACTGTTAGCACACAACCTTCAGCTTGTGTAGCAACTACAGAAGTTGACAGTGCGGTGTGGCACTACCGACTTGGGCATATGAGTGCCAAAGGAATGCAAATCCTTCAAACAAAGAAGCTTCTACCAGGTTTGAAAGAAGTGGACTTAGAGTTCTGTGAAGATTGTGTTTATGGTAAACAAAAGAGGGTAAAATTTCAAAAATCAGGAAACAAAAAATGGTAAAATCTCCAGAGGGTCTTTGGAAGTGTCTACTTCAACATAAACAGGTATTCCTTGAAGACTACCCATCTTATGAGGCCATTTTCCTTAACCTATGGGATAGATGGGAGGCTACCTTACAAAACCAAGGTGGTGCACCAAACTTTCTAAAGAAAAATAGGTTCATGGATGGCTTGTATCCAATTTTGAAGACCAAGGTAGAGTTAAAATTCCCATCAACATTTGAGGAAGCACGTGAGGTGGCCATGGTCAAATTCAAGAAGTTAAATTTTCAAGCACATAGAACAAGGGACCTAAATGAAGTCATTGAGAGGGATTCTTCACCAAGCATGGGAGCACAAGTTAGGGGCTCTCTTGCCCAAACTTCACAAATAGGGGAAGGATCACAACAAGAGATCTTGCAAAGATTAACTCAACAACTAGAGAGTCTCACCTTGAATCTAGTGCAGGGCCTACCTCAACAACGACAACCAAGAGAAGGGAATCGCAATCAACGACGTCAAGCACAAGAGTTGAGATGCTGGAATTGCAATGAAGTTGGTCATGGCATGTATAATTGCCCTCACCCTCGGAGGATTCCAGGGGACATATACCCTCCTAGACCCCCTCCGCTCATGGTGCAGCAAGAGCATGCTCAAGCCCCGCAAATTCTTCGTCGACCACCACCACCTCCAGTGGCAAACATCCCTCCTGTCCCACCAGTGGAGGAAGAGAGGGGAGTAAATGTCATAAAGCTGGAAGAGGAGATAGAGGTGATCCCTATACATTTTGATGTTATGCCAGCAGAAAAGCGCACAAGAGCACACAACAAGGATGAAGACACAAGGAATTAAGAGTCAGAACCTGCAAGGAAGGAGAGGAAGAAAAAGTCAAAGAAGGAGGAAGGAGGCAAGAAGCAGAGGTCAAGGCGAAGGGAGATCGGCATCAACGATTTTCCATTAGGAAAGAATATGGGACCCTACAACATCTTAGAAGATCTGCAAACTCAAAAGCCCAATATTTCTTGGCCTCAACTCCTACATCTATCACCCAAGGTGAGAAAGCACTGGTCCAAACTTGTAAGCACAAGACTCCCAAGAAAGAAAGAAAAGGTGACAATAAAGGCATTGACTTCAAAGCCACAACAAGATGTAGAACCTATTGTAGATGCTTATGTAAGGGGTAGGAAGGTATCCAATGTGTATGTTGATGGTGGAGCACAAATGTGTGTGATCACGGAAAGAGCCATGAATAGACTAGGGCTTGAAATCACTAAATCCTCTAATTGTCAAGCTAGGCTGGCCAACAATGCAAGTGTGAAGTGCCTAGGGATCATCAAGAATGTAAAAGTTTCTGTATGTAATATAGATGCACGTGTGGACATGTATGTTATGCTAGCCAAGGGGGAGGGCTATCCCATCATCCTAGGGAGGCCTTGGCTCATTGCTGTGAATGCAGATCAAAAATGGGGACGAGGACAATTGATTCTCAAAAAGGGGCAACATGTAGTATACGATTGGCATGAAGGAAAGCAGCTCGACATCAACTATGAGACCACGGCTGATGAAGAAAGTGAAGAGAGTTTTGGCTCAAGCGACGAGGAAAGTTCAACCACTACATCCAATAGCGAAGAAGAATCATCTTTGGAGGTAATGGGAATCATCTTCAACACATCAAAAACTCCATCAATAGAGGTTGACCCAACAAAGGAGCAAACAAAGGATGACAAAGGTGACCACAAGCACTTTGAAGACATTGAGAGGATGCTTGCAAAAGATCTTACCCCTGAGGAGAAGCGGTCCTACATCGATATGGTCAAGAGGTATCCCAATTTGTTTATCACTGATTACTCACAAATTAGAGGTGTGGATGTTATAGAGCATGGCATAGAATTAAAACCAGGTACTAAACCTGTGGCTCAAAAGCTAAGGCGCCTAGGAAAAATACAACAAGAGGCACTTTTGACAGAGGTTAACCGACTCCTCAAAGCTGGTCTCATTTACCCTGTGTCTAACTCTGAGTGGGTGTCCCCAATTGTAGTAACTCCTAAAAAGAACGGAAAATGGAGGGTCTGTGTTGACTACAAACCACTCAATGCTGCAACAAAGAGGGATCATTTTCCTCTTCCTTTCCAAGATGAAATCTTAAACGAAGTAGCCGGCTATGAATGTTACACAGTGTGTGATGGGTATTCAGGGTATTTTCAAATCAGAATAGCAGAAGAAGATCAATTAAAAACCACTTTCATCACACCTTGGGGTTGCTTTGCCTATAGAGTGATGCCATTTGGGCTCACAAATGCTCCTAGTACCTTTATAAGGTTTACAAATCTTGTCTTTCAGCCCTTCTTTGGAAAGTCAATTAGGGTTTTTATGGATGACTTCTGTATCTATAGTAGCCAAAGACTTCATTGCCAAAAAGTTGAGGAGGGGCTTAGGAGGCTTCATCAATTTGGGGGACAGCTTAATCCTGAGAAGTGTCACATTGTAGAGTCACAAGTGGTATTGCTAGGTCATGTGGTTTCTTTGCAAGGAATTCAAGTGGATCCATCAAAAGTAAATTCTCTCTTGTCACTACAACCACCAATGACAACCAAGGAGCTCATGACTTTCAACCACAAAGTAAGGTACATGTCTCGTTTCATTCACCTTCTAGCGGAAGCTATTGCACCTTTGCACAAGCTAGCAAACAAACCCACATTTGAATGGAGAGAGGAGCACGAATTATGCTTTACTGAAGTAAAGGGTATTCTCAATTCTCTTCCAACAATAATGCCACCAAATCCAAAGGATACATATTACATCACGCCAAGTGTAAGAATGGAGGCCATCGGTGTAGTTCTCATGCAAAAAGACCCAAAAACATGCTACATGAGGCCAGTATACTTTGCAAGCAAAGTCATGACTGCTGCAGAGAAGGGCTACACTGATATGGAGAAGGTGGTATTCACAATTATGTTTGCGGTAAGAAAGTTCCGATCATATCTCTTACCTGCACCATTTGTCATTCTCACCATGGAAAACAATTTACCATATGTTGTGCAACACATGAGCCTCTCATCTAGGATAGCCAAATGGGTTCTAGAACTTCAAGAGTTCGAATACACTTTTCTTGTGGAAGATAGCACAAGGGCAGGTCTTGCAGACATTCTCACATACAAAGTGAGAGAAAGGAAAGAGTCACCAAAGGCAGGAGACAAAGCTACACCACAAAATAATGAGGAGGAGATGGACAATGCACACATTTTGTGCTTTGATGGAGCTTACCGACGACAACACGATCAGGCAGCAGGGGGGGTTCTTATTCTAAGTCCACAAAGGGAAGTTCTTGTTAAGAAAGGTATCACCTTGGAAAATGTTCATTCTAATAATGAGGCTGAGTATGTCACCTTAAAGTTGGGGCTTGAAGAATGCAGAAAACTTGGCATCGAAAGACTTATAATAAGAGGTGATTCCTTACTAGTTATTAGGCAAATCCAAGGGATATGGAAGTGCAAGAACCCTACTCTAGTGGAGTGGCTTAGACAGGTGAAGTCTTTGATAAAGAACTTTGAAGCTACACAGGTACAACATGTTGTGAGAACCCTCAACAAGGAAGCAGATTATCTCGCCAATGAGAAACTTCATATCATGGTGGGAGGTGTGAAGCTCTACGAACCAAAGTACCAAGGCCAAGAGGAATTGAAGGACATCATATTTTTCCTCCAAACTGGTGAGTGCCCTAAACACTTGATAAAAGTGCAAAGGCATAGGTTGGTAAAAAAGTCAACTCCTTACCAACTCATAGGAGATGATCTGTATCATAAAGGGAAAGATTTAGTGCTAAGAAGGGTGCCCTCTGTTCAAGAAATAGAGAGAATCCTCTTTTCATGGCATGATGATGTCTGTGGGGGTCATTTTTCTCATGATATTACAAACAGGAAGATTTTGCAAGCAGGGTTTGTTTGGCCAAGTCTACACCGTGATGTCCAGCATTGGTGTAAGTCATGCAAAGGTTGTCAGATTGCTGGAAATCGACGACTCACTTACGAACCTCGAGTTCCAATAATTTCGTATGGTCCTTTTGAGAAGTGGGGTGTGGATGCAATAGGCCCCTTACCTCGCACATCTACCGGGAAGGTCTTCATCATTGTGGGAGTAGATTACATGACACGATGGGCGGAGGCAGCAAGTACAACACGAATTACAGCCGAGGAGGTATCAAAATTTATCTTTGATCACATATGCAGTAGATTCGGCACACCATTAGAGATTTTGTCAGATCGTGGTCCAGGGTTTAGAGCAGAGCTCCTAGATAATCTTTTGGTAAAGTTAAAAGTCAAACATTTGCATTCTACACCTTACTACCCTCAGTGCAATGGGTTGGTTGAAAAGGTGAATGGAATGATATGTAAGATCATTTCTAAGCAGGTTGCAGATCGACCAAACGACTGGGATCGTCATTTGACCGCAGCTCTATGGGCATACAGAACATCTTTCAAGGTATCCACTCAATTCACTCCTTTTCATTTGGTATATGGACAGGAGGCACTCCTTCCTATTGAGGTGGAGATTGCAAGCCTACGCATTCTCTCACGGGGAGCAAAGAAGCCAAAAGAAGCTTTGCAGGAAAGAATTTTAGATCTTCAACGACTTGAACTTGATAGAGAAGAGTCCATCGACTATTACATTGCCCAAGCCACAAGCCAAAGGGACAAAATCAACAAGAAGCTCAAGGGGAAAGGATTGAAGGAAGGTATGTTGGTTCTTCGCTATGATAACCGACTTGATACTCGACTTGACAAAAAGTTTTTGCAAAGATGGGAGGGACCTTTCATGATAAAAACAAAGTTTGGGAATGGTAGTTATAGATTAGCAGATTTATCAGGAAAACTCCACAAGACAAGAGTCAATGGATGGAGATTAAAGCCCTACTTCCAACGTATCAATCTGTTGATAGGAAGTCATCTACCTACATCGTCTAAGCTCCAAATTGGCATGGCTCCCTTCGGCTTGGCAAATGCTCCACCTATTTTTAAAGCTTTGATGTGCAAAGAAGAACCAGCCTTGGAATCTCAACATACCGAAGGCAACCCTCCCATCTCTGATTTATGGGATTGAGGTAATGAAAAGCAGGTCTAATGGAGTAAAAGAGTGTATATCACTTCTCCTTTTTTTAGAAAAATAAGAAAAAAAAAGAAAAAAAAGAAAAAAAGAAGAAAAAAAAGAAAAAAAAAACTCTTTTGTTTCATCTAGGAGCATGAATGATCCTAGATGAAGGGGGAGGGCTAATATGAGTAGCGTTAAATGGTAACCGTGCATTTGCACTACATTTCTACTCAAATGTATATATTTTTTATCAAAGTTTTAACCTAGTGTTCATTCTCTCTTTCCGTAATAGCCTTTTTCCATACAAACACCTTACCCTTCTCAGATCTTTATGCATCTACATCATATTTCTCTCTTCATGCTAAATGTAAATAGTAAACTTAATTCTACTCTCCTGGTTTTTTACTGTATATTATTCTAACTAATTACCTTTACTAATTTAAATAGCTATCTACATCCCATAATTTGTAAATAAATAATTTATGGGCACTTATCTTACCCATCTTCTCTCAAGGGTAGGGTTAGCCTTGTAGGCCTTCCCTTCCCCACCACTATGTGACCCAAGTCTTGGATCATTTACTTGTGCTGGTCAACAAATCTTAAATATAATGTATATCCCCAATAAATCAAACTTTATTGGAGCCCACCTCATTTGTTTAAGGTGGATTCTCTTTTGAAAAAGCATGCTACACCTTGGATGCATGCTAAAGGGGCCCCTACAAGGAGACTTTGTTCAAAAGGTGTTTTGGATGCATTTTGAACGCTTTAGCTCGTGGGTATACTTGAGGAACACTCCAAAATCAGCTTAAACACTTTGAGAAGGTCAACTTTGCCTTTTACAACACCCAATTCTGAGTTACAGGCTGAAAGTTATGGTGAAAACAAGGTGCTGCGGACACTGTTACTGCAGGTCAAAGTTACAATCAGGTAAACCACAAAGGTGAAAATTTTTCTTGACTTCTTCAACATTCTAAAATACCAATGGGGAGTTAAAAACCACTTGCATGTGGAGGGGTCGGCTCAAGATGCTTCCAAAGACACAACAAACAAGATGGGGACACTCTGCAGGGGCCACTGGAGGGACATCATGGTGGGGCCCACATACATTATCAATCCTTATGGAACCTCCACGACCTAAAAGGCTATTTTTAATGAAAAAATAAGTCCCTTATTTGCATAATTGAAGGAATGGTCAAAAGGGAACCTAACTATGGTTAATTCCTACCCTAGTCAAGTTTAACCTAACCCAAGGTCTTGTATAACTATAAAAAGGCCCTTTGGCAAGCACAAAAACACACACACCTACTCCATTGCTGCAAATAAGCTCCTCTAAGGTTAGAGAAGCCCTAATCTCTCTCTCCTCTCGTCTCCCTATCCATTTCCTAAGCTCGCTATCATAAGCGGCACCATAGAGAGAGCATCAATATGCTATTGCTACCATTCTCTTGCAAACATTTCTCTTATCATACTCATCCCTAAATAAGGATTGTAGATTCTATAAGAGAGCAAGGATATCAAGTTCAATGATCTATCTCATGGTTTGATCAACAAATTGTTGCAATTGGGGTGTCGTCGTCACACTTTTGCTCTAAACGCATGTAAAATTGGTAAGCCTATCTTGGCAGCTTCTCATATTTTGTGCTCATTGGGTTGCTTGTTTGTTGAGAAAGTTTTTTGTGCACCATGGTGTCTATTTGCTTGGCTTCTCATATTTTGTGCTCATTGGGTTGCTTGTTTGTTGAGAAAGTTTTTTGTGCACCATGGTGTCTATTTGCTTGGCTTCTCTCCTTATGTTGTGTGTAAGTAAGTCTTGGGGCTGCATAGATGGAGAAGAGCTCTCTATGCATGCCGCCTTATGTGTGTAAGTAGTCTCTTCTTTTGGGAAAGGAAAGGAGTTGTCAAGTATTTGTGCATTGTGGTGTTTTGAGTTTTGAGGTTTTGTGATTGCTTTTCTTAGAAGTATATGAGCACTAATATGGTGAAGGTCAATCTTTGCATGTGAGTTTGTGCAGCGTTCAAAGGAATTGCTTAAGGAGTGTGTGTTGAATGGTTAAAGGGCATTTTGTGTTGAAGCACATAAGGAAGGTGTGAGTGTGTGTGTGTGTGTGTGTGTGGTTTGTTTTGGTTTCCTTCTTTCTCCATAAAAGAGGGTGGTGCCCCTAAGAAATATGCGTGTGTAGGGTCTCACGGAGTGGTTGTCTGGTGGGAGCCTTGAGTTGAGCCCCATCTCAAAAAATCCGCTCTCAACGGCATTCCCTCACGGCAACTTAGAGGAGGAAATCTACTTGCTTCAACCAAAGGGGTATGAAGTAAAAGGTAAGGAGAAAATGGTTTGCAGATTAAAGAAGAGCTTGTATGGTTTAAAGCAAGCATTAAGACAATGGTACTTGAAGTTTGATCGATGGATGTTGGATCACGGATTCACAAGATGCAACTCGGATCACTGCGTCTACACAGAGAATTTGGGAGATGGGAAATTCATCATCCTAATGTTGTATGTTGATGACATGTTGATTGCAAGCGCTAACATGCAAGACATCAAAGACCTAAAAGAGGAGCTGTCCAAATCTTTTTCAATGAAAGATTTAGGTGCTGCAAAGAGGATACTTGGTATGAAAATATCAAGGGACAGGACGAAGAAGACAATCAAGCTATCTCAAGAAGATTACATCAAGAAGGTACTAGAAAGGTTTGCAATGAAAAATGCAAAACCAGTTTCTACACCTTTGGCTGGTCATTTTAAACTAACGAAGGATATGTGTCCAAAGACACAAGAGGAGATAGCCTATATGTCTAAAGTTCCATATGCTGCAGCGGTAGGATCTCTAATGTATGCTATGGTCTGGACAAGGCCAGACATTGCACATGCAGTGGGAGTTGTGAGTAGGTTCATGGACAACCCAGGTAAAGAGCATTGGCAAGCTGTGAAGTGGATACTTAGGTATCTAAAAGGGACAACAACAAATGCTTTGTATTTTGGAGGAACTGATATTTTTCTAGAAGGGTATGCTGATGCAGATATGGCAGGTGACAAAGATACTCGAAGGAGCACTACTAGCTATGTGTTCACGGTTGGAGGCACAACAGTAAGCTGGGCTTCAAAGCTGCAGAAAGTGGTTTCACTTTCTACCACGGAAGCAGAGTATGTAGCAATGACGGAGGCAAGCAAAGAAATTCTGTGGCTTCACAGATTCTTAGAAGAGCTTGGATTCAAACAAGACAATTGTGTCTTGTACAGTGATAGCCAAAGCGCTATCCATCTTGTGAAGAACTCAACCTTTCATTCAAGGATAAAGCACATTGAGGTGAGATATCACTTCATACGCACTCTTTTGGAAGAGGGACAACTAAAGCTAGGAAAGGTGCATACAAGTGAAAATCCTGCAGACATGTTTACAAAGGTGGCCAACAAGGAGAAGTTGAGCTTTTGCTCATCTTCAATCGGCATTCAAGGATAAGAAGCCAGAATGGAAAGCAGTCACACGTTTGGTTTGGAGATCAGTCTCCAAGTGGGAGATTGTTAAGTATGGAGCCTGATTTACCCTTGTAATTTTTTGTGGTAAAAGCGTACATTTGTAAGGCCCCCATTATGAGGAGAAGCCATCGCGCGTGAAGGAAAATCACTCATTGGAAACCAAAATTTTCACGGACAAGAATCAAGGGCAACTTTAAAGGCCTCGGGGGCGGAGGCCCCCGAGATTTTTTTTTCGCTAGAATATTCTTTTTCGCCGGAATATTATGGCCGGACGGCGGCCGGAAAGTGGTCGGAAAACAACCGGTCGGTTGGCCGGTGGCCGGTAGTCAATGGCCGAAGGCCGGTGGTCGGAAGTCAATGGCCGATGGCCGGTGGCCGAATTCAAAAGCGGACTTGTCTTCTCAAGGACGGCCCCGCATGGGCGGATTGGAGGGTCCGATTTGGACTTATTCGCACAAGGGCGGCTACACATGGCTGTCTCTCATAAGAGAGGGAAGCCCTTTTGGCCTATAAAAGGAGGCCATTTCTACACACATTTCATAGTGTGAAGTTGATGCAACAAGGTGAGTGTGAGGTGGTGAGAGTGAAGCAAGGCGGGAGCTCCATTAAGGGTATAATCCCTTTGTAAACTACTTCTTGTTTTCAAGTACTAAAGACATTGAGTGGCTGCTTTCCCGTGGACATAGCCCACATTGGGTGAACCACGTATATCATGTGTACTCTCTCTCTCTCTCTCTACTCTATAATCTCGTGTATATAAATCTGTCTCTCTCCATTAAGTAATCTACTCAATTATCTATTTAGCTACGTCTTATTTCCTAACATGATTTATGGTCCATTCAAGCTCCCTGCCAACCTCCATTCCTTGCTTCCAGCCTTGCAGTTGCAACCTACAACCGACGGCTCCTGGCTTGCAATTGAAAATGCTATCGGATCTTCTTTGTAAGGCTTCTAATTTCATGCTTCTTGGCACCTTAGGCTTGAGACTTATCCAAGCTTGAGACCATTGCACATGCGAGGAAGCAAGGGGATGTCACCAAATCTCTGATACTAATTGGGGGGATCGCGGATCCCCTGTGATGAGTGTAAGAGAGGGAAGGAGAAGCGGGAAGGGAATGAAGGAGAAGCTACACAGAGGGAGTTGGGTTAGTGGAGAGGAAAGTGAGAGTGAAGTCAACTCTCTCACTTTCTCTCCCTATATTCATTAGGAAGAAAGTGTGAGTAAGGGTGGTTTCCCACCGCCACCTGGCCTACACCCCAACATTGGCATTGCATCATATTGCAAAATTTGGCTATTAAGAGCCATTAACTTTCATTCCAACAAAAGTTGCAGTCATCTCTAGCTCATAGCTTGCTCTAAAATTGTAAAATTTCATGTGAGCTAGTTGATTAGCCAACTTTTGAGAGCTTTTGAATTGTACAATTTGGCTATTAAGAGCCAATTCACTTCATTTTACTTGAAATTTGTATTATTTCTAGCTATTGGCTTGTTTTAAATTCCATATTTCAATTGATCTAGCACTTAATCAACTTTTGAATCATGCATGAGAGATTGTAAAACTTGCAAAATGTGCTTACGAAGAAGCATTTTTCTTTCTCATTATTTGATATGTATGTATACACTTGCTATCAAAGAGCATCATGTGCTTAACCAAATGCACTTTTTTCCCCTAGAATTTTTTCCCTTTGGCATATTTGGGTATTTGAGACCCTAGCTTTAGTTTTTCAGTGATATTTCTTATGTGGCTTTCAATAAATGGCCTTTGGAGCTTGTGTTTATACTTAGCTTCAAGAAGCTGTAAATAAAGGGAATCAAGAGACTTCTCGACAAAAAATGGATGCTTGCTCAAGGATGCTCAAAAGAGCATGAATATGTGAAATCCTTCCATGATATTGCTTTTTGTTTGTCTCTCCATTCCCTATGCTTGGATTTAGTGAAATTGATTCTAAGCTATGGATCTTTCATTTTCAAAAGCTAGGCATCCTAAAGTTTCAACACTTTGCTTTGTGAATATTAACTCATTAAAAATTTGTTATATGTGTGCTAATAATAGGTAATTGGCCTTGACCTTAGGTTAATGTAGGATCATTGCTCATTAGTTCTATACTCTTAGTGATAGTCTTAATACTCCATTTATTTTTAAACATGACGTAAGGCTATGATTAGGCTTTAGTCTCTTAGTCCATTTGCCATAAGAAATCTCATGATGGAAGCAATAAAAAAAGTGCTAAAAATGAAACAATGAAGCAAAAAAATATCAAGAAAAAGTAGAAAAAATGCTACTAAACACATGAAAATGAAATTTCTTGTTATGTTGTGTATATGTGAGACCTAGCACCTTATTGACACTTGACAGGCGAGGGGAATCACTTTGGCTCACTTGGTCAAGGCACTAAACTGATTCCCTGGGCCTGATTGGGGTTAGCCGTTGCCTTGATAGGCTAGTAGATTCTTGGAACACCTTCTTGAGGGTTCAAGAAACCGAGAGTCATACCTAGATTTGCCTTGGGGTGGTAGCCTTGGATTGTGCTTTACTTGTTTCTATGAAAAAAACAAATCTTCCATGAGCTTCAAAAAGCTGTGACAATGTACTAATAGATTAAGAGCTTTTTTATAGCCCATAGACATGATAGACTTGGATCCTTTATTAAGATTAATCATATAGTTTTTAGGCTAGTAGGTTTATGAACTTGCATTAGCCTAGGGTCACAATTGATTGCTTGTTGTTTCATGCATAAAACTAAAATTTCAAGTGGTTTAATCTTCATGATAGTTTATGTGTTTTTTTGTTGTATGTTGTTTAGTTTTTTACTATGATTGACCCATCTTTTAGAAGCAAAAATTCACTTTGCATGATTGTTCAATGTACTTCATGTTTTATTCAACCTTGTTGGCCTTTGATGTCCGTTACTTGTTTTATGTTTTGTAGCTCAACATTTCTTCCATGGATGTGCTTTCTACCATGTCACTGTGTTCTGCTTCAGCGGCACACGAGGACGTGCGCCAAATTAGGAAGGGAGGAATGTCAGCAGCGTCTAACACATGTTACACCAATTATGCATCAAGTTGGGGATGTTCTATGGATGCACACAATATTTCCTATTCACATTGTGTAAGGTCTTGGGCTCATTGGAAGTTCCAAACTGTATATGCTAGTTAGGAGCCTCAACTTAATCCCATAGTACGAAGGCTTGTGGTGCATGCCTTTATAAGAAAGTCTTTTATGCAAGGAGGCTCCATTCTTGAGTATCCGAGGATCCATTCTTGAGAGCTCTCTCTATCTTGAGTGTTCACTCTATGGATGGCCTAGCCTTGAGCTTAATGACCATGCTTAGAAGGCTAGTGCTAATCCTTTGTAAATAGAGAAGCATTTTTTAATCTAATCTCTACTTTCTTCATTAGTCTTAATTCTTCTATATTCCATTATGTCATGAAGTAGTTTCACCTTCTCATTATTCTAGATTTGAGTGTGTGTGATGACTTCTTGCTTATTGACCACTCCTATCATTCTATGAGCACTCGATTTGTGATATTTAACATATTTAATTAGGTTGATTAAGTTGGTTCTTGTGATCAATGTATGTGCCCTATTGTTTTCTTGGTGGATGGGTTTAATGAAACTCAAGCACCATAAACCCTTGTGTGTGTAGCTTTTAATTAAGTACCTTGATTGGCATGTGGTGATGGGAGAGGCCAACACTGTTACGGCATTAGCCTCACATGCGGTCTTGCGGTCCTGTGAAGGTCTCGACACTGCGGATCATGAGTCATGCGGTATGTGGCGGCCGTAGCGGCAGTTCTTCACAGGATCTCATGGGACAAGAGTGTGTGCACCCTTCCCGATCTGCGCTGGAGCATTGGTTGTATATGGAGGGGCATACCTGTCTTTTGATGTAACTTAACCAATCTCTATGATATTCATGGCATCTATTGTTGTAACTCTGTGTTTGGATTATACATGAATGAAGCAAGAGGTGTTTTGTGCTTGCATACTGTGTACTTACTTCTATTGTCATTCTATATATTGATACTCATATAATGCAGTTGTGGGTAATCATTCCCGTAATGCCTATTGCTCCTGTGTGGGAAATAGCCATTACATATGGCGACCACGATGCGTGATGGATGGCCCGCGATGAATATGCATGCGCACTAGGTTGCAGGGTTCGCCTGACCCTGTGGTTCCAATTGTAGGAAGACGTCAGAGGAGAGGCGGTTCATATGAATTTGTTTTTTCTTCACCTCAGATTGAGGAATTTGTATCTCCATCACCAAGCCCGGTGCGTGGTAGGCGGTTGCGGCGAGTGAGACGTACTCCACGCAGTCAGTCATGTCCTCATGTCGTGCGTTCACCCTCACCCACACAGGTTGCTCCACCACCGTCTCTGGTAAGCAGTCCAGGGGTATCTCCGCCACTATCTCCACCTCCTAGTGCTCGTCAGCTTTTTTCGAGAGGAGGAGGAACAGTTGGGCAAGGGGTGATGGCTCATCCTCAGATTAAGTATAGTCGGTTTGGAGGTCTTTCAAGCGAAGACCCTGATGCACATTTGCGCCAATTTAATAAAGCTTATGGATTGAATCATCCTGGGGTGGTGATTCCGCTCCATCAACAATCAGTGTTTGAATCTACACTCTCGGGGAAAGCTGCGAAATGGTTGTCCGAATACCCTGCTGGTCATTTTCAGACGTATGCTGACGGATCCATAGCGTTTCTACGAAGGTTTCGAACGGAAAAGACAGTCCCTCAATATTTGGAAAAGCTTCGAACGCTCCGGTAGAAGTCATTGCCAGTGGAGGATTACACTGCAAAATTTTGGATGCTTTTGCAGAGGGTACCTAAGGCACAAAGGCCGGCAGGCAAAGTGCTGAATGATTATTTTTTGCAGGGGCTCAACAAGGATCTCATAACGGCTATGGCAACAGTGGATAAGGTAACTACTCCACTGGATAATGTAATTGCTAGGGCTGTAGTAGCAGGAGAGGCTTTAGAGGATACGGAATCTCCAAAGAAGTCAAAGAAAAAAGACAGGAAGAAATCTCATCGCAAGTCGCAAGAGAGTGGCAGTGATATTTAGTTCGGAGTCAGAATCCGCAGTATCAGATTCCACGGACTCAGGCAACAACGATTCGGAAAAAGAATCGGAAGAGACACCGCGGAAAAAATCCCAGCGTCACGGGAAAGGTGTTTCATCCGGATTGTCGGAATCGGCTGCGGTGGCTAAAAGTTTGAAGGAACTATGGTGTACCCAATGTCGGAATCCGGGCCATGCTGCTCAGGAGTGCGCAATGAATCAGAAGTGGTGTGCGATTTGCACAACCAATACCCATAATACGGTGGAATGTTATTTCAATGGCCGGGGTCGTCGAAGTCGAGGGGACTCTTCTACAACAACAGATAGGGCAAGGACAAGAGACTGCTTTGGCGATGGCTCATGCTCATACATCAGAGACGCTTGTGCAAGGTCAATCAGGAGGACAGGGTCAAGGGGGAGGACGAGGTCGCGGAAGAGGTGTCCGAGATCCTAATCACCCCAAGACATGCCTTTTCTGTTTGGGGGATTGACACTAGCGATCCGAGTGTACTGAAGCTATGGAATACAATCGAAAGAAGCAGGAACGCGCTGCAAGGAAACAGCCTAGTGTGGCTATTCTTCAGATTGAAGGACTGGAGGAGTCTGATCCAGTGGTTTCATTAATCACGCGATCGTGTAAAAATGTGGTTCCAACTCCCAATGTGAAGATTCCGGAATGGATGGCTCAGGAAGAAGTGCGGAAAAAGACTGTGTCCTGGTTTCCACAATCCGCACCACTAGTGAAGACAGCAGGACCATCGACTATGCCATCGACTGTGGGCCTGGAAATAAAGGAAGGAAAACTGAAAATAAGAATGATATTAAAGAACAGGAGGATTGGAATTCAGTTTGGAAAGAGGTCCTCAAGTCACCAATACAAGTACCTCTGGGGTCATTGCTGAAATTGTCCCGAATTTGCATAATGCATTGCTGCGACAAACATCCACTGAGCTGAGGGAAGTCGCCATTGGGAAAGTTGAAAGCGAGGAGGATGATTCACCCCCGTTGCCGGCGAATAGGATCACGGATACCCGCATTCCAGAGCTTTCAGGTAGATACCATGGAACACACATTGACAAGGTACTATTGGATGGAGGAGCGGGAGTAAACATTATTACTCAAGCAGCTTGTGAGCGTTTTGGTCTCAGTGATTGGGAGCCTACACCCTTTGTAGTCCGCATGGCAGATCAACGAAGAGTGCAACCAGTGGGTTTACTTCGGGGTGTTGTTTTGGATGTGGCGGGCTTATCCTTTGCTGTTTCCTTAGTAGTCTTAAATATTGAAGATCATAATCAGGATTATCACATTATCTTGGGGAGACCCTAGTTACAACAAGCGAGGGTAAAGAATAATTGGGAAGCAAATATGCTTATCGTGAAAAAGGGTAGAAGGAAAGTGCGGGTGATGTTGGGAACATGCGGACAGCTAGTTCAGGCAGCATGGCCGGTGATAGCAGAAACAGTCAATATGGTGGAAGGATTAGAAGAGGAATAATTTCTAAAAGCGAATCCAGACTTGGTTTCTTTATATCTTACGGATATTTCTCTGATTCCTAAAGGGAATTCGGTGGGGGTTCCAGGAACTCCAGCAGGAAGAGGGGAGCAACAACAGGTGCTTCCAAGTCCTGAATCATTGGAGGACGTTATTCAGCAAGAACGTGCGTTTGAGGTGCAAATGGAAAAAATTACAAGGGTTAACACTAGAATGGTAACAGGACACTTTTGTGTCCTGTTAAGTGACCATTTTGCTTGAATTATTTGAAGAGTATGAAAATGAATTTCTAGGTGCTATATATCCACAAAGTTGCCTTATGAGCTGAAAAAAACTTAGCATTTTTTTTGGAGTATCGATCTCACCATTAACCTTACTCTTGCACAACATTTTTGAACCTAAACCGTGTGAAAAAACGGGTCCTGTTTTTGGCTTTTTTTCAATTTTTGGCAACTATACCACTCTAAACTTCATTTTTGTGAGGTTTAGATGGCTAGAGGTTAGGCATTCATAGTTCTCAACATGTTTTGATGCTTGTAGGGAGAGCTAAGTGTTAAAATTGAAAGTTATAACCAATTTACAAGAATTGCATAATCCTGTTTTTTGGGAAAAATTAGCACTTTTATGATTTTTTTGGTGGCTTTCTTGATATCCAAATTCAATTTTGATTGTGTAAGTGTAATGTATAACATAAAGCTAATCTTCCTTGAGTTTTGGGGGACCTAATATGCTATGTAGCATAGTATATGATGATGGTTGAGTTTTTTGACTGCTGAAGAATACAATACATTTTAGAGTAGCAAGTATAACTTTCTCAATATTGCTAGTTTCTTAGGCCAATTGTGTGTATTTTGTAGGTAGTAACCATATCTAATCATAGACTACAAACTTGGCTAGATATTGAGTAGTTTCTATGGGTTTCTAGAGGTCATAATGCTAAACCCAGTTTTTTCATGTTTGTTGTATTTAGCACTTATCATTGCCCCCAAGGTTCCAATTGTAAGAGATCCATTATCCTTTTGACATGATCCATGGCTCCTTTTGAATCCAAAGGCCCAAAGGGAACTAAGAAAACATGTATATAGTATCTGTATTGAGCGTGACTATAGAAACTTTGATGATAGGTCCGCAGAATGGCAAAAATGTAACTTTTTTGTACCTTTTTTTTGCCCAAAAAAAAATTAGTGAAGTAAAAGCAACCATATGTTCTGGTCACCAACCCATTGAAGTTAACGGGGCATTTTATCTCACGTCCTACAAAAATCCCCACTCTTATTTATATGCAATCAACCGTAAGAAATTGCTGTTTTGGGCAAAATGCACTGGTCCATCAACTTTGGAGGTTTGTAATGACCAAGGGATGATAAAAATTACAAGTTTCTCATTTTTTCCATATGTAGTAGTTATTGAACTATAAGCTCATGAAAGGATTTTTCAAAATGAGTGGATCTACTATGGTTTTGGAATTTTTTCCCAAAACCCTGAAAGGACACTTTTATGTCCTGTTAGGTTACCATTCTAGTGTTAAAGAAGATGAACTAGAAAGGGTCTTTCTGGGGGAGCAAGCGGAGTCGCAGCCCATATACATTAATAAGTAGTTGGAGACAAGTTTTAGAGATGATTTGATCAAGTTACTCACAGAGTTTAAGGATGTTTTCGCATGGGAATATGCGGATATGCAGGGATTGGATCCTAAGTTTTATCAGCATACGATAAATCTGAAACTGGATGTGATGCCAGTGAAGCAGCACTCATACAGGATGAATCCGAATGTGGCAAAGCAAGTTAAGATGGAAATTGATCGTTTATTGGAAGTGGGTTTTATTACCCCTATTGATAATCTGGAGTGAATTTCTCCAATTGTGGTAGTACCAAAGAAAAATAAGCAAATCCGAATTTGTGTGGATTACCGAAAATTGAATGCAGCTCTGTTCCAGATCCTTTTTCTCTTCCATTTTTGGATGATGTAGCAGGACATGAGATGTATACTTTTTTGGATGGATTTAGTGGATATAACCAAATCCAAATGGCATTGCGGGATCAGCCAAAAACAACTTTTATTACCGCATGGGGTGTGTTTGCCTGCATAGTGATGTGGTTTGGGTTGTGGAATGCACCTTCCACTTTTCAAAGGGATCTGTTTCAAATTTTTGGTCCTTATTTGACGGATTTTATGAGAATTTTTCTGGATGATCTCAGTGTTTTTGGAGCGCAATTGGAGCATTTGAAGCAATTACGGCTATGCTTTATGAAATACAGAGAGGTGAAATTCAGTTTGAATCCTTTAAAGTGTGCATTTGCTGTTCGTAGTGGCAAGCTATTGGGGCATATAATTTCTGAAGATGGTATTTCCATGGATCCGGATAAAATTTCCGCAATTATGGAAGCGCCTCCACCGCGAAACCAGAAACAGTGCCAGATTTTCCTGGGTCAAGCTCGTTGGCATGGGAGGCATTTGCGGTTTATCGCGCATTTGGCAATCTCGATTACTCAGGCAACTCATGCTATAGATTTTGAATGGACACAGGAATGTGACTTGGCTTTTCGGAGATTAAAACTTCAGCTATCCAAAGCTCCATTTATGCTCGCACCGAATTGGGGTCAGGATTTTCATGTGTTTGTGGATGCTTCGGATCGAGCTATTGACAGTGTGCTGATGCAGGAACAAAGTCAAGGATGGTTCCGACCTGTCTATTATGCCAGTAGACGATTATCATCCGCATAAAGAAATTATTCAGTAACCGAAAGGGAATGTTTAGGGATGATTTATTTAGTGAAGAAATTCCGGCACTATCTGTTGGGCCGACGTTTTTTCTTCCATGTGGACCATTCGGCTCTTTTATACCTGGTAAGGCAACAGAATTTGACGAGAAGATTGGCCAGATGGGTGCTTTTGCTGCAAGAATTTGACTTTGACGTCATACATCGGCCAAGGGCTCAGCATGCGGTGGTTGACTACCTATCCAGGTTAGATTCCAGTGAACCGCCGACGGGTGTAGCTGATGAATTTTCGGATGCGTCTCTGTTTCTAACAGGAGTAGTTGCAGAGGATATCATAGTTCCGCAACAGGCAAGGATCATTCCTAGCATCCCATGGACATGGTATGAGGAGATGTTTCATTTTCTCGACAGCGGCGAAATGCCTTCTTTCTTGTCCAGCCATCAGAGGAAACATATGGCTATTAGAAGCAGGAATTTTGAGATTATTATGGGAAATCTCTATTATCGTATGGTGGCAGAGGTATTACTCAGATGTGTGCTACCACAGAAGCAGGAAGCAGTATTAGAGGAAGTCCATACTGGTATTGCGGGAGGTCACTTTGCAGCATTAATTACAGCTCGAAAGGTTCTCAAGTCTGGATTATGGTGGCCCACATTGTTTCAGGATGCGAGAAATTATATGCAACAGTGTGATGTGTGTCAGCAATTGGGGCAACCTACCATACGGTCCAGAATGCCTTTTCAGCCAGTTCTACCCTTGGAGCCTTTTCAAAAGTGGGGTTTGGATTTTGTTGGTCATTTTAAACCAGTGGCAGCTCACACAGGAAATAAGTATATCTTGACAGCCACGGATTACGCTACCAAATGGGTAGAGGCATGGCCTTTGAGAGATATTACTGCAGTTTTTGTGGCGGGATGCTTATATAAGTATATCTTTTCTAGATATGGCTGCTCTATTGAGCTGGTTAGTGACAGGGGAAGTCATTTTTTGAATAATGTGATGGAGAGAATGCTACGGTTTTATTTTGTATTGCACAGGAAATCTTCTCCATATTATCCTCAGGCAAAAGGGCAAGCAGAATCAACTAATAAGAAATTGATTCGGATTTTAACAAAGTTGGTGAATATGCATCGAACAGATTGGGATGTGAAACTTCCTTCCGCCTTATGGGCCTATCGGACAGCTTATAAAGTGGCAACAGGATTGAGTCCTTTTAAGTTGGCATTTGGCATGGAGGCAATCACCCCGGTGGAGCATGTGATCCCGAGTCTGCGGATTCTGATTGCGGATCGGCTTCTTCCGGAGGATTCTGTGTTTTATCGATTGGATGTTTTGCAGGAACTAGATGAAGAGCGGCTCAATAGCTTTGCGGTGCTACAAGATCTGCAGTCTAGGCGGAAAAAATGGCTGGATCGCCCGGAAGCACGGCAACTTGTTCGGGGACAACTGGTCCTTGTCTTTAATTCCCGCCTCGAGAAGATGCCGGGGAAGATTAAATTACGGTGGTCAGGACCATTCTGGATTTTTCAAGCATGCGGGTCCATCTCTTTTTATTTGGCGGATTTACGGGGGGAGGTTATTTCTGTGCCGGTCAATGGTTTCAGACTGCGCCATTATGTTTCACCTACCACGATTCAGTACCCCTTTGCTCTGGTACAAGAGCCGGAAGCCGCCCTAATCATGATTGGGGATTTTTTTGCATGCAATCTTGGAAAGCGGGAAAGGATCTATGATGGTTGCGACATCGTGGATCGCCCTATTTTGGGAACTCATGGTGAAAGGGTTACTACATGCAAACGATTTTTATTGTGTTCCTCCTGTTTAGTGTGTCGCACGCTCTTAGTTCTATACTCTCTGCTCCTTCATCTCATCGTCGCCATGATAGCTTCCCTCCTGCAATGTATTCCTTTCACTCCTGTGCAGCAGCTAGCGCTTCGACGAGTGGATGCATGGCTGCAAGACTTGCGGCTGCGTGTGTTTACCAACTCACCCGCCGCAGGCAGTAGGATTGATTGAGCAACTGGCTGCTGGCAATATTGTGGTACTGAATAATCAACAGATTCAGTTGACAGTAGAAAGGATCTCTAGGTGCTGCTGTTTGCCCAACAATGGCGTGGTGCGTGCCTCTCATATGATCCCTGATGTAGATGTCGAGCAGGAGTTTGTCTTGAAAGTAAAAGGGGAGTATAAGCTTTCCGGGTTGTCAGATGTAGCAACCAGGGATGCGTATCGATGGTTTCTCGAGGCGATTTGGCTACAAGCCAAAACCTATACAATTT
Source organism: Adiantum capillus-veneris (assembly GCF_014529385.1). Classification (NCBI taxonomy): domain Eukaryota; kingdom Viridiplantae; phylum Streptophyta; class Polypodiopsida; order Polypodiales; family Pteridaceae; genus Adiantum; species Adiantum capillus-veneris. The sequence continues at coordinate 106,647,691 of NC_140960.1, read as the reverse complement.
CGACCCGAGCAAGAAATGTTTTGCATTCGGCCAACTTTGGGCCAATTGCTTGGGCAGCGGTGGTCAGAGAAAGACTGTTGGCGGAGTGCCAAAGAGTGATGGCACAGTTGGGGAGAAATACCCCAACCAATACAAAAGTTGTCCAATTGCTTACATTGATTTTTCCTTTAAGAGAAGTTTTTCCTCTCGCCCTGTGTCCTCTCTGCCACTTTGAAGATGATCGGTTGGTGGTCCAAGGGACTGTTGCTCCTCTATCGCAAACGCAAAGTTTGGCAGTGCCTGCTGAGAGGGAAACTCAGCAGCGGCATGTTGGCATTGGGGATTTTCCTGGTCCATCGACAGCAGTGGTATCCTCTAGAGCCCATGAGATGGCCACTGCAGGTGCAGGATCAGCAAGCCGCAAGCGCGGCAGGGAGGAACAACAATTTTCTACACCACCTCCGGCAACGGCATCTCTTGTTTTGGAGGATTCTGCGGTGGCTCGCTGGCGCCGTCGAATGCAGGAGAGAGTGGGCAGTGCTACTCCGCTTCGGGACAGACTCTTCGGTTTGCGGATGTTCCCGCTCAACCGGAAACTTATGGCACTACCAATGCGGCTGCCTCGACGGGAGGTACTCTTCCCGCAACGCTACCTTGGGAGGCTACGGCAGCGACCCCTGCTGACTAATTACAGGCATGCGGCACTTTTTTGAGCAGACTTACAGAGTCTATTCGTGCGGCCTGGCCAGCCCCCGCCACAGAGGGAAGAGTCAATGAGCTGGAAGCGCAAGTAGTGGCCTCGCAGACTCGCATTGCCGAGTTGTCCACTCAAAATGAAGAGTTGATTGCCACAACTCGCCAGCAAGGGGCAGAAATACAAATGTTACAAGGGGCTAATGCTAAGTTTGTGGCCTCTATTCAACAAGAACTTCTTCAGTTGAGAACGCAGCATAGCCTGGCCTCATACTAAGCCTCGCACCCTGGTGATGTAATGATCAATATGAATGACTTGGATGCGTTGGAGTGGAGATGCAAGAAGATCTCCGTGTTTTTATGGATAATCAACTACAAAGCTGAAGCGCACACTTAGCTGCTGAGGTGAGAGCACAACCACCCACTCAGTAGGTTGTGGTGCAACACCCCGAGTCATCCCACATTGACAGAGCTAAGAGTGTTGTTCCCGAGGGTTTTGATGTTGCTGATTGGGCACAAGCTATAGAGGATTGTGCTGAAGCCCAGGCTCATGTATCTCATTTGCAGAAAATGATTTGTCGATTTCGTAAGGAGCGGCGCAGGGTCTGTTTTTGGGTAGAGACCTTGGATCATTCTTTTTCTCTCCGTCTACCACCTTGCCCTCCATTTTGGTCTTCTCTTAATAGATACCTTTCTTGCTATTATCCTTTACATACACCTCTTGCTCCTTTGCCACAGGCGCCGCAATCTATTTCTTTGCCAACGCAGTTTATTCCTCGGGCTCCTTGGCCTGAACATATTGAGATAGATCCACATCTTTTGGATGAGGTCTATCCGGCGCATACTGCAGATTTTAGAGGTGGTTGTATATGGAGGGGCATACCTGTCTTTTGATGTAACTTAACCAATCTCTATGATATTCATGGCATCTACTATTGTAAATCTGTGTTTGGATTATACATGAATGAAGCAAGAGGTGTTTTGTGCTTGCGTACTATGTACTTCTATTGTCATTCTATATGTTGATGTTCATATAATGTAGTTGCGGGTAATCATTCCCGTAATGCCTATTGCTCCTGTGTGGGCAATAGCCATTACAAACACCAATGCAATTATTGTGTGCTTGTCAAGAGTGTGCTTTGAGATTCTAGTCTATGGCAAGTCGGACTTTGGTGGGCTTAATGTGTTTAGGTGATGCTTGATTGTTGAATATGGTGTGATCAAAGTTAGCGATTCATGGCTAATCTCTATTGCATTGGAATAGCATTCTCTTGAATCCTCTCATTTGGTACATCCAATGATGCTCATGCTTCCATACCCTAGCTGGGTTGCCGATCTTAGGATTGATAATTTTGTTGGTCTTGGGTTGATTAGGTTATGCTATGATTTCCCCCAACACCGTTTTATTTGATACCTTTAATGTGTCGCAGGGAAAAATTGCCTACAAATAATTGCCCTGCATGATAAGAACTGGGTCATTGCATTGAAAAGGATGGAAAAAAGGCGTATCACTGAGTCAAGAAATATAAGGAGAGAAAATGTAGAGATTGAGAAGTGCATGGAACGGTTTTGTTCTAGGCTTAGTCAAATTAAAGAGTCTTTGAATTTTGTTCATCCGACCGGGGAAGTTATCTTTGCTGAGTGGTATTCGTTTCCAAGCCCAAGTACTGTACCAAAGTTGTTGGTAGAAGAGTACGCTCTTGTTCTTGATTTGAATGGGGTGTTGGTGAAGGTTGTAGAGTCATGGCATGGTGAAGTCCTCCCGAAGTATGCAGGGGAACTTCATAAGTACTATATGGAAGGGGGCAGGGTTGTATTCTGTCGCAAAGACAGCCATAGATTTTTGGATTGATGCCTACAATTTTTCCATGTCTATGTATGGAGCACGAGCATGGGGTGTAACTTTAATTCCATTCTTGATAAAGTATTCAGATCACAACATGCAAGCATGGGAGGGGTTTTTTCACAGGAGCACTGTTTCAAATTGCATTGGACGCTCTATCAAAAACCAATCTTCTTCAAGAATTTGAGTCAATTTTGGAGAGGCTTTCCACAGTTCGTCCCCACAAACACTCTAATCATTGATGACAGTAAAGATAAGGTTATCATTGGCCATTTCAATACCATCCCAGGACACAATATGTCCTAGAAGCTGACCTTTCCAAACCATGAAGACTAGCTTGAATGGATTCAGGCAGATTCTTTTTTCCTTGCACCTTTCAAAGACCATTTCTAGGAATAACAAATGCATCTCTTTTTAAGAAAAGACTGTAAAATAATCCATGAAAATGGCTAGGAACTTGTGTAGGAATTAACTAAATATTTCCATCATACAACGTTGAAATGTTGTTGCAGCATTACACAGACCAAATGGCATTACTAGATACTTAAATTCTCCCCATCTAGTGATAAATGTAGTCTTGGCTCTATCTTCAGGTGCTATATTCAACTAGTTATAGCCACTATATCCATCCATAAAGCTATACATTTCATGGCCTGTGATTTCATCCAAAAGCATATATGTGAATGGTAATGGGAATGGATCTTTAATAGTCTGGGCATTCTTTTTTCTATAGTCCACACAAACCCTCAACTTCCCATTCTTCTTTGGAACTACCATTATCGAAAATAACCAGTCACTACTGTCCACTTCAGTAATGAATCCTGCTTTAAGCAAATTATCTATCTCTTCCTTGACTTTCGTGGCATAATTAAGATTTCATTTTGTACCGCAGCAACCGTAGTGGTCTGGCATCTGGTTTCAGTGGTATTCGGTCGATGCTGACAAAACTCTGGATCTGCAACTTTTAGATCAGTGTGTTCCCAAGCAAACACTTCTTTATACTTTTGGAAAAGAACCTTTGCTTTCTCCTTCACCTTTGAGTTCAGATGTTTGTTGTTTTTTATCATTCGAAGTTTGTCTTTTGAACCAAGGTTCCATTCCTCCACCTGCTGGTCATTTGGAAGTAACCAGTTTGGGCCACCTCCCTTCCGTTTGGCTAATGACTCTACTTCCTTTTCAGCATGAATTCCAGCTGCATAATCTTTAAATGGATTTCCTAATTCTAGAGTTACACCTTGGAGTTCAGTACCTTCACTTGCTATCTCAATGCCTTCTTGATTAGTGTCTTCCGTTGATCTGAAATCAAATTTTTCCAATTCAGATTCAGACTGGTTTATTGGTACACCATCTAATTGGACTAACCTTCTCCAGCCTACAATTCAGTGAGCTGGTATGGGAACTGTCTCTTCTATTTGTCAGCTTGTGCCTTATCCCTAATACTGCATTCAAATCAATCTCTGCTAATAGAAATATATTTGTTGCTACAAGAATTCTCTCTATCTCCCTAGCACTGTATTTCTTGCATAATTCTTCAGGTCTTAAGGATTTTTTCTAGCTTCTGGTATTATTAGTTTGGATCTGAATTTGCCTACTAGCTCCATGAATAGTGATCGTCTGATTTGCATAAACATTAATGGCTCCTGCAGTTCTAGGCCAGGGTCATCCCAGTAGCATTCCATATGCTCCTTGGACATCCAACACAAGGGGGAATGATTTTTGAGGAGCATTTTCCGGCGAGCGCTTGTTTGGAATTCAAGGTGAGCAAATTCCAAAAAGATTATTTCTCTCTCTCAACCCTTGATAGTTGAGGATCCACTCTTTTCTCTCTCTCTCTCTCTCTCTCTCTCTCTCTCTCATAGATTACTTTCCTTTGAGAGCACACATGCACAAGGACCAAACACACCTCAATCAATAATTGTGATCCTTGAGAAATAAAGGTCTCTCTCTCCCTCTATCTCTTGCAAAGTTTCCACATTGAAATGGATAGGAAGTGCATGATAAGTACAACTTTTGGGGTCATGGCAAGCTCACAAGCAAAAAAATTATACAAAATGTATGAAACATTTACATGGCAATGCCATGGGCGATTACTACAACTCTCCAAAGCATGGCAGTCTCATGGCCTCATGTCATCATTTTTTGGCTCCTGCTTTTCCCTTTCTCTTTCTAAGTTGCTCCTTCAAGTGTTGTTTTTTCTCTGATTCAGGATTCTCTCGCTAACTCCTCTCCTCCCTTGCTACTTCTTCAACAATGTCCTTTGTATATCGACGCAGGTCGTCCTCTTCTCTTCGATGCTTTTTTTCTTGCTCGGCTTCCAACTTCTCAATGAATGCATCCAAAACCCAGTCTGAATGGCTATCATAAGCATTGTTGGTAGTATATGCGGAACGGTCGTCCACTTGCAGACATAGAAATAGCTAGGGACCCAATTTGTCTACCAGAAAAGATTGCCGCTCTTTAAGACTCTGTTCCTCCATCTTTGGATGGACGAGCCAAGTTCCCTTGGGGTTCTGTCATATGTTTGCAACCAAAGCTCTACCTTTATATGAGCTCACTAAGAAAAGCAATAAGTTTATATGGACTACTGAGTGTGAGGAAAGTTTCCAGTGTCTGAAAAGTGCGATTTTTAGCCAGTCATTCGACACCCAAACTAGGATGTTATTTTTCATGTCCATGTGGATGCTTCGGGACTGGCAATGGGAGCTATACTCGCCCAACCTGATGGAAAGATCGACTACCCAGTTTACTTTGTCAGTCAGGTTCAATATGCTGAACAAGGATACACCACTACGAAAAGAGAAGCACTGGGAATGGTGTTCAATGAAACTAAGTTTAGGCACTACCTACTGGGAAAACTATTTGATTTTTATGTGGATCATAAGGAATTATTGTTTTTTATCAACAAAGTCATTATTCAGGGCAGATTGATCTGCTCAAAGATGTTCCTGCTGGAGTTCAAATTTCACATTTTCCACAAATCCGATAAGGCACTGACTTTCTATCCAAAAGAGATGAAGGTTATTCTGAGATATCCATGAGAGATGAGCCAGTGCATGTTGAGTTATTCCAAGTTTCAACTGAAGAAAATCCAGATACAAAATGGCAAAAATTACATAATTTTCTTCAACAAGGGGGATTCCCAGACACTTGGTTTACTGTATAGGTTGGGTGTGGATGTTGTTCTCCAAAGATGTGTACCGATGCATGGCAGAATGCAGGTCATTACTGAAGCGCATAATGGTGATCCAAGAGGTCATTTTTATACTGACATCACTTATAAGAAGATATTGCAAGCAAAACTATGGTGGCAAACTATAATATCTGATGTCAGGGCATTTTGCAAAACTTGTGATTCATGCTAGAGGATGGTCAAACCTACAACAGGCAGATATGACTCCTCTCACTCTAGTACAACCTTTGGGGTATTTATGAAATGGGGTCTAGATTTTATGGGGCCATTTAAGAAAGTTACTCCCAGAAAGGATCGATACATTTTAATGGATACCTGTTATGTTAGCAAATTGGTGGAGGCCAAGGCTCTTTCGAATAATACTACTCCTGTTTTCATTTTTGAAAATATCATCTGTCGGTATGGCTGCCCTATCAAAATTGCATGTGACCAGGGTGCACATTTCTTTAATGATACTATGGAAATATTGATGAAAATGCTTTCAATCAAACATAAAAAATTCACTCCATATTATCTTGATGAAATGGTCAAGCAGAGAGCAGTAATAAAACCATTAAGAATATTCTGACAAAGATAGTTCAGAAGGAGCCACACCAGTGGGATGCTAAACTTTAGGTTGCTTTATGGGAATACTGAATATTTTATAAGGTAACCCCTGGAATGACACCGTTCCGAAAGGTATATGAAACAGAAGCATGCTTCAATCACAATCTTCAACAGAGATTGGAAGAATTGCTACGATTGGATGAGTTAAGGCAATGGGCAATGATGGAACAAGAGGTGGCTCAACAGCGAAGGAAGCACTGGCATGATAGTAGAATCAAAGCCAGAGAATTTCAAATAAGATATTTGGTTTTACTTTACTAGTCTAAACTGGGATAAAAAAAACCAAGCCTCAAGATAGCCTAGTCTGGGCCATATGAAGTAGACTGGGTGTTCTCCAACGGTATAGTCAGATTGCGTGATGTGTCTGGATTACTGTTGCTTGGAGTGTATAATGGGGCTAAAATTAAGCTTTATTATTCCAACATTGAAGGGGTTCCAGAGAATGCTGGTATTGGTCCTTCTAAGACATCGATACCAATAGACCAGTATGAACCAGAAGCAGAGTCTTTGAATCTTTTTCATATTAGGCCAGTAATAGCATCACTTCTACAACCAATAGATATTTAGGACTAAACACAACCCAAGTCAGTCTTACATAATGGTCCAAAGGGAATCAATGATCAAATCATTAAGGGGATTATGTCAAAAACATTTGGCATAAGTGACCAATGAATGTGTGCCACATCATATATGGTGCTCAGAAACCCATAAAAAACAAAAAGTAGTGGAGCTTTTATGGCGCGGACCCGTATAACAATGAGAGGTGTAAGCATTTTCATGCACAAGTCTCCTGCATGATGACTTTTGGTTGTTGCCCATTTGCCATCTCCAAGCTCTGAGACTCCCACAACACTACCTGCAACCTCGTCGTCGTCTTCTGCAACACCTCATACTACTTTACCTGACACACCACGCTACGACTTTGAGAATACAAGCGAGTCTTCTTCCTCTCCACCACGTTCTATGCAAACACATTGTATGGGTAGACGAAAGACGTTAGAAAGGATGCAAGAGCAAATTGATGAAGCTACTTCAATGATTAGAACTATCACAAAAGCTCTGCCTTCCATTCAGTACAATCAGATTTACAAATATGTATTCACAGACCAAGAAGCCAAGCTCCTAGAGCTTTGGGATTTGCAGGAAGTGATTGCGACCACAAAACTCGATTTTGACGCAGAAATTATTAAGCGGGTTCAATGGAAGGATACTTGGTAGTCCACTTTCTGATATCAAAATCCGGAGGCGGAATTTCCAGACACACATCAAGCTAAGAGGAAGCGGGTTCAGTGGAAGGATACTTGGTAGTGCACTTGTTGATATCAAAATCCACAGGTGGATTTCCCAGATACACACATCAAGAACGACCCTATACTTTTGAAGGCAAAAGATTCCTTTTGGCCCATCGATGATAAATTTTGGTTCATACCACAAATCAAGAAATAAGGGACATATGGAGATGTAGCAGGCGGGAATAGTTCCTTACAAATTACCAAGCGATAACTTCTAGAAGTATCCAACGGGTAGTAACTACAGTAGTTACTATAGTAACTCTACACAATCCTATAAAAAGGACCCATTACACATTGTACGGGGTTGGTTGGTTGCGAGTTGGTTGTCATGTACTGTTGTTAGCCTCTGTACTTATCTCTAAAGTTCTTGTATTAATTAGGAACCTTTTGGCTTGGATCCATTTGTACTTTAATGCTTAGCTTGTACTTTTTGTGTTAGGCATACTGATTTGAATATACATTATCAATTCTAGTGTTCCAGTCTTCATTATTTCCAGTTCAGTACTCTATCTTAGTTCAATTCTCTATTCTAGTCCAATACTTTGATTACAGTTGTCTGATCTGATATGCACCATCTGAATTCCTTGAACTCACAACTAGCTTTGAACTCGAACATAGGAATAGTTACCTAAATAGACCAGTTCATTCCAATGGATTATCAACTAATGAAACAAAGATCAAAATTTTTGGCAATATTATGTATGTTGGATACTATTTAAAGGGAAAGGTCCCCTTATCCCATGCACTTGTGGAAATTTTTGCAATTGCTTTTTACAAGCTCTTTTGTTTGCTTAATTGAGGGTCCAATTTGGGCATAGTAAACGCTACAATCGAGTCAAGACTAGTTTATTGATATGTCCTCAACCAATCAAGAGACCAAACTTTTGTGGTAATTTCAACAAATTGGAGGATCCATGGGGTGGAAACTCCCTCAACCCAAGCACTTTTGTCTAGTTTTTTGCTTACTTGATTTTGGTGCATGTTTGTGCCTAATGACTATTAAAGTTAGTTGCCATGTATATCTTCCATTCATTGTACAATTCTCAAAGTCCTTGTTCTTTGTATGCTCATCTGGTAACTTTTGGGCTTTTTTTGCACACATGATATTTTGTTCACTTGAAACCATTTTATAGGTTCGTGGTGAGGTTTTTAAAGCCAAGTACAAGGACTGTCAATATTTACACAAGTTTGAGTAGATAGGCAAGTGTAACATAGGATATGTATAGATATGTGTATTTCATTTGCTTGTTAGCTTTGATGGCTTGCCAATTTTACACTCAGATTGAGTGAGTTGATTACTAGCCTATTTTATCCATCTTGTCAATTTGGGGTGTTGTTTATGGCTGTATACCTTTGAGTTTATGCTAGAGTACTACCAAAACTTGTCCCCATTCCTCTAGAAGAGTTCAATTTGTTTTATTCTTAATGTCGTATCAAAATAGTATTGGATTTTTCTTCAAGATTTTGTTTAATCTTGAGGAGAAATCATGGAATCTTTTTGTCAAAGAGGGCTTATTAATTGTTTTAAAAAAAGATAGCAAAAACTTTACACTTTGGAAGAAGAAAATTTAGCATATTTTAGTGAAGATAATCTAGATCAAGCTAGAAAAATTGCAAGGAGAATAGCTGAAGTTATGTTTTGAGATGATTGCATTGAGCTAGCAAAGTTAGATTTTTGAATGATTCAATGCAATATTTAGTCAATTACAAGCATGAAGGTTTCAAATTGTAGATCAATTGAACTTAATGTTTTTAAATACTACTTTGCTAGAGATTTGGAATACCTTTAGGATGGAAATGAGTAACAGTGTGCCTTCCAATGCACTAAATATCGCAAATGCTGCTAGTTCTATATTTCTACAAAAGACTTTCTAGAATGCTGGTAGATTTAAAAGTGGTAATACTCATGATTGAAAGATGCTTTAGTTTAAGGGAAAATTATATAAAGAGAGGCAATTTAAGAAGGTCTTGTGAACATAAATATAGTGAATGCTTTCATTGTGGCAAGAAAGGCTGTGTAAACATAATATTTTCTAGTCTGAAGGAACTGCCTCTCTCTCTCTCTCATCAAATGGAGATGCCAAATCACATCAAAATAATGACTTAGTCTCTCTCCATTGGCTCAAGATGCTCAAACAATAGAAATTCTGTGCTTGTGACCAAGCATTTATAGCATAATACTCGTGATGGTGCCCCACCATGATTAGTTATGGAGAGACGGTGGCCACAGGCTAGAGCCGATATCTAATGGGGCTTGCAAGATGCAAATGTAGGCATATGACATTCATGGCTTGGTAACTTAAGCTGCATTGTAGGGCATCCAAAGCATGCACACCTCCATTTTTAACTATAACATTTGGTGTCACATTTAATGGGGTCGGATAAGGCATAGTTTTCTTATCTGGTTGTTGCACAACTATTTTACCATCCAATGATATTTGTTGAAGGCGTTGCAGTCTATATGGTTGCCGATTTTAAACTAGAGGTGTTGGAAGCACCAACTGGATATGAGGCGCACCTTGCCCTTGTGTATCGACTAGTCGGGCTTGCTGGATTTTAGTAGTTTGATCTTGTGCCTTGTCTAACAAGGTCTGGGCTAGATCAATGGGTTTGTCTGTAGAGGCCCCTTGAACTATGGTTTGTTTTATTGGCTTCGGTGGGTTAGTTTAAACTTGGTTAGCAAGGCGACTATCTTCTGCTTATTAGGTGGCTTATTCATGTCACTAGTTCTAGCTTCTTATGTCCCCATATCAACTTGCGCTGCTGTTTGCTTACCAATAGTGATAATTGACAATTTAGTTGTTCCACTAGCAATTTCATGTTCATGTTGCTGGTTAGCTGAATCCTATCCAGTCCCTCACTGGTGCTTGCTCCATTTCTCGTTGCTGCGTTCGAGACTTTATCAACATTGGGGTTGGGTGGGATGTAGGTTTCCTAGTACAAAAATCAGGCATACCATCCTTTAAATACATTCTAATTTTGAATTTTCACCTTTGTTGTTTGTTGAACAAGGCTACCGTGAAGGAAACTTGCCAGATTGATCTTTGCTTTAGAGTCTTTCAATCTCTTGAGCATCATTTAAGAAATATTTTCAATGACAAATGTAAGATTATTCTTTAGTCTAATGGCTTCAACAATGAACTTGTAAACTGGCTTGAATTGAAAAGCTGCATTTGGAACTCCCTGGGATCTCTTTTTGTGTTTCTTGAGGGCTTCAACATATCCATTTAGAAATTTTTTGACTTCGTATGATGTGCATGCATTAGCCTTTGTCATTGTATGGCATTCTGAGAATGTGTCCTAGAGCTACTGTTGTAACTTGAATTTCTCGACCCATTGATCTCAACAGAATTATGTTTTGTCAAAAGTGTCAATTACCTGTTTGGCAATGCCGGCATAAACTCCATTCTAGTGGCCTCCGGTACCATTTCTAGATCCCAGAGCTTGCGAAGTGCTCTCTTTTTCTGATGAAAACATATTTCTCAATCTTGGTGTGGGGTTTAGACTCTTTTGGTTGTGTGTGTTTGCTACCAGCTCAGTAATAGTTGTGTGGTTTCATCCACATCCACATTCTCCTGCATTTATTCTAATGGTTTCTTTGTTTTGACCATAGCTTTGTCCTCTATGCTATCTTGTGAAGATGAAGAAGTTGTTGTGGTCGAAAGAGAGAAACTAGCTAGCTTTCAAGTGGAAAGGTGTGGTAGTGGATGCTGAAGAATGTGAAGGTGGGGAGCTTGTTGTTTTTTTTGTAGACAATGAAGGTAAAGAAATTTCTACAGGAGAAGTAAGGCTTGCAATAGCTTGGGATAGAATGCAAGGTTGTGTACCGTTCGCATAGTAATCTTTATACGCGCCATGAATGCTCCACAATCTTGCTCTCGTGGGTTTTTGACCACTGTTTGCCACGTGTAACAAAAGCATTTGTCCAGCCACCTACTTATCACCTAGAAAATTTTCGCCTAGGTTAATGATTGCTTATAACCATTAAGGTTGTCAGACTTTACTGCTGCTGCTGGTTGTGTTACATTCAAAATTATACTAAAATTCTCAATAGGTTGAGTTACTGTTTGACACCTTTCCTAGAATGGCATGATGTGGAAGAAATTTAGAGGTTCACTTTTTTATTCAAAAGGGTCTTCTCGTTCTTGAGTTATTAGGAGCTCTTCTTATTTGGCATAATATAGCTTGATCTTGGCCTTGTTGTAGATTCCAAGCAGCACTTGGTTATCTAGACAAGTCTTTTAATTTGAATGTTCCATTAGAGAATATCCAATCAACTTCATAGGGCCCTAATCATGCTATTTTCAGGTTAGGTTTCTTTGGTCCCAATTTTGATTGATACAGCAGCATTAGATCACCCCTCTTGAATTCTCTCACCTTGATCTTACTATCATGCCAGTGCTTCCTCCTTTGATGGACTACTTCCTCTTATAACATGGCCCTTTGTGTGATCTCATCCAACTGTAACAACTCGTCCAGCCTCTGCTTGAGATTGTGGTTAAAGTCCATTCCATGTTCAACTACTAGGCCCACACTAGGGATGACAAACTCCATGGGAACTACTACCTCCGTTCCATACACTATTCATAAAGGTGCCATGCCAATAGTAACCTTGTAGGAAGTCCGATAAGCCCATAATTCTGTCTGGAGTTTGGTTTCCACTAGTGTGATTCCTTCTTAACTATTTTTGTGAGAATGGTCTTGATGGTTTTTTTGCTGCTTTTTGCCTGACCATTGCACCTAGGATAGTAAGATGTAAACTTTCTGTGTTTGACTAAAAAGATCTCAGCCAGTATTTGAATGTTTTCATTGATAAAATGTGTTCCTTGATGTAAGATAATTTTGATTGGACATCCATATCTACATATAATGTTCTCATACATGAATATAAATGTGAATTTGGTAGTGTTGTCTGGTAATGACTTGGCTTCAACCCACTTGCTGACATAACATATGGCCATGATGATGTACTTATTCTTTCTTGGTGCAATCTTCTTAAATGGCCCCATAAAATTCGTAACCCATTTCATGAATATTCCCAGTGGATGTACTGGAGTCAATGGTGTCATATCAGTTGTTTTTGGCCTGCCCATCCTCTAGCAAATATCACAAGTCTTACAAAAAGCTCTGACATTGGCTATCATAGTCTACCACCAAAGACTTGCCTGGAGGATCTTCTTATACGTAATATTAGTCAAGAAGTGTCTCCTTGCATCTCCATTGTGAGCTTCAGTAACAACTTTCATTCGTCCTTTCATTGGCACACATCTGCAAAGTACACCATCAATGCCTAATATGTAGAGTGCTCTAGCAATGATGGTAAACTTCAAACTTCTTATAATCAGTTCCTTCTTCTTATTCTAGGACCAGTCGTCTAGAAAACTTCCTAGCTGAAAGGAATCATAAAAATCTTGCCACTCTCGGTCTTGCTTCTCCTTAGGTATATTTTGAAATAACTCTACTGGCTGATCTCTTAATGATGTTTTTGAACAACCCTCTATGCTTGTGGAAAGGAAGTGTGCACCACAATGTGTTTTCCCTCATTTGTGGAAGATCTTAAATTCAAACTCCGTTTGGGTCATCATCCACCTGATTAAACTTCCTTGTATAATAACTGTATTGATAAAAAAACAACAAAGCTTGATGATCTGCATAAAAATGAAATAGTTTGCCCAATAGATAGTGTCTAAACTTGGTAGTGCTGAATATCATCCCCAATGCTTCTCTCTCAATGTTAGAGTATCCTTGTTCAGTTGAAATAAACCTACCTAACTGGTGAAGTAGACTGGGTAGTCCATCTTCCCATTAGGCTGGCCAGTATAGCTCCCATCACCATGCCAGAAGAATCTACAGGTACATGGAAAATCACATCCCAATTTGGTTGGCAAAGGACTGGTGTTGTGTTGATCACATCCTTTAATCACTAGAAACTTTGCTCACATTCTTCAATCCAGATAAACTTTTTTTTCCTTTCTTGGTCAATTCATATAGAGGCAATGCCTTAGCTACAAACATGTGAACAAACCTCTTGTAAAAGTTGATATACCCCAGAAAGGAGCTTAACTCTGATACTGTTGTTGGCACTCTAGCTTGCTAAACACACTTGAATTTGTCATTAGCCATTTCAATCCCATTTCTAGACATTATGTGTCCCAGAAGCTGTCCCTTCCAAACCATGAACATTGATTTGAAGGGGTTCATACCGATCCTATTCTCTCTGCACCTTTCAAAGACCATCTCCCAAAAAAAAGCTTGCATTTCTTCAGTGGAGAAGGTAATAAATTTGTCTACAAATATGGCCAAGAACTTATGCAGAAACTCACTAAAAATCTCCATCATGCATCTTCGAGAGGTCACAAGAGCATTACACAATCCAAATGGAATTACCACATACATAAATGCTCCCGATTTAGTGATGAATGTAGTTTTGGCCCAATCTTTAGGTGAAATATTTAGTTTATTGTAGCCACTATATCCATCCATGAATTGTACATTTCATGGCCTACAATCTCATCTAGCATCATGTCAATAAAAGGTAATGGAAAAAGATCCTTAATTGTTTGCGCATTCACCTTCCTATAGTCCAAACATACTCGCAGTTTCCCATTCTTTTTGGGGATTACAACTATCAAAAACAGCCAGGCATTCCTTGCTACTTTAGTAATGAACTTTGCTTTGAGAAGATTATATATCTCCTCCTTGACTTTCTTTGCACAATCCGGGTTCATCATGTACCTCTGTAATCTGACTGGTCTGGCATTTGGTTTTAGTGGAATTCAATGCTGGCATGCTCCCGGATCTACTCTTTTTAGATCTGTATGTTCCCATAAAAATACATCCTTGTATTTTGGGAACAGTGCCTTCGCCTTCTTCTTGATCTCCAGCTTTAGATGTTTGTTGATCTTGATCATTTTGGGGTTTTCCTATGAGCTAAGATTCCACTCCTCTCTTGATCATCTGGATGTATCCAATTTGGCCCTCTTGCCTTTTGTTTAACCATTAATTCTGCTTCCTTCTTTGTTTGAATACCAGTAGCATAATAAATGTAAGGATTACGTAATTCTAGAAGCCCGTTTTGAATCTCTGGTTCTTCAGGTGCTAGGTGCCCTTCCTCAAAATTTGTCAAGGGAAAGATGTTTATGGAGGAAAGCATCTTTTCGACTTTCTTTGTCCCATAATTCTTGCATAATTCTACAGGCCTCAAATCCTTCTTCTAGTTCTTGGTGTTGTCAGTCTTGATATGAATCCTTCTGCTGCTGCTGGCCCCTTGAATAGTCAATGTCTAGTTTGCAGAATCATGTATAGCACCAGTAGCTTTGAGCCAAGGTCTGCCTAAAAGCATCCCATATGCTCCTTGCACATCCAACACTAAGAAGCTAGTCTTAAATTTCTCCTTGCCCAGGTTGATTTGTATATTTGCAACTAGCCTAATATCTTGAACCACCCTAAGGTTAGCCATCCTTACTCTAAATGGTGTTGATCATAAGTCTGTGATTCCCAATTTTGTCCTGAGATGTTCTCGCAAAATATTTACACCAGCTCCCACATCTAGTATGGATCCTAAGAATGGTTCTCATTGTTTTCTCATCCTGTAGTCCACATGGATAACTAGATCCTCGTCATTTGAATAGTTTCCAGGTCTATTGCTCTAGCTTCAGCCTCATCTTTTCTCTTCTGCCTAGTGAATTTTGCACCTATTGATAATGTCCACCTGATATCATTGAGTTCAATCGTTAACTTTTGTATCATCTTGCAGACCTTTAAACTGGAAGATTTTTCCTCCTTACTATCTTCATAGTTTCATTTTGTTGGTTCCTCTTATCTGACTGCTGGGTGGATCTGAGATGGATCCTTTGATTGATCCTTCATTAGGGGCAGATCAGTGGATCTAGCCTTGACCAAGTCTGATCTGACTTGTTGTACCTCATTTTCCAGACTTTGTGCTACAACGATCATGGACTCGCTTGGTCCAGATGTTGCCTTCTCATTCTGGTATTTCTGCCCTTCTAAAGAGTGGGCAAGTAGCTTTTGAATTGTGCGAGCCTCATAACATTCTGGTTGTTCTGGAAGCTTCTTGGTCCTATTCTCAGTGATTTCACTGTAAGCTCACACTATTCCTGCCATTCATCCACTACCTTCTCCTTGCCCTTAGTCTTCCAGACTAGCCTCTTCTACTCCCACTTTCTAGTTTCTACAGTTTACTTTCCCTCATTCTGATCTCGGATCTCCTAATGATGAACCCCTTACTTTTGGCTACTACCCTGACCGGAGTCTTACCAAGCACCAAGCAAACTTTATCGAGCGAACACAAAAACCGAGCGAAATCAAATCGAAGCAGAGAGAGAGAGAGAGAGAGAGAGAGAGAGAGAGAGAGAGAGAGAGAGAGAGAGAGAGAGAGAGAGAGAGAGAGAAGGAATTATTTGTTACATGGATATCCAAGTTTTCTTTTTGATGTTTTCTTGAACACTTTAGTGAACACTAACATCATTTATTAACAATAAATTAATTCCCTCACTTAGTTTCATCAAGTACAAAACATGATACTTTACCATGAATAAGACTCGTCATTGATAAAAGCATGTCTTTTACTTGAAAAACAAGAAGAGAGAGAGAGAGAGAGAGAGTATAGGAGAAGAAAATATTTGCATAAAACAAAGAGCATTATGGCTAGACAATCATCCAACCTCACAGTAGTAGCAAGAGCCACATCCAAGTCAAGAGTAACACTTTAGTGAACACTAACTATCATCATTTCTTAGCAACAAAGTAATTCTCTCATTTATTTTGATCAAGTACAAAATATGATACTTTAGCATGAATCACACTCCTCATTGATAAAGGCATATCTCCAACATGGTTTATAGAGATTTGAACATTGTACCGACAAAAGAGGCCAAAAAGGAAGAGATTGGTTTCCCTACAAGTGTAGCTATTATAGAATCTTCTATGAGCAAGGAAAAATTATATATGGTTGCATTTGGAGAGAGGTTTTTCTTTTGTTTCTATTGAAAAGAGCTTCTTCCCTTCATATTCAACCCCCAAAGAGAGAGAGAGAGAGAGAGAGAGAGAGAGAGAGAGAGAGAGAGAGAGACATGTGTGGGGATAAACTACATGACTAGGAAGAGTAAAGTGTGACATTGCATGCGATCAAAGCGATCCCTCTGTAACTTTAGTTCTTGTCAGCTAGGGATATAAATATAAATAAATAAATAAATGAATAAATAAAGAAAGAAAGAAAGAAAGAAAAAATATATGTATAGATCAATTCAAGCAAGAAAATTCCATGAAAAGGTACTCATTTTGCCTCTAGTCTTGAAGTCCTTTTTTTTTAAAGTTTGTGTTGCTTTATAATGTTCATGATAGCTAATGTTGGGAATTGATATCTCGCGCACTATCCTTTTGGCCTCCACCTCAATGAATACTATCAATTATGCACTTCAATATATGAAACAAAAATTAACACATCAAAGTATATCAACCGACCTCAAAAATAGTTTTTCCAAAATCATTGAAAATCACAATAGATGAAGGTCTAAAATATTACAATGAACATAAATAACTTGCAAAAGAAAAATGTAAGTAAGGGAAGACACTCAAAAAAGTAACGTGTCAATGATAGAAAGGATAGATCTATGATGGTGATATAATCAATTAATGCATAGCCATAACATTATTTGTATATCTTAGGCTAAGACATGAACTCTTCATTTTGCACAGATCTACCTATTAACCTCTCTGATGCCCCATCCTTAACGAATTATTCTCCCATTTTCATGTGCACATATTTTTTAGGAGTGGCACATGACAGCAGTTGATTGAGGCAATGTCCCATGTAATTCTAATTTTGCTTTGCAAGCTCAACAAATTGCATGTTTTTTACCCCTTATGCCTCCCACCCATGCGTACTAAGTAGGGCTAAGTCCAACTTGATGGGTACTTTTCTTCTTTGCTTCAAAGGCATTGCTAATTTTATTCATTTAATTGATGACTTCATCAATGAAGCCACTTTGGTTAATATACACACTTCTATTCTAAATTTGAATGTTGGGTCGGTGTTGTTTGCATGTTTAATTCTAATACAGAAGCAAGAGTGGCATGAAGGTTACATTTTCCCAGTCGTTCAATGCTTTCACTGATTTGTTTAATACACACTATCAATTTTAATAAACCTAAGGTTTTCTAACCTTTACCCTCCTGTGCCGATGACGAGGTACTAGTTAGGGGTAGGTCCCAACGTTATAGGAGCAAGCACACTACACTTCGGCATCGCAACACTATCTCTGGATCTAAATGTCCCACGTCAATCGTGGTATGGACTCCGGCCATGTCCCTATTGGATTAATGATGTAGAAAGCATTTTGGGCACGTCCCATCCTGAAAATGGATCCTTACTTTTGAAACTTTATGGCACTTGAAATGTAAACAAGGCCATAAATGCAGCAAAGGTCTAGCAGTTCAAGAGGTCGTTATAACAGAAGGGGACATTGAACTTACCTATCCCGCGCCGACGCGGTATGGATTAGAGCCACGTCTCAAAAAAAATTGTATAAATCTTTTGTTTGTAGATAATCAGTTTCTTGCACTTAACTCTCCCGCGCCGACGCGGTACTGATTGAGGCAATGTCCCACTTGATGCTAAGTTTTCTTTGCAAGCTCAACAATTTGCAAAGACGCGGGATAGGTAATGAGTAGGGCCAATTCGTAATGAGAGAAAGGGAGACGAAAGTGGCCACTGTTGTGCCCCCCTCTATATCTTGCTTTTCATACGTTTTCCCCACACCGTGTGAAGCCGCTGCAAAAGTTAAAAAGAATGCGATCCCTGTTGAATGTCTACACCTGTCGTTGGCCCTTCAACATGCCGCGCCGACGCGGAAGGGCAAGCAGTAGAGTCTGAAGCCTTGTGAGATCATGTCTCATTAAAAAAAGCAGAAATCCGTTTACCCATTCTCGGCCCTTCAGCATGCCGCGCCGACGCGGAAGTGCAAGCTGCAGAGTCCGGAGCCTTGTGAGAATATCATTTCTCATTAAAAAAAGCATACGTTCTTGGCCCTTCAGCATGCCGCGCTGGCGCGGAAGGGCGAGCAGCAGAGTCCGAAGCCTTGTGAGAATATCATTTCTCATTAAAAAAAGCATACATTCTTGGCACTTCAGCATGCCGCGCCGGCGCGGAAGGGCAAGCAGCAGAGTTCAAAGCCTTGTGAGATCATGTCTCATAAAAAAGACCATAGACCCGTGTACCCGTTCTTGGCCGGTCAACATACCGCGTCGGCGCAGAATGTATTACAGTAGAGTCCAGAGATTTGAAACGTTATCTCATGAGGAAATCAACCCATTCTGCAGGTAGCTAATACTAAACGAACAACCCTGCACAGAGAAATTCAGGCCACTTTCGTGCCAACGCGGGATAGATTTCGGATGCTTTGAATGGGCATCCGGTGCTCTCCCCCCCCCCGTTCTCCATATATCACTTAGATGTACTGACAGCAAAACTGGGCGGAGCAGAGGCCAAGCCCACGCGTGACCTTGTGCTGCTCGTCGGCCAACTTTCTCCACCGTCGGCGCTCTACCTTCCCTTGCAAAAAACCCCCGCTAGCAACTCTCTGCATGCATTACAGTTTCAGTGGGAATGTAGTTAAGAAGGCTAGATCCTCCTTATTTTGCGCCCATGGATTGTGATGCAGGAGCTGCTGATCGACTGTCCGCTGCAGATGATCTGGCAGGCTTGAATTGTAACTGCAGGCTTGCTCGGACGGACACTATTCTCCAAGCAGGGCCAGGGCTAGAAAAATACACTTTCCCTAACCAAAGGAAATAATGGCAAACTTCAAAATTTTCCAGATTTTAGGTCAAAATTTGAAGCTCTTGCCGGTATTTTCACTAAAACTTGTGTATATTTCCTGGTTTTCTTCAAGGCAAGCTCAAAATCTTATCATGATTTTACGATTTTAGCCGGTTACAATACATTGGACTCCAGTTTTATTTTCCCACTATTGCATTTTGAACCAGGAGCTCGAGTGTCACTTGTTCGATGTAATTTTAGTAGTGTCCTTCGTGATTGAGAGCCGGGTTGTAGTAGCTTCTCTAGCTGCACTACGCCCACTTGCTCCACTGTGAACAACCATTCTCTCTGCGACCCACGAGGCTTAGTTATTAGTTATAGATAACTATGCCAACTAGTCCGAGATACATCATTAAAGAAATTACTAAGCCTCTTGCATGGTCACACACGTCTTAGTATCCATTCAACGTCCCAACTATGCCTTGAACTTCACAACTATGCCAATATCGGCATAGTTACAAAGGGTGGCATTGTTATTCATTTAATGCTCTTTTGTGGTGTGACCGAGAATGGGGCTTAGGGCGGTTAAAGACCGGCTGCCCATACTTGGGCGGCAGGTACGTGAGCTGACCTGTCCGCCAGCTGCCAAAAAATTACAGGCTCTGTTAAATGCGTGCTAGACAACTCCGTGGACACGCAAACTCCCCGCCCATACACGGGCAGGGGTTGAACCTCTCAGGCCCCACCAGAAAAGACAAAGGGCGCATCCAATGGGCCATGTTGTCTTTCGTGGACCTGGTAGTCGCTTTTATTAATCTATTGCGACTTGGGCATATTAGTGTGTAAAGCCTCCCCGCCCATCCCTTGAGGGGATGGGCAGAGGCTTCAGCAGTCTATAACCGCCCTTAGTTATCAGTTCAAATAATTGATAACTAAGCCTCACATGACCATAGCCTCAATCAGCGGAGACTCTAGCTATGTGACTGATGCTCGCTTGCTCAGGAACGAGTCCTTGATTTCCGCCTCGAGAGTACTTGTGCTTCAATAGCAGTAGCAGGCTCTGTCATACAACTAGGGGGGACCGGTTGGAAGAAATTGAAAAAATCGTGCATTAGTTCCAAGTGAAAAAGAGAAGCGTGGGAAAAATAAAACATTAGTGGCAGGGGGGGGAGCAGGCCACATGGTTTTGCATGCCATATCTCTCAAGCAAAGATTTTTAGTCGGAGTCTCTCGGGAAAAGTTCTCTCTCTCTCTCTCTCTCATAGAGATATCTCTCTCTATCTGTGTGGTATTAGGGTGTGGAGTGGAGGCAAGGTAGGAGACCTCTTTCTCTTTCTTTGTCTATCGCGAGGAAAGACTCTCTCTCTCTCTCTCTCTCTCTCTCTCTCTCTCTCTCTCTCTCTCTCTCTCTCTCTCTCTCTCTCTCTCCCCACATGAGCATCAGGTCAACGAGCGCATGTGGTAGGGCTGTGTAATAGGGCTTGACATAGTGTGTCTGATTTCATGGGAGGTTGAGATGCTACAAAAAAAAGGATTTGTGTTGCAAGGCAATATTTTGGTAGCACAACCGAACAACTGCACTACTCGGCAACGTGGAGCACAACCTAGCGATATTTCTTGCGATTTGGATTCCCTGCAGTTTCCAGTGCTTGGGGTTTTGAAACTTATGTTACTTAATCAAATACAACTTTAGCAGCGATCACCTTCATGTGCCAGAGTTTTCTTTCCTCTATGGATTGACCTTTTTTTTTTGACTTCTTGCATTTGACATTATGGTAGGGCTTAATAAAAAAAGCAATTTGTGTTACAATTCTCTTCACTTTTGCTCGGAAAAATGACACGCTCGGTTTTTTTTGCTCGGTATATGGATTTCCTCCCTGACCGACACTAGTTCAAGTGCCTTTTGATCGTGTGCTTTTGGTTTCAAAAGCTTCTGGGCACTGGGCTGCAAAATTTCCATATTTTCTGCATGTATAGCAATTGAGGCTTTGCTTCTCAAAATTTCCTATACCACTGTCCCTACCAGTGCCCCCTTAGTACCTGCCCCTACCAGTGTCGATACCTTTAGTACTTGTGCTAGCTTCATTTTCCTTGGACTTACTTGCCCCATCTTCCTTGACTGCTTCATTTGTCACTGCAATCATTGATAGGTCCTTTCCTTTCTTGAAATGATGTATTTTTATTCCTCAATTCCACACATGACCATAGGCTTTACAGTAAGTACACTATGAACAGTCATCAGACGTATGATCTTTGGATCTACACTTGAAGCACCAAATTTCCATTTTCTTGACTAAAACTCTTGTCTTGGCAATTTCATTGATCTATTTTGACATCTCCTCCAGTTTCCTAGTCCACGATCTTTTTTTCTTCCCTTTGCCCTTGTCATTTGATTCACTTTCAGATGTATTGGAACTAGTACCGGAGTATGATTCTTCATTGGACGATTCACTATCAATGGAATGTTTCTTCTTGTGCCCTTTATCCTTCTTGGCTTGTTGCTCCAGTTTTAGTGGCCTCTACACCAGATCATTAAAATTTTGGGTCGGTGTTCGAACCACCTATTCCCTGAGCTTTTTACTTTTGAACCCATTCAAAAACCAGGCTCTTTTTTTTTCCGTTGTTGCCCTGTTTAATTTGATCTAGCTCACACATGATATCCTCATCGCCTCTGTTATCTGAATATTCCAACTTGAAAGCCTTGATGAGTTTTTTTGTATGATGTGAGCTAGCAGGGTTCGTAATGATACTACTTTTTCCTTGTTTCCTCCTTGAGTGTCTGGGGAAAGTACTCTCCCCATTCATCTTCAGTGATATCCTTAAGCTCATCATACTGCTCAAACGCTTGGATATGAACATCAGGATCATCCTTTTTGCCCCCTTTGAATACTGAAATGATATATTCAAATAAGTGGAATGCTCATGACTGCTGGCTCTAGTTCAAGAAACTGGTTTCTTGTCCTTAGGTTTTTGCTTGCTGTAGTGATCTGTATCTGCTTCCCAGTCATTGTCTATTTTTGTTTCACTGTATCTTCAACTTTCTTCTTCCCTGGCTTGTGTCTTGTTGAATGATGTTTCCTCTTGTTGCCCTCACTTTCTTCAGCACGTTGCTTGCTACAATAGGATCGGTTGCATCGTTCTGCTCTCTCAGCCTATCTACGCCTGGAATGAGATGAATGTTGAGAATCGCTCAATTTGTTAGTTGTTCCCAGTCTGAGAGGAACATCGGTTTCATTCTAGGTTCTCTCTCCGTATCAAAGCCTCACTCTGACTCTTCTAGTACTGGGCTAATGTGGTCTAGATTCTTCATGAACCTCGTAGCTAGCCTTTTGCCTCATGATGTTTTTCTAAGTAGCATTATTGATTATGATAGCTCTAACACCAATAGGGAGATAGTCTGACTGTCAAGAGCAAATTAGCTCAAGCCACCATGATCGCCGAAATGAAATGAGTTGGACACTTTTATACAGCTATTACAAGTTGGTAGCTAGAGTTAGTTCAAACCAGACATAGGACTTCATATTAGACTAGACAAGAACTGAAAGATAAAATATGGAACTGAAAAGGGATTGACACTAAAACTGGATTTGTATTATTCAGATTAGATGATTGTATACAAGTGTAATCAATAGGACAAGTATTGACCATAGTCATTGTGTTAATTTCAATAAATTGGCCTTCATCTTTAAGCATCACCACCTCTATGGTACGCGCTTTGAAGGTAGATGTTTCTTTTAAACACATGCCATGCCTTTTATGCACATCACGGTGTATGAGTGCCATATACGTTCTTTACTTCTACGTGCTTTTTTACATGGAGGTCAACACATACCTCTAACGTGTTTTTTAACCCTCTTTTGTCATTTACCTATCTCTTGTTGTGAGGCGCCTAAACATGTAGCTCCCACTCTCCTTTTATAGTGGACACCAAGTAATGTGTGACATATCTATAACTCATAGCCTTGTTTTGTTGGTCACGGGTAGGAAATACTTACCATGACATATCTTTGAGCGTTTAGCATTTTTTCCCTCCTTTAAAAACTACTCTCAACATCCTATACGCCATTTCAAAAGATTGGCCGTTCAGTATCACCTTCAGGATGCAAATACATGCACATATGTATTTCAAAATAAATAATGTGCTCTAAGCACTCTATGTCTAAAGGTGTGCCATGTGCACTCTGTGCCTAATGTGCACGGTGCCTTACAAGTGTCATTTTGCACGTAAGGGTCAATATTTTCTCCCTCCATTTCTAATTGTTTTACATGTGTATGTGGATTTCCTTTTTCTTGAGAGAAAACACACACTTGGAAAATAATGCAAGAATTCTCCTTTTAGTACTCTCTAGGTCCAAGACGTGCTTTGTCTCTTTTCTTTTCTTAATTGTGAGAGAATAATCTCTCTCTCTTTATGAAAATTCTCTTGCTAACCCTTCAATGGGCACGTTTTCCCTTCAAAACTCCAAAATTGTATAATCTTTGAAACATTTCAAGGTATTTTTGAAGGGTAGCTCACATTTTACCCAGAAAGGTCGAAATGCCTAGCAAAAAGCCACCTTGGCAATCAAGCTCTCTATTTTGCTAGAGAGTTTGATTGCCTCTCTCCTTGAAAGCTTTGGGCTACATTTTACTAGAAACTTTGAGTCTCTTCTCTTTTAAAGAAAAGATTGATCTTTTTGTCCCATATGTAGCAAAGTTATGAGTTTGCCAGCATTCTTACCACATGGCCCCCAAGGCCAGATCATTGACATGGCCACCGACAAAGGTAGAGCTCGTGGCTATTGCTCCATACATTGTCTGTATGTTGGTGTCTGTAATTGTTGTGAAAGGGCGGTGGTAATGCGTGTGCTAGTCTCCACCCAACCGTGCTATCTTATAGCCTCCTCTTAGCGTACACACTGTCCGACCGTGCCAATGGCCTTGCCCGTAGGACCCATGTCCTTACATTACCCCTCCCTTGGAGAATCGTTTTCGTCCTAAAAAACGAACATAGGAAAATGTTTCTTAAGTGCGGAGACATTCTCCCATGTAGAACCTTCTTCAGGTCTATCTAGCCATTTTACCAACACCTGTCGTCTGACATGATGTCTGGTGCGAAGTTCATGAGAATCCAAAAACTTTTCGGGCTCATGAGGGATGCTTTGCGGTTCGATAAGGTCAACTAACACAACTGTGTCAATAACATTATCATTTTGTCCTAATTGTTTTCGTAAATGACTAACACGAAAAACAAGATGAACTCGTGAGTGTTCTGGAAGAGATAACGTATAGGCCACTTACGTTTGAGAATGGTAAATGGTCCACAATAGTATGGTGAAAATTTAGCAACTTTTCCCGTCTTCAGACTGTCTGAATGCTCTCGAACTTTGAGGAAAACCTTGTCTCCTTCTTCGAAAGTAGTAAGACGATGATGCTCATCTGTGTACTTCTTATATCGATCTTGAGCTTGCTTAACATTTTGTCGAGCAACTCGAAGCATGTCAAAATGGTCTTGGAGAAAATACTTTGCTTGCTGTATCTTCTCCTTAGCCAACCCCACTGTAACGGGTGATCTAGGTTGAAATCCATACAAAAGCATAAATGGACTAAACCCTATAGTCACATGCTTTGAACTATTATAAGCAAATTCCAATATAGGTAAGTAGTCTTCCCAATTGGTTTGCTTCTTGCTAATGTGCGCTCATAGCATATCCTCTAGCACTTGATTAACTCTTTCTGTTTGACCATCCGTTTTTGGATGATCAGCCGTACTCAGATTAAGTTTAGTTTCCAACTATTGGAACACAGCTCTCCAGAAGTGATTATCGAACTTTCAATCTCTGTCACTAATGATACTAGCTGGAAGACCATAGAAATTATATGTATGCTCTACAAATAGCCGTGCTAATTCCGGTGTCTTAACCATAGTCTTAGTGGGAATGAATCGACCCATCTTTTTGAGATGGTCTAGAATTACCCAAATGGCATCATAGCCACGATTTGTAGTAGGTAGTCCTACTACAAAATCCATAGAGATACTCTCCCACTTACCTTGTGGAATCTCTAAAGGATGTAAAAGGCCACCTACCTTGAGGCGCTTGCCTTATTAACTTGGCACTGTTGGCAATTTAGTATGTACTCTTGAACATCATGATGTAAGCCCGGCCAATAAAATTGCCGTCGAACTAAGGCATACGTCTTACGAATACCTGGATGACCAGCACTTGGACTATCATGACACTCAAACAAGATTTGGCTCCTGGTGTCTGAGTCCTTTGGCACACATACTCTACCTTTGTGGAGTAAGTAGTCATCATCAATGGAGAAATTCTTCCATCGCTTAATCTCTTCCTGAGTAAGGGTGGAGCTCTGTGTGTTGGAGTTTTTATCTGCGCGTGTAGAGACATGTTGATCTGGATGTATAGAGACATGTGAGTGTGACGGATCCCTTTTTAAAATTGCACTCAAGACTTTTGCATATGATTGATCTTGTGCACACTTGCCACGTAATGACTCTAGAAATCCACTCTTTATTTCCGTGAAAGCAAGTGAATTAATATGAGGCATTCGACTTAGTGCATCCGCTACTACATTATATCGCCCCTTGCGATATCGTAGCTTACAATCATAATCTTGAAGGATTTTGGCCCATCTAGCTTTACGGCCCTTCAAGTCCATTTGAGTAGTAAACCACTTGATACTCTCATGGTCAAAAACTACTTCAAACTCGGCACCATATAAATAGTTTCGCCACTTTTGTAAAGCGTGAATTATGGCATAGAGCTCTCTCTCATAGATAGAATAATTTTGTTGAGCTCTATCTAGCTTTTTAATTTCAAAGGCTATAGGTCGCACCAATTTCTTTATCACTAGCATCAATCTCTACCACAAACGGCTTAAGTGGGTCGACGATTGCTTGGATGGGAGCAGTGGCTATAGGTAGCTGTTCGAAACTGCGTTTTTGGGCTTCTTCCTAAGAAAAGGTCTTACATTTTGCTTTAAGTTGATCCGTCATAGGAACAAAAAATTTGGCATAATCACGGATATACTTTTGATAAAATCCAGCCATGCCTAAAAATATTTGAAGCTCCTCAACCGTGTTGGGATGTGGCCATCAAAGAATGGCAATGACCTTGTCAGTGTCCATTTTGATGCCAGAATAAGAGATCACATGACCGAGGTAATGTATCTCTGTTTTAAAGAAATCGCACTTGCTTTGCTTAGCATACAATACGTGAGCTCGTAGTGGCTGTTCAAACAGAAATCGTAAGTGTTCTATGTGTTCATATTCAGTCTTATTGTAAATGAGAATGTCATCAAGGAAAACCACAACAAATTTTCCAAGATTGGGACGTAAGACACTATCCATGAGTGTCATAATGTAGCTGGAGCATTGGTTAGACCAAAAGGCATAACCAAAAATTTAAAATGCCTAAACCGTGTTCTAAAGGCAGTTTTGGAGATATCTTGCAGTAGGATACGCACTTGGTGGTTTCCTGAACAAAGATCTATCTTTGTATAGTATCTTGCCCCGTGGAGTTGATCAAACAACTCATCCACTCGAGGTAGAGGGTACTTGTTCTTGATGGTTATCGCATTTAATCCGTGATAATCTACGCACATGCGCATAGTACCATCTTTCTTTTTTACCAATAGAATTGGTGATGCCTAAGGCGAAGTGCTAGGTCTAATGAAACCACGAGCGAGGTAGTCAGCCAAGTGACTCTCAACCTCCTTGTCTTCTTTAGCACTCATACAATAAGGTGGTTTACTCACCGGTTTAGTGCCTGGCAAGACATCTATGCCATGCTGCACATCACATGTAGGGGGGAAACCCGGTGGTAAATCACTTGAGAACACATCACTATACTCCGTGAGTAAGTGAGTCAACTTTTGCCGTGCAAAAGGAGAAAGTAAACTAGAGTTATGCTAGGATGGAGAATCTTGTAATTCTTGTAATGTTTGTTTTACAAGAGTTGCACGTTGCTTTACAGAATTAAAATTGAGAGCACTTTGCTCGTTAAATTTGTTAACAATTTGCTTATCATTAGAATTCTTTGCACTTTGCATACCATTACTAGAATTGACCGCACTTTGCTCTTGAGAATTCACAAGACTTGGAGACCAGCAGTAACACAAAAAGACTTCATCTATTAAATCTGCTTTCTGCCAAATAGAAAGCTTGACTGTACATATAAGAGGTGTAGATGGTATATTTTTCTCACAAAACAAAAAGCACATGTTTACCATTGGCCGTGAAGGATAAGGAGTTGTGTTCATAACTAGTGTGCAATGTGTTTCCTAAACCATACAGCCACTCCCGTCCTAAAACTACATCAGCACGGAACTACCATGTCCCATACTTATTTATCATGGGCTAGACATCTGCTGTACCACATACTTGTGAGAGTAGGGAGTCTGGATAAGCTTCAATTTCTTGACTAGCTTATAGTTCAAGAAGTTATGAGTTGCAACATCATCCACTAAAATACAAACACGTTGTCCGTTAATACTGCCATGCATGCGAATCAGATCATGGGGGCCAAAGGTGGGCGGCCACATCGAAGCAGGCACACAATACTTGTGATTTTCTTCCATATGAAGAACCTCTACAACAAAATATTTAGGAGATGAATCTAATGTGAGGCATTGCACCGTGTGCATGGCCTTTTGTTTGCCTTGCAAAAGAGGACAATCTTTCTTGTTATGTTGGTCCGAAAGACATATAAAACACAAATTGTGTTTCTTTGCACGCTCAAAATCAGCCGTGCTGAGAGACCCACGTGGAGTATCTCGTGAGTGCTTAGGCTTCTTAGCCTCTTGTGGGCGTGGAGAGGTAGATTGTCTCTTATTCCTCTTGGAACATGTGGGAGATCTACCTCGCCATTGGCTCTAAGCCACATTGCTCTTAGCAAAATTATTCTTAGAGTAGGAAACATTTCCTTTCCTCTCTTGGTCATCATCATATCTTTGGGCATGACTGATGGCTTCTTCCAAATTTTTTGGATGTTGGATCTTGACATGAAGACGATAGTCTTTGTGAAGACCCCTATTAAAACCCCGTATCTTTTGGAATTCATCTAGACCTTCTAGTTTTAATATGATTTCTCGATACTTCAAAAGGTACTATGTGAGAGAGAGACCACACATGCGGCATGCATCTCATGCTAACCAATCCTTATCTTCTTCATTAGAGTCCAAAAACTCTTTAAAGAAAGAAGCTTGAAACGCAGCCCAAGACGGAGGACGAGCATCTATTGAAAATGTCATCCACCACTTATAGGCCTTGACTTTAAGAGATAGACTTGTTTCCATAGCCGTCTTTATATCTGAGGTGTGTCTCAATCTATGAATATCACTCCATTTGTGTAAGAACGTATTGACTGCATCCTTGTTGCGATCACGCTCTTCCCCGTGAAACTTAGGAATGGTGATATTCTTTAGTAATGCATTGCTACCTTCTGTATCTTCTGCAACACTTGTCTCTTGGACTCCTTGAGTTGTGCGAGCTTGGTTTCCTTGAACCGTGCCACTTGTGGCTCTCCTTGAGCCGCCTGTGAATTCATAAATTTCACAAGTAACTCCATAAGATTGGTAACATTTGCATTGAGTGCAGAGAGGTTTCTTTCAAGTACACCTTGGTGATGTTCCAAAGTCTTGAAAGAAGCCATATCTACAAGTCCATGATATCCTATATCATCATGATCATGCATATGAGTGTCAGTAGCACTCATGGTGCCCTGATTTTGATCTACATACTCAAAATCTAAAGTGTGTATAGGTAGGATATCCTCACTGGCCATGGTAAACACACACTAATGTAAAGAGAGAAAAAAACATCAACTTGTACCTTGTGGAATTGAAGTCTTTGTGTTTTGTATGCTCCACGATTTACGTTGCATGCGAACCTCGCCTTGTGAGAATTGTAGCGCTTCACTTGTCGTTCGTCTAAGAACACCTCTGTTGATTCTTCACAAAAACTCGTTGTTTTTGTGAAGGCTTTTGGTCACTTTGAAGCTCCCTCCTTGAGGAAAAAAGAACTTTTGGAGGAAAACTTGCCTTGTTCCAAGAAGTGAAAAGGAAGTGTGAAACTACTTCCTTGAAGGTTGAAGCTTTTCCTTTCCTTATAGTTTTCCTTTCGACACAAGTATGCTATCTTTCCTGGTTATACACAACAAGGGTCAATACGTGATGGTAAAGTGTTGGAATCTTACCCTCATGGAGTGGGTTCAACCCTCCTTCATGCAAGGGTTAAGCGGTCCTTTTTATGTGCACAGCCAACGGAAGCCTTCGGAGCCTTGGTGCCATCGAGTTTGCTGATCGAGTTTGCCTTGGTCGCCCGCTATGGAGGGTGTAGATGGGGCTGTCTGTCCACTCATGCTGCACACAGGAAATTGTGCCTGCCTTCTTTTTGCTGCACGATGGAGACGTCTCTGCGGAACATGGGAGGGAAGCAGCGCGTGTTACCATATACATGTGGTAGTGATGTGTGTGAACGCACTAGGACCGCCGGGGCATTTTTTCCCCTCTTTAGGAGGTTTTTTCCCTCGAGCATTATATATACGCCCATCACTCTAGGGCTATCTATCTTTCCATTGCACACTAAGTAACCCACTCTCTATTGTGTGCCTTGAGCTTCCTTCGTCTTCTCCATGCTGTGTGTGTCTCTCTGCAACCCTGATTCCAACAAATGGTATCAAAGCAGGTTACATCGTCCCGGGCTTAGTCGCTAGCTACTCCAGCACACACTTGCTCACTTTCTCCGATTATAGTGAGGTTTGGCGAGCGTTTGCAGGTCGAAAAATATTTTGGGTGAGCGTAGAGCTCGATCTTCTCAGATTTTTTATTTGGGCTCATTTCGGCCTCCATTTCCACTACAGGCAGTACTGCACATGCTATTTCGTCATTTTGTGCAAATTTTTTGTCAGTGTCGTTTTCTGCATAACAGGTGCCTTATAGTCTTCTACGGTTTGTACTATATAGCACGTGTTGTTCTCGCTTCGTTTCTCCTATTTTCGGGCATTTTTCACATCAGGTGCAGCATTTACCATGGCTGACAACAACAACACAGATGTGTTCAAGATGGTTGCTTCTGAGGACAGGTTGGATGGGGACAACTACCCTATGTGGGCTTATATGATGCAACATGTTCTTGTGTCAAAGGGCGTCTGGAACATTGTGTAGTGCATTGATGTACGTCTTGGTTCAGAGGATGTAGGCGATGTTGAGGATGTTGCAGGTCTTGCTGCAAGGATTGCTGCTGTTAGAGTTGTTTTGCCTACGACAGAACAAGCTCGTTGGGATGTAAAGGATGCGCAGGCTCATGCATTGATTGCGTTGTCTGTGAAGCGCACTGTTGTTCCTCACATCTGTTTAGCAAAATGTGCAAAACAGGCTTGGGATATTCTAGCAGGTATTTATGCAAGCCGCAACGGAGCTAAAATTGGTTTGCTGCATAAAGAGCTGGAGTCGAAGGTTATGCATGAGGAAGATGATATGGTCACTTTTCTTACTGGTGTCAAGGATATCAATGAGCAACTTATTTCTGTAGGTGAAGTCATTTCAGACAGTTCCCTTGTGCAGACTGTCCTTGATGCCTTACCAGATTCTTACCAGACCCAAGGAAATCCAGAAGTTGTCAAGTTTGATGCATTATGCACATTGCTGTTGCAAGAGTCACTTTACAGAAAAACAGGACTAGATAGCGTGCAGTTGAATAGTCTTTTATTGCTTCTCAAAGAAAGGGTGGTAACAACAATGCAGCCACTTCTTATGGTTCTGCTACGAGTGGAAAAACTTCTGCTCCTAATGCTTCTCCTGGCAGCACTTTGTCTGGCAATTGTGGTGATAAGGACAAAAAGAAGATGCGTTGCCATTATTGTAAAGCTAATGATCACTTGATCAAGTCGTGTCCTAAGTTGAAGGCCAAAGAGGCTAAGAAGAAAGAGAGTGGTTCCACTGCAAATGCTGGTTCCACTACAAATGCAGCCATTGTTGAGTCTTCTGTGAAAGGAGACCGTAATGCTGATGTCGACACAGAATGGGCTTTTAGCACAGAGTGCACTTACAATCCTGCTGTCCATGATGCATGCTTGTTAGTTGCTGTAGATTCACATGTGTGGTATTTCGATGTTGGTGCTATAAAGCACATTACCTCATATCGTGAATTGTTCACCTCTCTCGAGTCTGTCCCTCATGGGAATTCAGTCACTTGTGCCAACAATGCCTCTTATCCAGTTCAGGGAGTTGGAAAGATTGTGCTTACTGCTGCAAATGGCAGTTCCTTCACACTTGTTGATGCACTTTATGTACCTGGGATCAAGAAGAATCTCTTATCTATATCCACACTTGCTAGACTTGGACTTGTAGTCAAATTTGTGGATGACAAATGTACAATTCATGATCTCAATTTTGGTGATGAAATTGTTGCATCTGGCCTTTTGTGCCATGGGCTATATAAGCTCACTTTGTATGACAAGTGTGGACAAAATTTTTCAAGTGTTGTTGTAGATTCAAGGGCTATTTCCGATGCAAAACTTTGGCATGCATGTTTTGGTCATCTGAATTTTGCCAGTTTGCTGCATTTGTAGAGATCTGATATGGTTGCTTCTTTGCCGCCTCTTGAAGCATCTCTCGAACATGTTTGTGAAGGCTGTATTTTGTGTAAGATGCAGCGTTCTAATTTCCCAAAGGATGGTTCAGTTTGGGCCACATGCAGGTTGCATCTTGTGCATAGTGATATTTGTGGGCCCATGCAAACTCCGTCGTTGGGGAATTGCCTGTACTTCGTGACTTTCATTGATAATTACTCCGGGCATGCATGGGTATTTCCGTTGAAAGGGAAGTCCGAAGTTTTTATGTGCTTCAAACAATTTCTGGCTATGGATGAAAATGTCTCGAAATGTACTATGGGCACCCTCCATTCCGATCGAGGGGGGGAGTATATGTCTCATGAATTCAATGCATTTCTGGCTAGTCGTGGGATAAATCACCAACGTATAGTGCCTTATACACCTCAACAAAATGGTGTTGCTGAGAGGAAAAAAAGGTCACTTACGGAAATGACACAATGTATGGTCAAAAGCCGAACTTTGCCGCATTCTTTTTGGCTTGAGGCCATCATGTGTGCCACTTATGTACTAAACAGGTGTCCTACGAAAGCTTTGCAGTCTATTACTCCATATGAAGCATGGCATGATAGAAAGCCTTCTATTGAGCACATGCGTGTTTTCGACTGTTTGGCATCTACTTTGGTGCCACAAACATAGTGCAAAAAATTGGATGATAGGGCTATCAAATGTATTTTTGTTGGTTATAGTGCTAAAAGCAAAGGTTACAGGTTGTATCATCCACAAACAAAATGAATTCTGCTTTCACGAGATGTAGTGTTTGTGGAAGATTATGTTCAACCCTTGATTTCATGTACTAGAGACATTAATGTAAGCTCACAAGACATTTATGACACTTTGTTGCCTCGTTTTAGTGGTGGAAATACGAATGTAAGTTCCAATGAGGCAAATGTACAACCTATGGGGGTTTTTGAAAATGATATAGATCAGCCTATTACTGATGTACATGTACAGGATGTACTTGATGAGGGAAGGGCTGAAAATGAGCACGCTACAGGTATGCAAAAATGGCTGGTGCACACTTTGCGTGATAGTAAATTGGATGCACCTTTGTCTAGTCATACTTGTTCAGGCTCTCGCCATGCATCTTATGCATCAAATTGTTATGCTTTGGCTGTGTCTAGCTTACATGATGTTGAGGAGCCTCTCTCTTTTAATGATGCACAGAATTTAGAAAATTGGATGGCTGCCATGCAATCAGAATATGATGCACTTATAGAAAATGACACATAGACTTTATATGATTTGCCTCCTAGCAAAAAGGCCATTGGTACAAAGTGGGTTTACAAGCTAAAATGCAAGCCAGATGGTGAGATCGATTGCCATAAGGCTCGACTTGTTGCAAAGGGTTATGCACAGAAAAAAGGCATAGATTATGAAGAGGCTTTTGCTCCCACTTGTCGTATGACTACTGTGCGTTTTCTATGTGCATTGGCGGCTCATTTTGGTTGGGATGTACATCAATCAGACATTGTTACTGCCTTCTTGAATGGTGACATATTTGAGGAAGTTTATGTAATGCATCCTCGTGGTTTTGTCAAGAAAGGACAAGAGGACAAAGTGTGCAAATGTAACAAGGCTTTGTATGGGTTGAAGCAATCTCTGTGTGCTTCGTATGAGAAAGCTGACACTCATTTGGTCAAACAAGGCTTTCGTAACAGTCCAACAGAAATCACATTGTATGTAAAGCGTGAGGGTGATATACTTCTCAATGTGGTTCTTTATGTAGATGATTTGCTGATCACTGGACCAATTGAGAGACATATTGCTGAATTTAAGGCTGATTTGAATTCTACTTTCAAGATGAAAGATTTGGGGTTGTTGCATCATTATTTGGGCATACAGTTTAAGTAGTGTGATGGTGGTATTGCCTTGTGTCAGAAAAGTTACATAGAGACATTACTATGTAAGTTTGGACTTGAGGATTGCAAACCTATTGCCACTCCCATGGAAAGAGGTTTGAAGTTGAGTCTACATGATGCTGGAAATCGTGTTGATGTCACTCTTTATCAAACTACTGTTGGTTGCCTCATTTATGTATGCAGCACAAGGCCGGATATTCAGTTTGCAGTCTCACAGGTCAGCAGATTTATGCATAGCCCAGGGTCTAAGCATTGGCAGGCTATCAACAAGAAGATTTTCTGCTACTTTAGTGGCACTTTACATCTTGGCTTGTTTTTTCCCAAGGGGGTCATCATTGCTGCCAGACTTACATGCTTTTTCGGACTCAGATTGGGCTGGTTGTTTTGACATGCAAGGGTCCACAAGTGGTTTTTGTTTCATGCTTGGCAGTTCATGTATATCATGGTTGAGCAAGAAGCAACCTACTATGGCCACTTAGAGTTGTGAGGCTGAGTACAAGGCATTCTTCACAGCTACGGTTGAGTGTTTATGGCTCAGAAGCCTTATGGCTGATTTGGGTGTTGGACAGGACACTGCCAACACTATCTACACTGACTTTCAGAGCGCATTGGCAATTGCGAGGAATCCAGTTTTTGATGCTCGCACAAAGCACATTGAGGTGCATTACCACTATGTCAGGGAGAGGCTTTCAGTAAGAGAGATGAGCTTGGCTTATGTGCTAACACATGACAACCTTGCAGATATTTTCACAAAGGCATTGTCTCGTGAGAAGCTTGAAGCTTTCCGCAAAGCTTTGGGCTTACTCCCCTTTGTGGACTAATCATGTCCTCAGGGCATGGAACTTCCCTTTACTCATGTGCCAACTCTCGTTCACCACATCACTCCAGGGGGGATTTGTTACCATATACATGTGGTAGTGACACTAGGACCGCCGGGGCATTTTTTCCCTCTTTAGGAGGTTTTTTCTCTCGAGCATTATATATATGCCCATCACTCTAGGGCTATCTATCTTTCCATTACACACTAAGTAACGCACTCTCTATTGTGTCCTTGAGCTTCCTTCGTCTTCTCCAACCTGTGTGTGTCTCTCTGCAACCCTAATTCCAACAGCGCGTCGCATGCACATGCAACCCGCTTTTCCCCTTCTCCAAAAATAGCTCAAATACCAGAGAAAGGGTGGTGGTAATGCGTGTGCTAGTCTCCACCCAACCGTGCTATCTTATAGCCTCCCCCTAACGTACACACTGTCCGGCCGTACCGGTGGCCTTGCCCGTAGGACCCATGTCCTTACATATTGCTCCTTGCTCCCCACAGTAAGCTCTGCTTTGCCATAGTAATTTTGATTTTTTAACTGAAACATTGTGAAAACTCTACTATAATTTTTGTAGATGTCTTCTTTGCTGCTCAATAGCACTTATGACTTCTTTTGTTTTATACTTCATTCATTATACAAAAGTGAGAGGAATTAAGATGTTTTGAGTGGAAGAAATTGTTTTGGGACATTTTAGTGCTAGAAAATAATAACTTGATAAAATTCAAGAAGAAAAGCCAAGATATATATTTCAAGATAAGGAGACTGAGTATGATGCATTGGCAAAGTCCTCCATTAGAATCGCAAGATAAGGAGAATGAATATGATGCATTGGCAAAGTCCTCAATTAGAATTGCAAACACTTTAAAAAAAATGTAATATCTTTGAGAATTAAAGTTTTCTGCATGTGAGGTGGACCTCATGCAAGGAGAAAATTTGTTGAGAGAGGTAAATCAACAAGTTCCATGGTAGAAAGGATGTTGAGTGCATTCATTGTGGCATTATGAACAAGGGTTTTTATAGGCAAAAAAGCAAGCAAAAGTCCAATGATAAGATTGGCAAAGGCAAAGTCTAAAAAGAATGTCATGTCCTCCATATACCATCGGGACAATGGAGCACATGTGGCATGCGTAGGTAGGGTGCCTAGTGCACGCTACTCGCGTAGAGCTTGGGGGGGGGTGGGGGGTTGGTCCACCCAAGGTATCAAGAGGCCTAAGATGGCTAGAGGGGTGTGTAGCCTGGCACACCAAAACCTTGGGTCTTGTTTGACCAAGTGTGAAAGGTCAAGGTCTAAGTCTTGATAAAAAGGAATCCTTTGGTTGGGTGGTCATTTATTAGCAGTGCTCCTAAGTCAGTGAGCTCTCTCTAGAGAAACAACAAATACAGAGAAAATAAACAAGTTAGCCTAGATAATTGTCTAACTTTAAATCATTGTGCTATCAAAGCTAACAAAAAAATCCATACATGGCATAGCATCACACCTAGTTGTACAAATGCTACAAACATAAATTTCAATGGAACCTAATCCTTCTTGTTTGGTACCAAAACAAATATAATGTAATCATTAAAATGGGTATGTCCCTAAGAGTGGTACAAAACTGAAACACATAGACACACTACCAAATTCTAGCAGCCGTTGTGCAAAACGTGTACCAAACCACATAAATAGAGAGTATGAAAAATATTCCTCACGAACCAATGCAAAGAAATGCCAATCGTGCTTGGATCAAGGAGGGATTTATACTCGGGTAAAAGTTTCCTAATATTATGCATAAAAATGCATCAAAAAGGCTTAAAGAGTGCCACTTCACATCATATTTTTTACTTGACCCCATGAACTAGCTCATCACAAATGAGTACAAATCTGATTGCATTATCATAAGCACTACATGAATTGATCAATAAGTGTGTGCATAAACAATATCAACCTTGGCATCAAGAAAAATGTGCCATGTCTTATTGAACTAGTGATAGCCATATGAATGGGAATGTGTAGAACGTCAATAAATGCATATGGTCAATGATAAATATTCATGTTGAGGGCCACTTTTCAAATTTTGCTCCACCTCTCTCTTGGTATGCACTTGGTGGCAAGGCTTCAAGAACCCTAACAGGAGGAAGGACCTAATGAATGAAAATCACAAAAAGAAAATATGTTTATATTTTGTACTGAGGCGGTCTGGGGCGGGCAACAAGAAGAGTGGCCTCTAAGCACTTTTCTAGGCTCCCGTGCTGCTCAATTGGGTTGGGGTTGGAAAAAACAGCAAACACACACACAAACCTGCAACCTAACCCTACACAAATTTGGGGCACCACCTAGTTTTGGATGCGAACTAGGACGCGTAGAGAGAGAGAGAGAGAGAGAGAGAGAGAGAGAGAGAGAGAGAGAGAGAGAGAGAGAGAGAGAGAGAGAGAGAGAGAGAGAGCTCAGGCTGCTTTGAAATGTTTAACAGTGATCAAGCAAACACAATTATATATGTAAGAAAAAGAGGTAAGGGGGAGGGGGTAATTGTTGCATTAATAGCTTCTTACAAATTTGTCATGACCAATGAAAGTGAGATTAGTATTTGTTCAACATAGCTTGAGTAAATTACACCACAACACATCACAAGAAAAGCCACCCCAATCACTGTCTTAAAGCCAAGAGAGTCCTCTCCACCCTGTCGCCCTCTTACAGTATGTGGGATTTATGGCTAAATTGATGACAACACCCAGAGACAAGCTATCAAGAACTTAAAAAAAACACCAAGACACTTACACATCATTGTTGTCCATTACTTCACGTTGAAAGAGAGACAAAGTATCCAAGCTTACTCCAAATCCACCCTCCTTGATTCAGCAAATGTTGGGCTTACACTAGTAGGAGAAATGATAGATTTCCTACTCTCAATTGAATGATCACTCTCTCTTACAATGGCATAGAGTTCCCTTGCTAATCACCCATAATATAACACATGCATATGCACAAGACAATGAGCTTCCACTCAAGAGCTCCTTCTAGAGATGTTGAGCTTGGATTCTCAAGCTATAGCATAGTGCTCTTGCTTATGGCTCCCCCCTTAGATAATGGTACATTCATGTACCATTTATCCGATCATACAACATGTAGATTGTGTAACATCTGTCTTTGTTTGCTCTCATCTTTGAAGAACCTTTGTTGTATGATTAAAAACCTTGTGTGATATGAAAGATTCTCATAGCCAATAGCAGGATGTAATGAAGTGACTGAGTAAACCTCCTCCATTGAGGGGTGAAAGCATGTTAACCTGTCATGCTTTTTCATGTCCCGGACAATGCTAACTAGCACAATTTTGGCATATGCTAACTAGTACAATAACTTGAGCTACATCTCCAAGATCTATGACATATGATATATCAATAGAAATCACTTGAAACAAGGAATCCAAATGTACAACCTTCGACAAATTTTGATATTATTTGTAAAAAATTTACCGGACGCCCAACTTTTCGAAGATGTGCTAACTTGAAACTGCTAACTAGCACAAAAAGCGCGACAGGTTAACATGCTTTCACCCTGAGAAAGTTTCCATAAGCACCCCCCAGGATCAAAGATCTTGAAATATCTTTCCCAAAGAGAGATGTATGGTATGGAATCACTTACTGATTTTTGTTGAAGAAACTTGTAGATTTTATTGTTGTCCATCATTGTATCTATCACTATGAATGTGATATAAAAGATTGGTTTCTCTTCCTCCTGTGTAAAGTTGATGTATCTGCTACGATCTTCAAGAGCTTGTATGAGAAAATTCCTGAACTATAGCTCATAAAATTCATTCAACCTGGGTAGGCTCATCAAGTCAAAAATTCTATGACCTTCATGATTTAGGAAATCTTGATCCATGCTTCTAGCTGCTATTGGAAGATATTGCAAATAGTTTACCACATAAGTAGATAATAGATGAAGGTTTCTATTGCTTCCAACACATTGGAAGAGAACTAATTGATGAAATATCCACATATAGCAATCAACAAGTTTTTCATCTATGATGAAGACCAGAAGCATCACAATGTGCGACCTCCATACACCAAAGAACCAAATGAAGAAGGTTTGGAAACATCCGTTCATCACTAAGTATTCATGTCCTCTTCCACTTAAGAAGGTATGGTGCCCCAGATGAAATGTATATGTGAAGAGAGGAGAAGTTGACTTTGAAGAGGTGAAACCCAATGTGAAGATGATTGGGGCTTCAAAAGTTTGGATTTTCTTACTAAGAGATTGTTCCATGAATAAAGAGCCACCCACTAAAACACCATTGGAGAGAATGATACCCTTCTGACAGTTTCCTTTTATGATTTTATTTTTTACTACTCTCCCATGTTCTTCATCCCCTTCTAAGCCCCCCCTTTGGCAAGGTTGTAACTCCTCACATTGTACCACCTCAAAGGTTGATGGATTACTGTTTGATTTTGTGAAAACTTTGGCTTCTTGCATGATAGGTTCCTCCATGCTTAATATACATGGGTCATACCAATGCTTTTCAACATCCTCAAACACTTCTTGAAGATTATCCTCACATGGATTCAACTCACACTCTTCTACTTTTTTTTGGAGTTGGCATTCCATGTACACAATCATCTCTTTATGATCAATGTGGTCTATGATCTCCCCACCTATGATTTCATCATCTTCTTCACTCTCTTCTTTTAGACAAGATACACTCTCAGAAAATTCCATAAGATCAAGGTTTCCCCCAAAGGTCTTCGTTCTCCATAGAGTCATGTTGCACAAAGGCTTCGTCTGCTCAGACTAGAAATTGATCCTCCGCCCAAAGGTTGGATGTATCCATTATTGAATCATCAATTCCATTTGAGATATCTTGTGTCGATTTTTGCATGCTTGTGATAAAGGTAGAAGAAAGAGATTCCACATTTGAATCTTGGCCACACACTTTAGCACTTGAATAATCAGTTGGCATGTAAGTAACTTCTTCAACATTTGTCGGAGTAGAAGGAGACAAGTATGGCAAAGGAGATGATTCCTTGATAGAAACACTTTCATGATGGTTGGTTCTTCCAGCATGATGGAAACCATTTTTGATGTAGAAGTACTTGTGAAACTTCCTTCGGGCAATAGTGACCGCTTCTTCAAAGGTAGAGGGTCCACTACAAGTAACCTTAGTCTTTAGGAAAGGAGACAAACCCGAAATAAATTGCTCCATTTTTACATAATCTGGAAATGTAGAACTAAACCCATATCCTCCCAATTGACGAGAAAAAATATCCTCATAAGCATAGTAGTCTTTACCATGTTGTTGAAGTCTCCCTAATGAAGCCCATGCTTTCTCCGTTGTTGGAAATTTAGAGAATCTTCTCTTCAAAGCTTTGGAAATTTGGGTATACCCATCTTCAATCTGAGAAGACATACTCCAAAACCATTGCTCAGCGTTGCCTCTAAGGCATAGCAATAGAAAATCCCCTTTTTCAATGTCATCCCTTTTACCAAGGATACGACAAACCATTCTAAAATCAGCAAGAAAATCATCAACATCTTCTTCTAGATTTTCAAAAAAGATTGGGATATCATCAAAGGTATAGCGTGTCATAGTCTCTCAATGCTAGAACCACACAAAGATTAATTCCAAACAATCATTTTCTCTCATGACATCAACTAACTACACAAAGTTTTGAAAGGTCTTTCAACATGAATTCTAGATTCTTATGTGAAAATGTTTTTTTCCTTTCTTATGTTATGCTAATCCAAACCATATTCTAGATCAATTTTTGTTGCATTGAAATTAACTCAATCATACAAGTTTTCATGATTCATATAATCTTCTTGATTATGCTAAAATTCAAGCATTAATACAACAACAATAAGCACAAAGTCATTCCTCCGTGGGGGCACCAATTTGAGGCGGTCCGGGGCGGGCAACAAGAAGAGTGGCCTCTACGCACTCTTCTAGGCTCCCATGCTGCTCAATTGGGTTGGGGTTGGAAAAAAACAACAAACACACACACAAACCCGCAACCTAACCCTACACAAATTTTGGGGCACCACCTAGTTTTGGATGCGAACTAGGACGCGTAGAGAGAGAGAGAGAGAGAGAGAGAGAGAGAGAGAGAGAGAGAGAGAGAGAGAGAGAGAGAGAGAGAGAGAGAGAGATATTGCTCGGGATGCTTTTAAATGTATCGGCAGTGTGATCAAGCAAACACAATTTTGTATGTAAGAAAGAGAGAGAAGGGGGAGGGGATGCTTGTTGCATTAATACCTTCTTACAAATCTATCATGACCAATCAAAGTGAGATTAGTATTTGTTCAACATAGCTTGAGTAAATTACACCACAACACATCACAAGAAAAGCCACCCCAATCACTGTCTTAAGGCCAGGGGAGTCCTCTCCACCCTGTTGCCCTCTTACAGTAAGTGGGATTTATGGCTAAATTGATGACAACACCCAGAGACAAGCTATTAAGAACTTTAAAAAAACACCAAGACACTTACACATCATTGTTGTTCATTACTTCACGTTGGAAGAGAGACAAAGTATCCAAGCTTAGTCCAAATCCACCCTCCTTGATTCGACAAATGTTGGGTTTACACTAGTAGGAGAAATGTTAGATTTCCTACTCTCAATTGAATGATCACTCTCTCTTACAATGGCATAGAGTTCCCTTGCTAATCACCCCTAATACAGCACATGCATATGCATAAGCCAATGAGCTTCCACTCAAGAGCTCCTTCTAGAGAGGTTGAGCTTGGCTTCTCAAGCTATAGCATAGTGCTCTTGCTTATGGCTCTTCCATT
This sequence comes from Adiantum capillus-veneris, assembly GCF_014529385.1. NCBI lineage: Eukaryota > Viridiplantae > Streptophyta > Polypodiopsida > Polypodiales > Pteridaceae > Adiantum > Adiantum capillus-veneris. Next base: position 106,606,260 of record NC_140960.1, on the reverse strand, counting down.
TTTGTGCTAGCTACGCCCTCCTTTTATAGCAATTTTGAGGGCTAGGGTTACTCCTCTAACCATGGTTGGGTTAGATTTTCACCACTTCTCTAATTTGTTTTTCTTGGAATTATCAAGAAGTTGGTGGGGATAGATGAAGAAGAGAGAGAGGAGAGAAGTGGAGGTGATAGGACTTTTCATAGTAGGTTAGTGTTAGTAAATTAGTAGAGTTAGTATTTTTATTGATTTACAAATGGAATTGGATATTTACAATGGGAGTATCCATGTAGGATACAAATAAGGAAGAAAAAACTCTTAATAGGTAAGAAAATATGGATTTCTTACAATGTTGATGCTCCAAGTGTCCTGAGTAGAGTCAATTTTGACGCTTGTTGACGGTCCACTAGCTTTGATGGTATGTTTTTTTTCCACTCTTGACCTTCCTTGGGAGCCAAGGTAAGTGAACATGAGTAATCAATCACCAGGATGCTGTCTTTCAAGAGAAGAGGTTGAATTTTGTGGTTTTTATTGATAGATATGGGTAATATGGATGAGGAAAAATGAGACTAGGTGGTCAATTTTGGAATGGAAGTGTGTGTAGGAGACATGAGTTCACCATGGTTTCTCTTATTCTTCAAGATTGAGAAGAAGGTGAGTAGGGTGCAGAGAGGAGTGGTGAGAGAGGTGGGGATGATGAGTGGAGAAGTGTGTGTGAAAGAGGAAAATGATAAAGTGGAAGAGGGAGTGTGGCTGCATAGCATGGGCAAACTGGGGTCCACCAATAAAATCATAGCTCACAGCTCGTAGCTCAAAAACATATGAAAAAATTTGAGATAAAAGTTTAGCCCACGAGGTACAACTTTTGTTTGTATCACCTTTTCAAATTTGGGGAGCATGTGATCTTTAAAAATTCAGCAGAATCGATTGTTTTTTTCCACTGCACAAAGTCCTTGTGAGGTCCTTCTTTGGATGATTCTTTTGAATACCTCCAAGATTGAGCCCCCCATGGTGCATGCATGCATGCCACATACCCTTGACCTTATTTGGTAGGTCTATAATTGAAGATATTGTTGAGATCATGATATAAGTGAATAGTACAACTAAGAAAATCAAATATTCAGGGGTCTAAAAAAATATGTACATGTCAAATATAAATAATATAGGTGGAAAAAATATAAAGGGGTCAAAATAAATCTCTCTCATTATAAGTCTACCATAAAAAGATGAATATTTTTTGTGGTCTAATTTATGAGAGTAATAGAGAATAGATGTAGGAAAGAAAAAAATCACAATAGTGAAAAAATATACACATAAATAGAACTAGTTTTTTTGGAATTTTGTTGGGATGGAGTTACACCAAAAATAAGAGAAGCTTGCATGAAATTATTTTATGGAATAAAGAGTATGCAAAATGGTAAGAAAAAATATGGTGATGGTGAGTCAATGTACATAGCATAATAACACACCATAGGTAGAAATAATTAAATAAATACCAAAATAATTATGAAAAATCCTTTTATTTAGGCCCTATATACAATGAAATATTTACACATAAATGGGCAATAATATACTTATAATTTTTTATTTTTAAATTTTTTTGGCTTAACTAACCCAGTGAGACTAGTTAATTGAGGGTTTTTAAGAAGATATCGGAAAAGTCCCCTAACTCACACACACTTATGTATAGTGAAATGGTAGGGATAGCCACAGTGTTCGGGTGATTTTGGTAGGGTGAGGTAGCTCACTATGACAATTATGGAAAGCCGAAAAACGGCAATCGGTACATAGCTATGGTTTTGCCACATTTGGATCTTGGAAATAAGGGGAGGTAGGAACAAACCCTATGAGAATGAAAAAATTCACTCGAATTTGATTCTACCTTGCCGTCACTACATGTGAAGAGTAAAAGTCAACAGTGAAAGAGAGACGAATCTTATGCATTATTAAGTTGGAGTAAACAAAATATTATCAAATTCAAGCATAATTCACTTGTGGAAACAAGGCTTGCACATGAAGTGAAAAGGGGACCACCTGGAAGACTTTTGGAAGGGAAAAGACGAGCACATTATTTTGTGGGATTTTTCTCTATTTTTTTCATTCCAAATTGGAAAAAGTTTTCAACAAAAAAGTTGTAGAGGTTGAGCTGATCTTTTGGCTTATATTTTTTTAATAATTTTTGGAGCTACAGTTTGGGAGGTATGGCCGAAATAATGGAGACTATCTGTCCACATGGGAAGAAGTCATGATCATCCAACTCCACACACACAATTTTTTGTAGGTTTCTCACCATTATTGCTCTATTTTCTCTTATTTTATAAAGATTCTCTCAAATATTATAAGGAATCTCTTGGAATTAAGATATGGAAGGTGGCATGGAGACAAAGCTCGCCATGATGAAGGTGATTAGGAGGAAATTGGTCAATAAGCAAGGCACACGAAGCTCTCTCATTGGGGGAATGCCTCTAACTGAGGTTACTCTATAATAACTCCTCTTGCTCATAATCTCGTCCCTAATCACTCTCTTAACCTATGAAAGGAGGCCTTCTCTTTTGTAAACGGAGACTACAGACTACACACACACACACACACACACACTATCCCATACCCACATACCCACACACCTACACAAACCCACCCTTGTGCTACATGCTAGTAGAATGAACCCTAATCACATAATCACAACACAATCACCACCACTATGCACAAAATGAGCACCATATCTCCACACATTTGTAATGAAGGATTGAAGGCACGATTTCAAGAAGAAGAATGATTGCTACACTCATGATATTCCTCTCCATCAACTCCCATCCCTCCATTATGCTTCATACAATCTTGTCCCCTTCTCATCTTCTTTCCCTATGCTACCAAATTTATACTCATCTTTTGCAAGAAATCAACACACTCCATCTTGGTGCCATACCTTGTTGTTTGGAATACACTTCATTGTGAGTATGGTTTATTCTTCCCATTTTGCTTATGTTAAGGTGTGTAGATTTTCCACCATACACACACTCTCTCTCCCTCTCATATTCCTATCATCTTCCTACTTGCATATTAAGGTGTGCAGATTTGCCACCTCTGGTATGAGAAGTGAGCATACTTGCATGTCTCCCTTACCTCATTATCTTCCTTACTACATGCACGAGTAGGAAACCCATTCTCACTCACTCACCATTCCTCTCATATTCCTATCATCTTTCTACTTGCATATTAAGGTGTGCGGATTTGACACCTCTGGTATGAGAAGTGAGCATACTTGCATGTCTCCCTTACCTCATTATCTTCCTTACTACATGCGCGAGTAGGAAACCCATTCTCACTCACCATTCCTCTCATCGTGGTTTTTCAACCACCCCATCCCACACTTGGGCGTGGATCTTGAAATTGTTTTCCATGGCATGTTTGATTGTGTATGCGTCCTAGCCGCATATCTTGCTAGGTGGTGCCCTATTGTGTACCTCCCATGATGAGGCCATTGTGCATAGTCTTGATGTAGAGGCCACCCGGTTTGTTTTGCACTTCCGCCTCTCATTTGGTGCCCCCATTGAGGAGGGATTTGCAAATATTTTCAGTCAACAAAGAGTAGTATTGAGGGCGAGCTTTTTGAAATGGGGCCTCTAAACCCAAACCAATGGGCCTACCCTCACAAAATGTTCGTAAAGAGGTACGCACACTACTTGGGGCACCAACTTATTTTGGGAGTGGAGAAGGAAACCAATCAAAATAACACTTGCACTCACCCACTCAAGCAACACACTTTGAAAACCCCCTTACTCTATATACACTTTGGACACTTGAACACCATCAACGATTATGCAACCCAATGCCGTGCATCAAAATGAAATATGCAATTTGTGTAATAGCATTCACCTTCTCCCCATAAGAATACCCATAATACATCCAAACTCTTCCTCTCTCAAGCACTCATCAAAAAATCATGCGCACAAGACTTGACTCTCAAACACACAAGAGAATCACTTACATCAAACTAACACACTTTGCATAGAGAGCTCATCTCTATCCATGCAATGCCGTGACACAAATAAAATCACTATGAGAGGTAGCCACATGCATATGAAATGAAGCAAAAGAGAGTTGGAGTGAGAAATTTCTTTAGACCAATTGAATAAGTGTGGAGAAACAAACCAATGGTAAATTGAGAATAGAACACTTACTTGATTTCTCGCACACTTTTTAAGGGGAGGACAGACGCTGGCTAACCATCACGAATTGCGACATTTGAAAGTTTTTAAGATGATTTCATGATCATTAACATACCCATGAGAGAGATCATGATGTATTTACAAGTTATTGAGGTGCTACAAATGATTTATTGGGTTGATGGAGTAAGAGATTGTAGAATGGAAAGAGTGGAGAATAGAGTTGCACTTCCTCCAAAGAGGAGGGTTAGGAGGGAGGATGTGAAAGAGGGAGAGTTGGGGTTTTCTCTACTATTGATCAAGAAACAACATGAAGTTGAAAATATAGGTGTGTGCTCTTGAGTCTCTCGAAGGGGGGCTATTTATAGCTGTGTAGGAGTGGGATTATGCTACACTTAATTAGAGTAAGTGATTAGACCTAATTAAGTGTCCTTTGACCACTCATTGAATATTGGACATAAAAGGGACTATTTATTCACCAAAAATATCATTTTAGACCGTGAAGGCTCCATAGGGCTGCATAGTGTAGGTGGGTCCCACCATGAGGCCCTACGGGTGGCTCCTGCGGGGTATCTCAACTTGTCTGTCTTGGCATTTAGAAAGCATCTTTAGGTTGGTCCCATCACATGCAAGTGACCTTGAACACTCATTGCTCTTCTAGAAGATGAGTAGGGAAAAAATAAGATCTCACCCTCTTGATTTACTTGATTTACAGTTCCCTTTTGCTGCGAATCTGACAGATTTACACTATTTTGACCATAACTTTTTACATGTAGCTCAGAATGACATGCTTCAAAAGGAAAAATTGACCTTCTCAACATGTTTGATATGAATTTGGACTATTCTTCACGCCCATGCACCAAGGAATTTGGTTTGGAAGGTCCATACTAGGCTAGGGAACCTTTTGCTTCCAAGTCTTCTTGTATGGGCCCTTTGCTTGTATGCATCCAAGGGGAATCATGCTTTTTCAAAAGGCTATGATGCTTAAACAAATAGAGGAGTGCCCAATATTATTTGCTTGTGAAAAGAATATACAATTGGAGTCTTTTTGAAAGGAGAGAAACTATATGTATATTCTTAAGAGTATATTCTTAAGAGATATTGGGCCACCTATGTAGGGGGCATAGAAGACTTGTAGAGAGGGACCATAATCTTTGGTAAAGACAAGTGGAGAGTTGATTTCCATGGGAGTTTATCTATATGGGGTGGAAGATGGATATATTATTTTTCTACTACTAATTCACAAGAGGTGAGAAATTTTGGGGGTATATAGTTGGTTATTGTATGCTTATTCTATTTACAAAGCAAAAAAGAAAATGGTGGTAATATAAATATATGACTAAGGTGACATTTTTGGGAAGAGTATAATGTATGTGTCGCCACAAAGGTTAAACGAAGAGGGGGAATTTACTCAAGGTAACTTAATAGCGTAGAAAAGTCTATACACATATGAAGAAGAGGACGTTGAGTAGGCTAACAAATGTTGCAAAAAGATGGTTACCATTTTATGCCACTCATATTAGCCCTCCCCCAAGCCTAGAGATATTCATATCGTTAGGAGGACGGGGTTGCTTTTTTTTCTCTTTTTTTGGTCATTTTTCTTTTTCCACTTTTTTTTTTTTTTTCAATAGGAGGAGTGTCATGCACTCTTTTACTCCATTAGACCTGCTTTTCATTACCTCAATTCCATAAATCGGAGATGGGAGGGTTGCCTTGGGTATGTTCAAATTCCAAGGCTGGTTCTTCTTTGCACATCAAAGCTTTAAAAATAGGTGGAGCATTTGCCAAGCCGAAGGGAGCCATGCCAATTTGGAGCTTAGATGATGTAGGTAGATGACTTCCTATCAACGGATTGATAGGTTAAAAGTAGGGCTTTAATCTCCATCCATTGACTCTGGTCTTGTGGAGTTTTCCTGATAAATCTGCTAATCTGTAACTACCATTCCCAAACTTTGTTTTTATCATGAAAGCTCCCTCCCATCTTTGCAAAAACTTTTTGTCAAGTCGAGTATCAAGTCGGTTATCATAGCGAAGAACCAACATAACTTCCTTCAATCCTTTTCCCTTGAGCTTCTTGTTGATTTTATCCCTTTGGCTTGTCGCTTTGGTGATGTAGTGATCAATGGACTCTTCTCTATCTAGCTCAAGTTGTTGGAGATCTAAGATCCTTTCATGTAGAACCTCTTTTGGTTTTTTTGCCACTCTTGCAAGAACGCGCAAGTTTGAGAGCTCTACCTCAATGGGGAGAAGTGCCTCCTGTCCATAAACTAGATGAAAAGGGGTGAATTGGGTAGATACCTTGAAAGATGTCCTATACGCCCAAAGAGCAGCCGTCAAATGGCGATCCCAATCATTAGGCCGGTCCACAACCTGCTTAGAAATGATCTTACATATCATTCCATTCACTTTTTCCACCAATCCATTACATTGAGGATAGTAGGGTGTGGAATGCAGGTGTTTCACTTTTAACCTCCTCAAGAGATCATTCAGAAGGTCATCCCTAAAACCCGGGCCTCGATCTGATAAGATCTCTAGGGGTGTTCCAAACCTACTACAAATATGATCAAAAATAAACTTTGATACCTCTTCAGCTATGATTCGGGTTGTGCTTGTTGGTTCCGCCCATCGTGTCATGTAGTCAACACCCATGATGATGAAAACCTTCCCTGTAGAAGTATGAGGTAGGGGACCTATTGCATCCACACCCCACTTTTCAAAAGGGCCATAAGACATTATTGGGACTCAAGGCTCATATGTTAGTCGTCTATCCCCAGCAATTTGGCATGGCTTACATGCCTTACACCAATATTGGACATCACGATGTAAGCTCGGCCAAATAAACACTGCTTGTAAAATCTTTCTACTTGTAATATCTTGAGAAAAGTGACCACCATAGACATCATCATGACATGAAAGAAGAATTTTCTCTATCTCTTGCACACCTGGTACTCTCCTCAAGACCAAATCTTTTCCTTTGTGATATAAATCATCCCCGATCAACTGGTAATGTGTGGCCTTCTTAACTAGTTTATGTCTTTGCACCTTGTCTAAGTGTTTGGGACACTCACCTGCTTGTAGAAAGAAGATAATGTCTTTTAGCTCCTCTTGACCTTGATATTTGGGTTCATATAGTTTCACACCTCCTACCGCCATTTGAAGCTTTTCATTTGCGAGTAAGTCTACTTCCTTGTTATGAGTTCTCACAATGTGTTGTACCTATGTTGCTTTAAAACCCTTCATCAAAGCTCTTACACTACTAAGCCACTCAAACAATGTACGATTCTTGCACCTCCAAGTCCCTTGAATTTGCCTGACCACTAGAAAAGAATCACCTTTTATAATAAGTCTTTGTATGCCTAATTCTTTGCATTCTTCTAACCCAAGGGTTAGAGCAGCATACTCAGCCTCATTGTTAGAGTGAACACTGGGTAGAGTGATACCTTTTCTAACCATTACCTCCTTTTGTGGGTTCAAAATGATGATTCCCCCTGCTGCTTTGTCTTGTTGGCGTTGATAAGCTCCGTCAAAGCATAAAGTATGGGCATTATCAATCTCCTTTACTTTGAACTATTTTGAGCCTTCCTCTCTTTGTAGTCATGATCCTTCCGTTTCTCTCACTTTGTAGGTGAGAATGTCTGCAAGTCCTGCTCTTGTGCTATCTTCTACAAGGAAAGTGTATTCAAATTCTTGGAGTTCAAGCACCCACTTTGCTATTCTAGATGAGAGGCTCATGTGTTGTACTACATATGGTAGATTGTGCTCTAAGGTGAGAAAAACAAATGGCACAAGGAGAAGATACAATCCAAACTTCCTTACCGCAAACAAGATTGCAAAGACCACTTTCTCCATTTCAGTGTATCCCTTCTCGGCCGGAGTCATCACCTTGCTTGCAAAATAGATCGGCCTCATGTATGATGTTTTAGGATCTTTTTGCATCAAAACAACACCAATTGCTTCGAAACCTACACTTGGAGTGACATAGTAGGTCTCCTTTGGATCTGGTGGCATTAGGATTGAGAGAGAGCTAAGAATGCCCTTCACTTCCTCAAAACATTTTTCATGTTCCCTCCCCCATTCAAATGTAGATTGGCTTGCCAACCTATGCAAAGGGGCGATGGCTTCTGCTAGGAGATGAATGAAGCGAGACATGTACCTCACTTTGTGGTTGAAGGTCATTAGCTCCTTAGTTGTTGTTGGTGGAGATAATGACAAAAGGGCCTCTACTTTAGAGGGATCCACTTGAGTTCCTTGTGAAGAAACCACATGGCCTAGCAAAACCACCTGAGATTCACCGATATGACACTTCTCTGGGTTGAGTTGTCCCCCAAATTGATGGAGCCTCTTAAGCCCCTCTTCAACCTTTTGGCAATGAAGTGATCTACAACTATAAATACAGAAATCATCCATAAAGACTCTTATGGATTTTCCAAAGAATGGCTGAAATACAAATATTGTGAATCTCATGAAGGTGCTAGGAGCATTGGTGAGCCCAAAAGGCATTACTCTGAATGCAAAACATTCCCAAGGTGTGATGAAGGTGGTTTTTGGTTGGTCCTCTTCTGCTATTCTAATTTGAAAATATCCTGAATACCCATCACACACAGTGTAGCATTCGTGAACTGCTACTTCATTCAAAATTTCATCTTGGAAAGGGAGAGGGAAGTGGTCCCTCTTTGTCGCAGCGTTGAGGGGTTTGTAATCCACGTAGACCCTCCACTTACCATTCTTCTTGGGAGTGACTACAATAGGTGATACCCATTCGGAGTTCGATACTGGATAGATGAAGCCAGCCTTCAAGAGTCGATTCACTTCTTGTAGGAGAGCCTTTTGTTGCACAGATCCTAGTCGCCTTAACTTTTGAGCCACGGGTTTGGTCCCTGGTTTCAATTCAATTCGATGCTCTATTACATCTACACCTTTTATTTGTGAGTAGTCAGTGATAAACAAATTGGGATACCTCCTTAACATATTGATGTAGGACCTCTTCTCCTTACAAGTAAGATCTTTTGCAAGCATCTTCTCAAATCCTTCTTCAAGGTGGTGGCATCTTTCATCCCCTCGTGTGTGATTGTCTGTTGGCTTTTCTTCTACTGGAACATCTTGAGTGTTGGCGTTGAATACAATTCCCATTACCTCCAAAGAAGACTCCCTATCACTGGTTGATGCTTCCTCATCACTTGAGTAAGGACTCTCCTCCTCGCTCTCTTCATCTACCGTGGTTTCATAGTTGATATCTAGTTGATTTCCTTCTCGCCAATCATACACCACCGGTTGACCCTTCTTAAGAATCAAATGACCACTTCTCCATTTTTGATCTGCATTCACAGCAATGAGCCAAGGCCTCCCTAGGATGATGGGATAGCCCTCCCCCTTAGCTGGCATGACATACATATCCACTCGTGCATCTATGTTACATACAGAGACTTTTACATTTTCAATGATCCCCAAACACTTCACACTTGAGTTGTTGGCTAGCCTAGCTTGACAATTAGAGGACTTTGTAATTTCAAGCCCTAACCTGTTCATTGATTTTTCCGTGATCACACACATTTGAGCTCCACCATCAACATATACATTAGACACCTTTTTACCCCTTATGTAAGCATCCACAATGGGTTCCACATCCTTTTGTAGCTTTGAGGCCACAACCTTAATGGAAAGATTTACTTTCTTTTTTAGAATTCTTGTACTTACCAACTTTGGCCATTGCCTTCTTACTTTGGCTAATAGGTGTAGAATTTGAGGCCATGAAATGTTTGGCTTTTGGGTTTGTAAATCCTCCAGGATGTTGTAGGGCTCTAGCTCCTTTCCCAATGGGAAGTCGTTGATACCAATTTCCCTTCGTCTTGATCTTTTCTTCCTGCTACTTTCAGCTTCTTCCATCTTTGACTTCTTCTTCTTGTCCCTTCTGGCTGAATTTGTTCCTTCACTTCTCATGCCTTCATCCTTATCATGTGCTCTTGTGCGTTTTTCTGCCGGCATACCATCAAAGTTTAGAGTATGCTCATCTATTTCCTCTTCTAGCTTGATGATGTTGACTCCTCTTTCTTCCTCCTCATGTGGTACCGGAGGTATATTTGCTGCTGGTGGTGGTCGACGAAGGATTTGTGGGCCTTGAGCTTGTTCTTGCTGCACAGTGAGAGGAGGCGGTCTGGGGGGATATATGTCTCCCGGAAGTCGTCTTGGATGTGGAAAATTGTACATGCCATGGCCCATTTAATTGCAATTCCAACATCGCAACTCTTGAGCTTGTCTTCGTTGATTGCGATTCCCTTCTCTTGGTTGTCGTTGTTGAGGTAGGCTTTGTACTAGATTCACAGTGAGGTTCTCAAGCTGTTGAGTTAGCCTTTGTAAAACCTCTTGTTGAGAGTTATCTCCTATTTGTGAATATTGTGCAAGAGGGGCCCTAATTGGTGCTTCCATGGTTTGTGAAGACTCCCTCTCACTCACTTCATTCAAACCCCTTGCTCTATGTGCTTGGAAGTGTAGTTTTCTAAACTTGATGATGGATACCTCACGTGCTTATTCGAAGGTGGATGGGAATTTTAGCTCTACTTTAGCATTTAAAAGTGGATACAAGCCAACCATGAATCTCTCTTTTTTTAGAAAGTTAGGTGCACCACCATGATTTTATAATGTAGCCTCCCACCTACCCCATAGATTGACAAAGGTTGCTTCATAAGAGGGATAGTCTTCAAGTGATACCTGCTTATGTCCAATAAGACATTTCCATAGTCCTTCAGAAGTATCACCTTGCCCGAACTTGGAGAGGAAGCTTGCTCGCAGTCTCTCCCAATTGGACTTGATTTGGGGTTGCAAGGTCTCATACATGCTTTAGCTTTTGCTTTTAGAACCAACGGGAAGGCTCGTACCTTTACTTCCTCTTCATCTCTCCCGGATATGAGATGTGCCATCTCCAAGTTGTCAAGAAACTCTTGCGCATCTTCCCCACTTCTTGCATAGAATGTGGGAAAAGAACTTGACATTTTGTTTAGACTTTTTGAAATTTATTTTTTTAAAGAAAATTTTCTCTTACGGGCCGCACAAGATTGTTGACACTATAAATCTGATTACATTAAAATGAACATGTACACATCCATTGTTAATTCGTACTTTATCATAGGTAGAATAAATGGATTAATTGAAGCATTGATTTCATTGAGGCGAGTGGATCCAAATATCCTCCTTATGATAGATTGAAACCTAAACTTAGTTGCAATGATTATATGAATGGATTGCCGAGCAATAGGCCTAAAAGGTTCATTGTTTTGATCGTGATTCATGTGCTAGTCCTTGTTGTTGGTTTCAAGACCTCGTTCCTTCATATGGCCCTTGAGTTCCCCTTCACCACTCCTTGTTCCTGACTTTAATACAAAATGAAAACGTAAACAGCAAAAGAAGTTTCATAATTGATGATTGGAAGTATAATTGGATTGGGTGATGCCAGTATTTCTCTAAGTCTTTCTGCACCAAACATAAAAACAATGCGTTGCTGGAAAAAGACTTTTCTATCTATGTGAACATTTACTCTAATGTGTTGTGCAAAATGAAATGGATAGATGGGAACTCCATTGTTCATCACTAAAAAATTTGAAGGTAACTTGGAAATATGTTCCGCAGTGGGGGCACCACTTTATGAGGGCGAGCTTTTTGAAATGGGGCCTCTAAACCCAAACCAATGGGCCTACCCTCACAAAATGTTCGTAAAGAGGTACGCACACTACTTGGGGCACCACATTCTTTTGGGAGTGGAGAAGGAAACCAATCAAAATAACACTTCCATTCACCCACTCAAGCAACACACTTTGAAAACCCCCTTACTCTATATACACTTTGGACACTTGAACACCATCAACGATTATGCAACCCAATGCCGTGCATCAAAATGAAATATGCAATTTGTGGAATAGCAGTCACCTTCTCCCCATAAGAATACCCATAATACATCCAAACTCTTCCTCTCTCAAGCACTCATCAAAAAATCATGCGCACAAGACTTGACTCTCAAACACACAAGAGAATCACTTACATCAAACTAACACACTTTGCATAGAGAGCTCATCTCCATCTATGCAATGCCGTGACACAAATAAAATCACCATGAGAGGTAGCCACATGCATATGTAATGAAGCAAAAGAGAGTTGGAGTAAGAAATTTATTTAGACCAATTGAATAAGTGTGGAGAAACAAACCAATGGTAAATTGAGAATAGAACACTTACTTGATTTCTCGCACACTTTTTAAGGGGAGGACAGACGCTGGCTAACCATCACGAAATGCGACACTTGAAAGTTTTGAAGATGATTTCATGATCATTAACATAACCATGAGAGAGATCATGATGTATTTACAAGTTATTGAGGTGCTACAAATGATTTATTGGGTTGATGGAGTAAGAGATTGTAGAATGGAAAGAGTGGAGAATAGAGTTGCACTTCCTCCAAAGAGGAGGGTTAGGAGGGAGGATGTGAAAGAGGGAGAGTTGGGGTTTTCTCTACTATTGATCAAGAAACAACATGAAGTTGAAAATATAGGTGTGTGTCCTTGAGTCTCTCCAAGGGGGGCTATTTATAGCTGTGTAGGAGTGGGATTATGCTACACTTAATTAGAGTAAGTGATTAGACCTAATTAAGTGTCCTTTGACCACTCATTGAATATTGGACATAAAAGGGACTATTTATTCACTAAAAATATCATTTTAGACCGTGAAGGCTCCATAGGGGTGCATAATGTAGGTGCGCCCCACCATGAGGCCCTATGGGTGGCTCCTGCGGGGTATCTCAACTTGTCTGTTTTGGCATTTAGAAAGCATCTTTAGGTTGGTCCCATCACATGCAAGTGACCTTGAACACTCATTGCTCTTCTAGAAGATGAGTAGGGAAAAAATAAGATCTCACCCTCTTGATTTACTTGATTTACAGTTCCCTTTTGCTGCGAATCTGACAGATTTACACTATTTTGACCATAACGTTTTACCTGTAGCTCGGAATGACATGCTTCAAAAGGCAAAATTGACCTTCTCAACATGTTTGATATGAATTTGGACTATTCTTCACGCCCATGAACCAAGGAAGTCGGTTTGGAAGGTCCACACTAGGCTAGGGAACCTTTTGCTTCCAAGTCTTCTTGTATGGGCCCTTTGCTTGTATGCATCCAAGGGGAATCATGCTTTTTTAAAAGGCTATGATGCTTAAAGAAATAGAGGAGGGCCCAATATTATTTTCTTGTGAAAAGAATATACAATTGGAGTCTTTTTGAAAGGAGAGAAACTATATGTATATTCTTAAGAGATATTGGGCCACCTATGTAGGGGGCATAGAAGACTTGTAGAGAGGGACCATAATCTTTGGTAAAGACAAGTGGAGAGTTGATTTCCATGGGAGTTTATCTATATGGGGTGGAAGATGGATATATTATTTTTCTACTACTAATTCACAAGAGGTGAGAAATTTTGGGGGTATATAGTTGGTTATTGTATGCTTATTCTATTTACAAATCAAAAAAGAAAAGGGTGGTAATATAAATATATGACTAAGGTGACATTTTTGGGAAGAGTATAATGTATGTGTCGCCACAAAGGTTAAACGAAGAGGGGGAATTTACTCTAGATAACTTAATAGCGTAGAAAAGTATATACACATATGAAGAAGAGGACGTTGAGTAGGCTGACAAATGTTGCAAAAAGATGGTTACCATTTTATGCCACTCAGTATGCATGCCATCAATCATGGACGAGTGGCTACAAGATTTTTCAAACTGGAGGAGTGAAGAAGAGGAGACTGTAGAAGCACTGAAGGCCTTCATCAAAGTGCTACTACTAGGTTGTAGCGTCGTTGATATCCAAGAGGTAATTTCCCCATCTTGCATTGCTCACGCTAATCGCAAATCAAGAGCATCAAGTGGGGAGGGCTATGAAATGTCATCACTATTGTCAACCAAAGCATTCTGCCAAAATGAGTGCCGACAAAAGAGGTGATGAAAGAACGGTGAGTTTTGCTTTTGAGAACCGCATCAACTTTCTCACATCAGTCAGATTTTGTGTAGCACCAAGTGTTTTCTGTCCAACGGTCAGATAAGAGTCGTCAACTACATCAACCACAAAGTCCAAGCCACAAATTCCTAAAGCATTTAGTGGAAGCAAGTGGCCTATGCTCTCTCTAGGCCTAGAGAGTTCAAGTCAACTACGACCAGCCAAGCATCACCGCCGCATGCAAAATGAAAAGCCAATTGAGGTAGAATCTTCTCGCCCAATCTATTTTAAACCCAATATGGAGGATTATGTGGAATTCAACAAATGGTAGAGGCCTGTAGTGAAGGTGTCACCTTGTCAACACTTAAGATATGCAGCTCTAGTGGTCAAAGCCTTTCCCTATACCCAACATGGATAACAACAATAGGCCAAAAGTCTTTCCATTTTGTTTCTTGCAACACATGCATGCAAATGTATACGTTGATAGGAAGGTATTCTACCAGAAAAATATTGTTTTCCTATTCGGAGCAGAGATTCTTGATGAAATCCTTAGATCCCCACGTCCCATCATCTTGCCCATTATTGATTACTACCACTCTTTTGATGTATGAATTTTATTCTATTCTAGCCTTACACTCTTCTGAGCTCCTGCTCAAGTTTTCCACCCATGTATAAACCTTTATGAATCACTATGTCATTCCAAAAAAAGGGAGTTTATAATTGTCTACTCATTGATTACCACCATGGTAAGTGTCTCTTTTCTCACATTTAGTGGCAAGAATGCAGAAGACATCACCACTGATTTTTTGGATAGCTTTGACATCACTTGTGTGGTGTCCAACAAGGATGACGATACCTCACGGCTACAAATCTTTCCTCTACTGATGAAAGTAGAGGCCAAGTCTTGATACAATGCTTGCCCCAAGCTACCAAGGATGCATGGGACTACGTGCTACCTTTGTGAAGAGGTTTGGTGGAGGCACAACCTCAAAAACGTTATGGCAGCTGCTAGAGTATGCCACTTACAAATCTATGTTTGTGGATTTGTGGGAGAAACAGATTGCCTCGCTGGAGGAAGATAAAGGAGAACCTATTTTCCTGAAGAAGGACCATTTCATTGTTGCTGGCCTGTGGTTGCCGCTTAAAGAGAAGGTGAAGGGGAGATTCCTTGCAACATATGAGTTGGCAGTGGAAGTAGCCCACCTTAAAGACAAAAAGTGAAATCAAGAGTCCACGAGTCAGAGGAATCAAGCTCAGTCCGACTAACCCCAGTGACTGCAACAGCCACTTAGAGAACCCCACCACAAGAGGCATCAAAAGAGCAGCAAAACCTGTTGAGTCACATCACTACTCAGCTTGAGAATGTATCTGTGCATTTGGTGCAACAAGCGCATGCACACAACCGAAATCAAGAGCAAAGGGGAGGAAAATGAAGGCAAAACCAAGAATACCACTGCTACAATTGTGGGGAGGATGGTCATGGCATGTATTACTGCCCACACCCAAGGAGGTAGAATTTCAATAGAGGAGCTAGACAAAACCATATTTCACCGCCAAGAGCAAGACCACCACCACCGAGGGCACCACAACAAGAACCAGATGTGAAAATCCTACAACGACCTATGCAATCACAACCACAACCACCACCACATACCATCATTTCACCTTTACCACCACCACTAGCTGGAAACCAGGTAGTAAGTGTCATCAGCTTGATAAGATGAAAGTGGAGAAAGACATCAAGGGAGTAGAGGAGGGTAAGACCAATATTGAAGAGGTAGACACCATGAAAGCTAAGCACTCTAAGCCTGAGGAAGCTTCAAAAAAAGGAAGAAAAGACAATCAAGAGGAAATCTAAGCCACGACAAAAAATTGGCATTCCAGATTTCACAATTGGTGAGTCTATAGTATCTTGTGATCTTGTGAGTGATGTTTCTATGCAGGGCATGAGCATCCCTAAGGGGGAGGGCTACCCAATTATCTTAGAGAGACCATGGATCATGTCTATGAGAGAAAAGAAATATTTGGACACAAAAATTCTCAATATGCAAGCTAGAAAGGGCAAGGACATCCCAGACAACATGAAGACTGGTAAGCAAAAATGGAAGGACCTAGAGACTACTGCATATGATATTTTTAACAGTTCTACTATAGAATCAAAGGAGGAGGAATCTACCACAAAAAATGATAGTGACAACTCTCTTGAAATCATGAGTCTCATTCTCACTAATCACAACAAGGAGGATCTACTAGGTATACAATTGCAAGAAGTAAGTATGAAGTATTTGATACTACATCAATCAAAGAAATCAATTGGAGAACAAACTCGAATAGTTGTTACCAAGGAATGGAACTTTGAAGTGCACCCTAAGGAGATTTTTAAGCAAATGGATGCAGTGGCAATTTATTGGCAACATAGGTTTGGCACCCTAGATGTAGAGATTGTGTTTGATTGTACTGTGTTTGATGCATTTAAAAAAACCTTTAAAGAAACCTTAGAACAAGGGATGGTCATAAGGGTCACAGAAAAATGGTAGTATGGTCCTGCATGCATATAGTCGATATGAATTGCTTTTCACCAAGTGGATTGCAGCATACCTTTTGGATATGCTATGCACTTTGGTACAGTGTGTATCAAGCTTGTCTTTAAGCTACAGGGTTTGTTGCTTATTACCAATATCAAAGAAGGCAATGGAACTTTTTGACAACACCCAAGAGGATACTGACTCTTTTGCTAGCTTCACATGTAGTGGTAAGCTAGGTTTTGAAGAAAACTGGGACTTTCCACATCAACAAGGAAGCCGTAGATGGAGGACTCTTGGTGCAGTCTTAGGAATCATGATCCTAAGTTTTCTCTTGGAAGGGGCCAAGATAGTCATTTATCCTTTCACTTATGGTGGTAATAAATCTTATCCCTTTTGGGCATGAAGCAAGAAATCTTATTGTTAGGACATTGTAGGTGAAAATCCTATTCTTTACCTGGGATCCTGGAGGATATTGGCACAACATTTTGTAAGTCGTAGGCTTCCCATTTACTTAAAGGTAGTTTGAGTTGTTGATCATTGATGCTCTAGCTAGGGAGCCTTGTCAGGACGTATTGCTTTTCTTGAAAACAAGTGAATATCCCAGAGATCTCACTAATGGCCAAATGCAATGGCTAGTTCAAAAGGAAATTAGATATCGGCTTCTCTACTACTCAATCAACTGAATTATGGAACTAGAGACATAAATGCCTCTAGCTTCAAGGGGAGGGCTAATGAGGGTTGCTTTTCAAATTTTTCTAAACCTCTCTCTTGGTATGCACTTGGTGGCAAGGCTTCAAGGACCCTAAGAGGAGGAAGGACATGATGCATGAAAATCACAAAAGCAAAATATGTTTATATTTTGTACATAGCTATGGTTTTGCCACATTTGGATCTTGGAAATAAGGAGAGGTATGAAAAAACCCTATGAGAATGAAAAAATTCATTGGATGCTGATTCTACTCGGCGGTCACTACAGGTGAAGAGTAAAAGTCAATAGTGAAAGGGAGGAGAATCTTATGCATTATTGAGTTTGAGGCAACAAAATATTATCAAATTCAAGCATAATTCACTTGTGGACACAAGGCTTGCACATGAAGTCAAGAGGGGACCGCCTGGAAGACATTTGGAAGGGAAAAGACGGACATATATTTTTGTGGGACTTTTCTCTTTTTTTTTCATTCCAAATTGGAAAACATGTTCAACAACAAAGTTGTAGGCGTTGATCTGATCTTTTGGTCCATATTTTTTAATTAATTTTTGGAGCTACAGTTTGGGAGGTATGGCCGAAATGGTGGAGCCTATTGGTCCATATGGGAAGAAGTCATGATTATCAAACTCCACACACACAATTTCTTATAGGTTTCTCACCATTATTGCTCTACAAAACTTGCCATGATAAAGGCGATTAGGAGAAAATTGGTCAATAAGAAAGGCACACGGAGCTCTCTCATTGGGGGAATGACTCTAACTGAGGTTACTATGTAATAACTCCTCTTGCTCATAATCTCTTCCCTAATCACTCTCTTGGCCTATAAAAGGAGGCCTTCTCTTTTGTAAACGGAGACTACAAACTACACACACACACACACACACACACACACACACTATCCCATACCCACATACCCACACACCTATACATACACACCCTTGTGCTACATGCTAGTAGCATGAACCCTAATCACATAATCACAACACCATCACCATCACCGTACACAAAATGAGCACCATATCTCCACACACTTGTAATGAAGGATTCAATGCACGATTTAAAGAAGAAGAATGATGGCTACACTCATGATATTACTCTCCATCAACTCCCATCCCTCTATTATGCTTCATACGGTCTTGTCCCCTTCTCATCTTCTTTCCCTATGCTACCTATTGAATTCATCTTTTGCAAGCAATCAACACACTCCATATTGGTGCCATACCTTGTGTCGTTTGGGATACACTTCATTGTGAGTATGGTTTATGCTTGTTCTTTCCAATTTGATTATGTTAAGGTGTGCAGATTCACCACCATACACACACTCTCTCTCCCTCTCATATCGTGGGATGCATGTCTAACCTCACCATCGTATCTTATTGCAGTATTAGTGAGAACCACGATTAATTTTTCAAACCATGGGACGAAGCTGAATCTACTAGTGCAATATAGAGGCTACAAGAGGTTTTCAATCTCTCGAAAAACAACTAACAACTCGCATCTAACTCAGGCTACACTCAAGTGACTGAAATCACCAAAAGCCAATCGCTCATCGGCAAGCAAATCACATCCGTTACAGCATCAAATGACATCCAAACATACCGAAACTTCTAGGACACGTTTATAAGACCTAAGCACACATGCCTATGGTCTCAAACCCCACTTTAGGTCAAGTTCCAAAATTTTGATTATTAACAGCAGTGCACTTTTGACCTAGTCGTTTTCGACCCAGAATGCATCTAAATGCTTAGCAATGATGCCTCAATACCCTGCCTATGCTTAGCTTTTAATTTGAAAGTGTAAAATCCTAGTTATGATGAAATTAGGCCGCGGGTCGGAGACGCCAAAAGCTACGAAATACTATGAACTGCTTACGTCAATGCGTAAAGCTCTTACCTGCCGTTGCAATGCAACAAACACAATCGCAATGTGACAACCGGGGAGGGAGTAGGAAGCGCAAGAAGGAGAGAAGTGAGCGCCGTTAGCTCACACTGTGTATTTCGTATCCAAAAACTTATAAAAAACTTACAAAAAACTTATAAAAATTGGCTTTTATACCTTAGCCAAGGTTTTTGGGTGGTCAAAACTAATAATCTAGAGTTCTACCAAAGCTGGGAAATGACTGGCTGATACAATCTGGAAGCTTGTAGCCCCGGCTCATTAATTACAAAGTTTATCTACGAAAATAGGAGTTACAATATTCCCGATTTATCACAATAATAATTGTTTTACAAGGAGTACTCCTGAAAATGGTGTCTTTGTTAGCTTGCTGCTAACATTCCCCCCCTCCTCGCCTGTATCGTCCCTTGACACAACTTTATGGGCTGGAATAGTCTTCGGGTTGACGGCGGCTGGCGAGGCGGTCTTTAAGCGCGTCTAGTGAATTCTGGCATCTAATTCTTCGTTCTTTGTCGAGCACTTGCAAAAATTGCATGGTGACTTGATTCTTCAGCTCCACTGCTGAGTACCCTACAAACCTTGATATTAGATTGCTGATCACCGGCACAAATATCTTTGTTCGCCAGGTGAAGAATCCAGTGTAGAATGCTTCTTCAAAGGCTAGCATATTGTTTGATGGCAGGAACATGCATCTGGCGTAGAATCCGTAAAGGATCTCTTCTGAAGGTTGCCCACCGGCACAAATATCTTCGTTTGCCAGGTGAAGAATCCAGTGTAGAATGCTTCTTCAAAGGCTAGCATATTGTTTGATGGCAGGAACATGCATCTGGCATAGAATCCGTAAAGGATCTCTTCTGAAGGTTGCCCACTCAGATCATAGCATAGGCCTTTGTTTCCTTCCAAGAATGATAGCCATGGGGCTCCTGTTTTCTCAGGCTCATTAAAAACTTGTATACATGCTGCAGATCATATATAACATTGCACAGGAGAGATCTGGTAGACTCTTGAAGAAAGACGTGGCGCTCGTTAGGGTTTTCACCATGTATTCCTCCGTTGCTTGGCCTCTCTCTGGAGCTGGCAGCATGGGGGAAGCTGCGCAGGTTGGCCTCTTCTTTTGCAGTGCTTCATGCGCTTGCCATGTCCTTACTCTGGGTACATGACAAAATTTTGGATCTTTCTGAAGGGCTGCAGGTGCTCTTGTGAACAGAATTAGGTATCTCGAATTCTTGTTCAGCCAGCTTAACCTCCACTTTGGGTGGTCTTTATTTGCGCCATCTTCTTGCATATCCTTGTATAGGCTTTCTTTCACCTGTAATAGTTCTACTTTGATGAGAGGATACGATAGGGATTGTTGGTGCCATTGAGCGTTGATCTGATTGGGAGTGACTTGAGTGACGTTGACAGAGTGTAAAACTCTCAACTCCCAATCCATAGCGTCTTTCCACTGCTCATCCACCTCTAGGGTCATCTTCTCCTTCAGTGCGTCTTCTTCAGCTTTTGACAGCTGGACTATTGGCATTGTGTCTGCATCTATGATGTGAACCTGAAAATCTTCATCACCACTTGGCTCTGCTGTTGACTATGTCTCAAACTCATCAAAAGAGACAGAGGGTATGTCTATTTGTGGTGGCTCTGAAGTGCCTGCCTCTTCCTGCGTGTTTGGTTTTCCATCTCTGAGGAGTTGATTTATCCGCTTGAGTTCTGCTATCTCCTTAAGAGCTCCTCCTCTCTCTGAACCCGCATCAGTGCCAGGTCCCTGCGCTGTGATTGTTCTAACTTTAATTCCAATTCTAAGTCCTTGTTTTTCTTTTCAAGTGCCTTGTACACTTCATCACTTCCTTTGATCGAGGCCACAGCTAGATTTTCTTTGATTTGCCGTAAGAAAATGGCCTGATCATTGATCCTCTGTTCAGAATATTGCAGAGAAGCATTGGCAACATCTAACTGCACCTGAATTTTCTGGGCTAACAAAGAGGTCGTAAGAAGTTCATTCGTAACTTTTGTCAGCTGCTCATCTTTTACATTGCAGGCATCAGACACTTTAATGAGTAGATCACCTAGCTCCTCCATTTCTTTTTGTTGTTTATCTCTGGCTATCTGATGCTGTTCCGTTTCTGCCTTCAGCTCTCGCACTTGCCTTTGGAGATCAGTGAGGATAGTCATCTTGTCTTCTAGCTCTCTTTGAAGAGCGTAGATCACCATTTCCAGTTCCTTGGCCTTTGTGCTGCGGTTTGAAGCGGCATTTGCATGCATATTCATTGACCTGTACTATTACTTCATTTTTTGTCTGCCACTCCTCCTGTCGTGGCAGCTGAGATGTGCCTGCAGCCTCATGTGTTGCTTCTTGCTGCATCGTAGCTGCTGGTGGTTCTTGTGTGGAGGTAAATGGTTGGTCTTATTCTTGCCCATCTTGAGGCTTTGATGCCTCGACAGTTTCTAGCTGAGTAGAAGTGGATGGTGTTGCCTCAACCCTTGGTGTCTCTTCAGGTGCCGACCTTTCTTCTTTCACTGGCTTGGGCTCCATCTCATGTGCAGTGGTAGATGCTTTTTCCGCATCTTCTTCTTTATCAGTCTCTTTTTCAGATCTACTTGCTTGTTGCTCGTGTAGCTTTTGAGTCTCTTCAGCTGCCTTCTTCCGTTCCTGCTTAGCTTCCTTTTGTCCATCGGGGTGATCATCCTCTTGTGCAGATTCTATTTGTTGGGTGGACTTAGAATCTTTCATTTTCTCAGGCTCTGCTTCTTTGTTGGTGTCTGTGCCTGTAGGTGATGGTGGTGGACTAGGCATGGGATGGTCTTGTTGTTCTGGAGGCGATGAGGTGGGTCGGGGAGATCCATGACTTTGCTCTTGGTAGCCGTTTCCTCACCTTGTCTTTGGTCTTCCGCTTGCTTGGCTTTGTTTGCAGCTTCTTCTGCCTCCTTTAGATTTAGAGATTCAGCCTCTTGGTACATTCTTTCTAACTGCTCTATTGGATCATTTTCCTATTTTCTGGTATGATGCTTTGTTCAAGGTCCTTTTAGTCCTGCAGGTACCCACTATTCTGGGTCCTTGTCTTGTGCTTGCCTGCTGCGCTGGTACGCCCGTTTTTCTCTTTCAAATTGTGCTTTTTTTTGAGCTGGCTCTTCTTGGTGTGAGGCCAGAACCTTCCTTTTCATCTCTTCTCTCCAAGCTCTCTTTTATTCGTTGTCAGAGCTCTCACTGCTGTGTCATTCCGGTGAGCTGTCAGCTGACTCATCATCAGATTTATGTGATATTTTACCTGACCTTGTAGCTCGTGGAGAGGGTTGTGCTGCCAAGATCCATGTATTCTGATCAAGGGCAGGCGGTAGGTTGTCGGCCATGCCCATGGCATGTTATGATATTCTAGTCAACACCTCTAGCGCACCCAAGTATGTGATTTCTCCTTCCTTCTTGGTGCCCTTCAAGGTTGTCAAGACATACTGTACGTGGTCCACTGGTTGCCTGGTCATCGACTTGAGAACCTGAGTGAAGGTGGTGTCCACGACGTGATTTGGTGTAGTGTACGTTGGTGACATTTTTGCCAGAAAATGGAAGTGTTGATGGTACAAATGGGCTAGCTCTTCCACCTGTTTGTGGATAAGATCGGAAAATGTAGCCGCAACTGTCTCTTTGGTAAATGTGCCTGTGGTTTTCCTGTCTCTTGCCCGCATGGTCATCCTTTCAGTGGGTAGTCTGAGTGCCTCTACCACTATCTCTTTTGTGATCACTACCTCGACCTTGTTCCTCTGAGTGTCTGATAACTGTGCGGTTCCGTACTCTTTGATGGTGGATAGAAGCTCGTAAGATTTCTAAAATTCCACTCTGCAAGGCTCTTGTGCGTAGAAATTCCTGAGCCCCAACTTGCGGTTAGCCTCTTTTTTCTCTGGCTTGGTAGCTACATCATAGACCTCTTTGGGCAGGAGTTGCAACTCCACCTGATGTCCCTCTTCACTCTTGAACCTGCCAGTGAAGACCGTAGTGTGGTGCTCTTCCAGCTGTTCTCTAGAAAGGTAGGATGCCTTTGCCGCTTTGATTGACTCGGGGTCTAGTTGATACGCAGACAGTTCTTGTAGTTTCTCTTTCTGGTTTAGCTTCTTCTTGGCCCTATGTGCTGCTTGCATGGCTCCTGTTCAGAGTAGAGTGCAAAGATAGCAGATTTGTCGGAATTTTCTCTGAAATGTCCTTTTACACTGAAATATTGACAATTTGGTCCAATTTGCTTCAAATCAATTTTTGAACAAGGAAAGATGCATAAAATCATGCAAGGAACAAAACTGTATGGTCAAAACAAAAATTTGCAACTAAAGTAAATAATCTCGATTATTTACAGCTGAGAAAAATTTCCAACTTTTTGCAAACTTGGATTTATAGGCTTGAAGTATATACCAAATACATGCTCTGAGGGAAATATGGGCTCATTTGGATGCACAGGGTGAAAATGGTACCAGATTTTGGCTTTAGGTCTCTGAAACAATAGATATAAAGGAATTTTGAGATTTTGAACTCCAAATTGATTCAAAATTGGCTAGTGGGCTTAATACATCATGTACTTTGGATGTATGATGACAAAATATCCAAATTCCCCAATTTTGACCAAAAAGTAAATAATTGTGATTATTAACTTTTCTTACAAAATTGACTTTTTTGTTGTACAAATTGGTTCTAGGCATTGTATAGACCTTGTATATGAGACGTGAAGTGATTTGGATCAAGAAAAGTGGTTCATAACTCAAATTTTGGCTTGCTAAGATTTCTTTGCGTTTTTTGGCAATTTTACAAGTAATGGGTGGTCATTTTGGCTCATACTTGAGTTTTGGCATGTAATAGATGTGTACACAGGATAGGTGAGGTGATTTGACAATTTCCAAGCAAAACTAATGCAAAAGTAAATAATCGCGATTATTTACAACAGTAACAAAAAATTTGCAAAACCTACAAATTTTGACCTAGACATATTTCATATACCTAATACAAGTCCTAAATTAAATTTGGTCAAGTTTGGTCATGCCGGAATCACTCTGTGCTCTGTCGACTCTGAAATCACCGTTTTTTGTGACTACTCTGTCTATTGGGTTGGTCGGTCAACTTTGAGGCTTTGGACTTGTTCATAACATAGTCGTGAAGCAACTTGTCCAATTCTGGCTCATTTGGAGTCAGTTTGACCTCGTATGTCGAATTTGACGCTTTGTAACCTTCGAGCCAATTTTTGCTTTTTGAGGGCTTTGCTTGATGGATTTCACCAAACCAATCATATACATTGTATATGGACCTCATTAGCAAGCCATCTTTGGAGTCAAGTCGGAATTTTGGCATTTGCCAAGAACCTAACTTTTCTACTGGGGATCCCCTTGACCCCAGTTGAATGGTCATCTGACGGTATAGAAAGGTTCTCTTATGTTAGGGCATGCTATGGTTCAAATCCTAGTCGATTTGGTCAAGCTGCCAGGCCGCTATGGTCAGTTTTAGGTCGTAGTTCTTCGTGCACTGCTCGATTTCTAGGGCTTTATACTAACTACCGGCCATACAAAATGGATCATTGTCAATTAAATAACTTACCCCTCATGTATCGTGTGAGACGGCGCCAAAATGGTCAACTGTGGGCTCCGAAAAAGTCACACGAAAGAGGCCGAAATCTCTCTCTGCAAAGGCTCCAAGTGGAAATGAGGTGGTTTTAGCCTACCATGGATATCTATACCCGGACTTCCCGAACCAAATTTCCCCAGATTCCTCCGTTAGTTCTACTAGGCCATGAAATCTATGTTAGACTCAAAAATTTCCCTGATCGGATTCCTGTAGCTGATTCTGCAAGAATTTTGCAAAAGTAGGCCTAGTCGTCTAATTTAGGCTTCCCGCTTCCATCTTCTGATTTCATTGAAATTTTTTGTGCTTGTCCACCTTGTCTTTCTTATCACCATCGTGTCTTCCATTTTTCCATATGAGCTTCCCTGCTATTTATTATTAATTTTGACCTGTTTATTTGAAAAAATCAAAGAAAATAGCAAAATGCTCTAAAAAAGTAAAGTAAAAATCCAATAATTAAGAAAATCCCTTGAAGAACACATCTTTATTGTTTTTTGTTGGATTTCTCCACTTTTAAGCTCCATTATCAACAAAAATGATTAAAAAAATATTCATAAAAGGACTATTTTTGATGATTTTTTGATAGTATATACACTATTTACACTCATCAGGAAGATATTATAAGTGAATTTTCCCTTGATGATGAATTATAAGGGAATTATTAGGTATTTTGCAAAAAATCACACGTTAACATCAAACTTTTTTCCTCCCTCTTCAAACATTGCCCTTAATTACTTAGTACTTAGGGTCCTTCCACCCCTCCTAGATGGCGTACTCCGGGACGACTATGTGCATGGGTTGGACAATTGTGTCTATGCATAGCCATGATTGCCTCTACCATGATATGAAGATCAATGCAATTCAAACCAATATGCTGTGCAAGAGCTGGGTCTTGAGTAATTACCTCAAGGGTTTTCGATTTTGAGGTTTGCTGCTAATGTCTTCCAAAGAGAAAATTTTGTAGCTTGTGTGCTCTCTGTTTGATTGTACCATGAGGGTGCTTTAGCACTCTGATTGCTTGAGCTGTTGGTAGCACTTTCGATTGTTATTGAGCTTTTTCTCTTTATTGGTAGCTCGGTCGGCTTGGTGCTGCATTGTGTGGTGGAGTTTGTTGAGACTTAACTCGCCATTGCTTGATTGGTTTCGCGGGTTGTGGAGAAGATAAGTGCTCCCTTTTCTTCCAAACCATTTTCATGTTAGGCTCCTTGCTCGGAGATGCTCGTCTCTGTGTTTGAACCCTTGGAACCTTCTTTTGTTTCATCCGTGAAGTTTTAGGCACCCAGACCTGATTCGGTTTATCCTTAAGCTGTGCTTTTGGTACCCCAATTTTCCTGACTCCTTGCATGCTACATGTAGCATTTGATTGTCAAGGGGATGGAGAAGTTTGACTTTATGGATTGGTCTGCTGATTGATTCTTTTCCATTCCTCCTTGCTTGGTGCAATTGGAATAATGAGTTTCCCTCCTTTAGGTGATAGCTTTAGTTGATTCGTATCCCAATCTGGTACTGCCCAATCTAGTACACATCCAGGGAATTCCAAGAATCATCGTCTCATTCATGTGTTCATCTGGCAAGCATACAAACTGATGAGGACATGAACATCCATGTACTATTATGTTCAAGTTGACTACTCCCAATGTTGGAGTTGGGTTCTTGTTGCATCCTTTGATTGTCGCTATTCTTGCCATCAATGCTTGATTTGTTGCCTTCTTGTATGTGGAATAACTAACTGCATTCACTCTAGCTCCTGTGTCGACCAAAGCATTGGTGCTATGATTGTTGAGTTGTACTTTGATGCACAGATCCATTCCATCTAACGAGTCATCATCTGTTGAAACTGCATCTTTAGGTAATTCCCATTGTCGATCATCTTATTTCAAAGTGTTGATGGGAATTGGTATCTGTTGATTCTTGAGAGAAGCTTTCCGCTTGAGTACCCGAAGCCTAGCTTCCTCTTGGGCTTCATCAATAACCTACTGTCGTTTGATCTTTCTTTGTTTGGATGCATGCACTCTTTTTAGAAGTTCATTGGTTAATGGAAAATTATATTTCTTTAAACGACATCCACTAATCCAATTAGCCATTTGTTCACCCTCTAGGGTGGACAATTTTATTGCTCCACTTGGAGATACACCTTCAATGATAAATGGTATGTTTCCCTTTTTCTTAAATTTGGGAATGTGTTGCTTAAGGGAATATACTAGAACTAAGTCCCCTTTCTTGAAGATTTTTGTGATTAAGTGGGAATCAAAAAACTGTTTTTGTTTTCGCTTTTGGGCATAGATATGAGCTACAGTAGTTAGCCTTTGCTCGTCTAGCTTTTCCAGATCTTCGAGTCTTTCTGACAATTCATGTCCAGTCCACTCAAGAGTCTGTGCTACCCTTAATGTCGGCAATCGAAATTCTATTGGCAGTATGGCATCAAGACCATAAACAAGGTTAAAGGGTGTAGCATTTAGAGCTGTCTTGAGTGAAACTCGATAAGCCCATAGAGCAGCATGGAGATTCATTTCCCAGTCTATCCTTCCTGAAATAACCACTTTAGTCAGTACCGAGCTAAGAATTTTATTCGTATGCTCAGCTTGTCCGTTTGCTTGTGGGTGATAGGGAACTGATTTGTTATGGATGAGCATAAACCCATTAAGCAAATACTCTATTACCTCATTGAGGAAATGAGTTCCCCAATCAGTGGCAATCTCTATTGGCAATCCATATCTTGTGAATACATACTCATATAGGAATGCAGTAGTGGTTCTAGCATCATTCTTTTAAGCTGCTTTAGCCTCGACCCACTTGGTCAAATAGTTTGTAGCTACAATGATATATTGAGCTTGGGTTCTATAAGCAGGTGGTTGTATTGGTCCAACAAAATCTATACCCCATTTTGCGAAGGCTCTAGCCCCCATCATTGGTCTTGAGGGCATGCTATCTACTCGTGTTGGCATTTTTTCTCGTTGACAAGCATCACATCTTCGAACATATTCTTCAGCATTTGCAAAAAGTGTTGGCCACCATATGCCTGCCACATCAAGATTTCTCTTGTGGTGGTCTCACTAGAAAAGTGACCTCCAGCTAATCTAGCATGTGCTTGTTCTATAATTGGAATATACTCGTTTTCATTTGCACAAAGATGAAAATGTTGATCTTTACCTCTCCGATACAATTGGTTCCCAATAAGAGCATAATCTCTTGCTTCAGTTTCAATTGGTCTTTGTCAACGTTTACTCATATCCTTAGGAAATGTTCAGCTCGATAAGTAAGTAACCAGATAATTACTCCACTTAGGAACATGTGACATTTGAAACAATGTTACATGAGGAATGGGTGTTTGTTTTTGACATTGAGGGCAATCCTTTACAAAGGATCGAACATTTCTCCTCATAGTCGGCCAAAATACTCCAAGTCTCAAGATTCATTGCGTAGTTTGGTCTTCCGCAAAGTGAAGTCCTACTATGGTAACATGTGCTTGACTTAGGTACTGTTCTTTTTCTTCAGGGTGAATGCATAAAAGCAATATCCTGTCCCGATTTCTTTTGTATAGCCTTCCATCTAGTAATTGATACATAGCCGATTTCTCTATTGATCCGATTGTGAAAGAAAGTGGTATTTGTAAATCCACTTGAGCTATAGTCATTAATGACACAATGTTTTCCGACCATCTAGGTATCATTTCCATGGTGAACAAATAGGCATCTGGTAGATCATCGTCTATCCCTTTAGGTGATTCCCCTGAAACAATCCTTGACAAATGATCTGCTTGTTGATGTGTAGTGCCTTTTTTTACAACCACAGTGAAATCTAATTTGAGAAGAATGATAAACCATCTCACTATTCTCCCTGTGCTGCATGGCTTGTTGACCAAATACAACAAAGCTTGGTGGTCCATAAAGAACACAAACTTGTTGGCTTATAGGTAATATCTATACTTTTTAACGGCATAGATCATTCCTAGTCCTTCTCTTTTGGTGGTGGTGTAGTTCTTTTCTGCCATGTTCAATTGTCGGCTAGCATAAGAAATAGGAAAGTCAATTTTCCCATCTCCTAGTTGAGCTAGTATACAACCGATAGCAAAATTCGTAGCATCTACATGTACGTGGAATACCTTATCCCAATCTAGTGCTTTCAATATTGGAGCTTAGGTGAGAGCTTGCTTAAGCTTCATGAAGGATTCTTCACGTGCCTCGGTCCATTCAAAGTGCGTAATCAAGCTATACATGGGTTTTGCAATTATAGCGTACATATAGATGAACCGTCCGTAATATCGACAATGTCCCATGAAGGCTTGTAACCCCTTGACTGTTGTTGTTCTAGGCAAATCAGCAATAACATGAATCTTCTCGATATCAGTAGTAGCTATACCATTTTTAGACACTATATGTCCAAGAAGTTTTCCTTGTCTTCCCATGTATATGCACTTTTCAGGATTTAAGCAAATCCTATAAAGTCTACATTTTTCGAATACCTTTTTGAGGTGTTGAAAATGATCATCCTGGATTGATGAATGTACGCATAGATCATTCATATATACTTCTAAGAATTTCTTAAGATACTCTTTGAAAGCATGGCTCATCAACCTTTGAAACGTGGCTGGAGCATTAGTTAACCCAAACGGCATAACCCGATAGACAAATATACCCCATTCTGTTGCAAAAGCAGTTTTGTGCTGATCTTTTGGGTCAACCAAAAGTTGATTGTATCCCAAAAAGCCGTCTAAGAAGCTGTAATCTTCTTTTCCTACAACTCTTTCTAAAACATGCTCAGTTATTGGAAGAGGAAAGTTGTCTCTAATAGTAGTTGCATTCACCTTTTTGAGATTAACACACTCGTAATTTTCCATTCTTCTTGGGTACTACCACAATTGGAGACACCCAATTTGTGTGTTCAATTTCATAAATGAATTCAAATTCCTTTAGTTTTTCAATCTCTTCTTTGATCTTCTTGGAAAATGTTTCGTTATAAGTGTATGGTCTCTATCTACTTGGCTTCGCATCATCTCTCATGGGTATGGTATGTTGACAAATTTCTGGATCAACACCCTTGAGATCCTTGTAAGAACAATCAAAGATATCTCAGTATTCCTTTAACAAGCTCAACAAAAGCTTTTCTTCTTCTTCTGTTAGGTCATTTGCAATGTAAGCAGGTTTAGGCTCTTCTCCTGGTTCAGCCAAGTCTACCCTTTTATCGTTTTCAGGCCCTTCGTAAGATTCTCCTTGTTTCCGTAGTTCTCTAACAGGTTGTTCAATTATGATTTTCCGATCTTGGAGAGTATAATTTTTGTAATGGGATGGAACATGCATTGCATCCTTACCATCCTCTTCTGTGGTTTCCATTTCGGTTGTGTATATCTCCTTTAGAGACTTTTTCAACTCTTGATACTTCTTTTTCCGCTCAACTCTGGTCATGAGTTGTTCCTATTTTGAGATTTTTCTTCGGTACACTTCCTTGCTTTTCTCAATGTCTGAGACATTTCTGAGTTTTTGTTTGAAGGATATCTGCTAGTTATTTTTTCCTTGACACAATCATTAGCATCTATCTGCATCAGGAATTGTGTTTTACTAGAGATTGATGGCATAGGTCGTGTTTTCACAATTCCGGTGTCTCTCTTTTGTCTATACCACTTTTGTCTTCTTGATTTTTGGTTTGGAAAGTCAAAAAAAAATTCCTCCCCTCCTTTTAAGAGTAACTTAGCTCTCATATGCTCTTTTTCTGACCCCGAATCTTCGAGGTAGCTGAGGGTTCATCTAACTCATTAGTTGCAACGTAATAGAGGTTTGAAAAGACTTGTTGAGCTTTCATCAAGTCCTTGGGTTCCTCATCTTTGTTTTCAATGTTGAGGATTGAAATCATTTGGATGGGAATTATGTCGTAGCCATCCTTATTGCAAAATTGAGTAGGCATAGACGTATTCACACATAGATCCATTGTCGCTAAAATTTGAGTCCACTCGAATGGCTGAGATAAATTTTTTGGAAAGGGTTCAGGTACGTAGGCTTCGTTTGTGCAGTCCCTTTTTAGGATACATTCTTCTCGTCTTCAGCTTCCATTTTCTGAAGCTCCACACATCCAAATAGGAGTGTCTTTGTTTAACCAAGATGGGAGTTTAGTTTCAACCAAAGAGACTAAATCAAACTCTTGGATGGGTGTTTTCAAGACATCTCTATAAGTGTGATGTTTTAGATTGACTCTTGTTATAGATCCCACTTGCTTCAAGTACATATAGTTGTTTCCCCAATCTTGGATAAGTTGTACCTGTCACATAAAAGGTCTTCCCAATATGATTTCATAGTTGAGTTTTTTCTTAAAGTCTACTATGGCGAAACTGTGTTGATATTCAATTTCACAGGAATTGACTATCACTTTTTCAAGTAGCCCCATTGGTCTCTCAATGTGTCCGTCAACCATCTGCAATTTCATTCGCGTTTGTCTGATGGATGGTTGTCCCCAAGATTCCCATACTGCTTTAGTGGCTATGGCTATGCCAGCTCCACTATCCAGTATCGCCATGGTTTCAATGTCATTATATTTCACTAGGAGGGTGGTGTTTCCTTCTTCCCCTTCATAATATTCTCCGACTTTGTTCATGGGAACTTGTTGGAATTAGAGTTGCAGAGAAACACACACACCTTGGAGAAGACGAAGGAAGCTCAAGGCACACAATGGAGAGCGTATTACTTAGTGTGCAATGGAAAGATAGATAGCCCTAGAGAGATGGGCGTATATACAATGCTCGGGGGGAAAAACCTCCTAAAGAGGGAAAAAATGCCCCGACGGTCCTAGTGTGTTCACACACATCACTACCACATGTATATGGTAACAAATCCCCCCTGGAGTGATGCGGTGAACGAGAGCTGGCACATGAGTAGGGAAGTGCCATGCCCTAAGGACATGATCAATCCACAAAGGGGAGTAAGCCCAAAGCTTTGCAGAAATCTTCAAGCTTATCATGAGACAATGCCTTTGTGAAAAGATCTGCAAGGTTGTCCTGTGTTGGCACATAAGCCAAGCTGATCTCTCCTGCTGAGAGCCTCTCCCTGACATAGTGATAATGCACCTCAATGTGCTTTGTGCGAGCATGAAAAACTGGGTTCCTCGCAACTGCCAATGCACTCTGACTGTCAGTGTAGATAGTGTTGGCAGTGTCGTTTCCAACACCCAAATCAGCCATAAGGCGTCTGAGCCATACACACTCAACCGTAGCTGTGAAGACTGCCCTGTATTCAGCCTCACAACTCGAAGTGGCCACAGTAGGTTGCTTCTTGCTCAACCATGATATACATGAACTGCCAATCATGAAACAAAAACCACTTGTGGACACTCGCGTGTCAAAACAACCAGCCCAGTCTGAGTCCGAAAAGCATGTAAGTCTGGCGGCAATGATCCCCCCTTGGGATAAAACAAGCCAAGATGTAAAGTGCCACTAAGGTAGCGGAAAATCCTCTTGACAGCCTGCCAATGCTTAGACCCCGGGCTATGCATAAATCTGCTGACCTGTGAGATTGCAAACTGAATATCCGGCCTCGTGTTGCATACATAAATGAGGCAGCCAACAACAGTTTGGTAAAGAGTGACATCAGCAGAATCACCAACATCATGTAGACTCAACTTCAAACCTGTTTCCATGGGAGTGGCAATAGGTTTGCAATCCTCAAGTCCAAACTTACATAGCAATGTCTCTATGTAACTTTTCTGACACAAGGCAATACCACCATCACACTGCTTAAACACTATACCCAAGTACTGATGCAACAGCCCCAAATCTTTCATCTTGAAAGTAGCATTCAAATCAGCCTTAAATTCAGCAATATGTCTCTCATTTGTTCCAGTGATCAGCAAATCATCAACATAAAGAACCACAATGAGAAGTACATCACCCTCACGCTTTACATACAATGTGCTTTTTGTTGGACTGTTACGAAAGCCTTGTTTGACCAAATGAGTGTCAGCTTTCTCATACCAAGCACGAGGAGATTGCTTCAACCCATACAAATCCTTCTTACATTTGCACACTTTGTCCTCTTGTCCTTTTATGACAAAACCGCGAGGCTGTGTTACATAAACTTCCTCAAGTATGTCACCATTCAAGAAAGCAATAACAATGTCTGATTGATGTACATCCCAACCAAAATGAGCTGCCAATGCACATAGAAAACGCACAGCAGGCATACGACAAGTGGGAGCAAAAGTCTCTTCATAATCTATGCCTTTTTGCTGTGCATAACCCTTTGCAACAAGTCTGGCCTTATGGCGATCAATCTCACCATTCGGCTTGCGTTTCAACTTGTAAACCCACTTCGTACCAATGGCCTTTTTTCTAGGAGGCAAATCACATAAAGTCCATGTGTCATTTTCTATGAGTGCATCATATTTTGATTGCATGGCAGCCACCCAATTTTTTGAATTCTGTGCTTCATCAAAAGACAGAGGCTCCTCAACATCATGTAAGCTAGACACAGCCAGAGCATAACAATCTGATGCATAAGATGCATGGCGAGAGCCTGAACGAGTACGACTAGACAAAGGTGCATCCGATTTATTGTCACGCAAAGTGTGCACCAGCCATTTTGGCATACCTCTAGCCTGCTCATTTTCAACCCTTTTCTCATCAAGTACATCATGTACATCTGCATTAGTAATAGGCTGATCTGTAACATTTTTAGAAACCCCCATAGGCTGTACATTTGCCTGATTGGAACTTACATTCATATTTCCACCATTGAAAAGAGGCAACAAAGTGTCATAAATGTCTTGTGAGCTTACATTACTGTCTCTAGTACATGACAGCAAGGGCTAAACGGAAGCTTCCACAAACACTACATCCCATGAAACCAGAATACGTTTTGTTTGCGGATGATACAACCTGTAACCTTTGCTTTCAGCACTATAACCAACAAAAATACATTTGACAGCCTTATCATCCAATTTTCTGTGCTGCACTTGTGGCACCAAAGCATATGCCAAACAGCCGAAAACACGCATGTGCTCAATAGAAGACTTTCTATCATGCCATGCTTCATATGGAGTAATAGACTACAAAGCTTTTGTAGGACACCTGTTAAGTATATAAGTGGCACACATGATGGCCTCAAGCCAAAAAGAATGCAGCAAAGCTTGACTTTTGACCATACATCGTGCCATTTCCATGAGTGACCTGTTTTTCCTCTCGGCAACACCATTTTGCTGAGGTGTATAAGGCACTGTACATTGGTGTTTTATCCCACGACTAGCCAGAAATGTTGGGGTATAGGCGCTTGTGCCTTGCCCGGCCGCCCAGAGTCTGGGCGCCCACTGACTTGTATACCTTATACATAGCATAAGTGTATAGGGGGCTGCTCACTCTTTGGAGTCTCCCCACCTATATTTGTGTCGTGTGTCTCCTTCTTTCTCTCACTCTCTGTCTGTGGTGCTCCCCGATCCCCTTCAATTGGTATCAGAGCTATGGTGACCGCGGAGAGCACGACGGCTTTGAGAGCTTCGAGACTATAGCTCGCGCGATAGCTCGCTCGCTCTCGACAGTGGAGTTCGATCGTGGAGTTTCATGGAGAGTGATTTTAGCTTGAGGAGCATTGTCTTTGGAGATGAGGAGCTTGGTGTGGTCAAGCTTGGTCAAGGAGGCGGTTGCGGCTTCCTTGGTGAGAGGAGCTTTTGAGCTCAGTGGATCTCGTTAGAGAAGTGCTCGGCGGAGGAGACCTTGACATTCGAGTGCTTGGATGCTGTTGTGGCAGATCTCTTGCGTTGGAGCTTGCATTGAGAGGACATTGCATCACGCAGAGTGGAGCAGGAGCAGGTTCAAGACTGTGTGCAACTCGTTTTTGCCATTTTCGGGCTCTAAAACGCAGCTTTTTGCGTAGCTCCGTCATAGAGAGTCAGATCTACATGATCCAGGAGTCTAGGTCAGGGTTTTGGCACGCTCCGGACGCGATGGTGATGTCTATTTGCTGAAATTATTCTTTGAATTACAACAGGTACAGCAGCAGGTTTATTTGTGCACTTTCGGGTCCCAAAAACATTGTTTTTGGTATATCTCACACACACGGAGTATTTTCTGCAGCAACCAACAAATTCATAGGTGTACACAGGTTTTTGGATATGCATTTGTCCAGAGAGACACTCATGCGAGAGTGAGCTATGTTGCCATGGTCTTGGCGGTTTATGTATGCCATATATGGATTTGTGTATTTGTTTGTGGATGAGATTATTTGAGATTTGGCTCAATTTATAGAAGAAACTCTGTTGGATTTTATCCAGGTTCTCGCCATAGCTTCTACGTCCGTAGGTTGCTCTTTGATAGTTTAGTGGTTGAGTTTACTCCCACTTTGACAAGTGATTTTCAGTCATCATTTGGTTGGAGTTTGGAGTCACTTGTGTATGCCCTTGTGTGCCGTATTTCGTATTGCGCATAGCGACAGATCTTGCAAGGTTTTGCGAAATGTTGTTGTAGTTATCTGGCAAACATTTGGTCATCGATTGAAAGGTATTTTGGCAGCAATCATCACTCAAATGTATGTCATTTGAGGTGCCGTTGAGTGGTACTCCGGCAAGAGCGGGTATGCTCATATGTATGACTTTGTGAGGTGATTCCGGTCGAGTTTATTCCCGGATTGGCCATTGTGGCATATATTATTGTCTCTTTGAGGTTTACTGTTGAGATTTTGCTCCAGTTACAAAGGAGACTCTGCCAAAATTTTGTCAGATATTTATGCGCGATTGAGTCATATTGACTTGTGATTTTGTGCAAGGCTTTGCACGGTTATTGGTGCAACTTTGCATCAGATTTTACAGCCATATTTGCAGACTTTTGTTGATGCGATTTGAGCCAGTTTAAGGCTGATTTGGTTGACATTTGCTACTCATTGTTGGTTGCTCTTTTGAGAGCATTATGGCTGATTTTTCATTTGACTTCCAGCGTTATGGTCTGACACAGTTTGATGGTGCAGATTTTGTTGCTTGGAAGGAGCATATGCTTGTTGCATTGGCGGATTTGGGGCAGGATAAACCCTTGCGTGGTTTATCGGCGAAGCCCAATTCTATGCGTGATGATGATTGGCACGATCTTGATGAGCTAGCCATGTCTACGATTTGTTTGCATCTGGTTGAGTCTGTTTACTGGCAGGTCTCGAAGGAGACTACAACTCAGGCTTTATGGCAGATTTTACATGCTATGTACGCGACATCCATGTCTACAGGGGAGTCTAGTCCCACTTCTATGTCCATGGGAGAGATTGGTCCCACACGCAAGTCTCGACGGCATAGAGACTTGACATGTTGGCATTGTGGACATAGAGGACACATTAGGCGTCGATGTTTCAGGCGTTTGAGACAACGGAGGCGACAGATGCGTGATGCAGATTTGGGCATGACAGATGCTAGTGAGATCAGTACGGTGGTTACTGAGTATGCTTGTGACGGCGATGTCACATTTAAATCTAGCTTGTCTTCAGACGATCTTATGTCTACGGATTGCATATCGGATTGCACATTGTCTTCACATTGGTTACTAGATTCAGATGCTACTTTCCATGTCACGTCGCATCGTGAGTGGTTTAGCACATTTTCTAGTGGGAGACTTGGTTGTGTGCACATGGCTGATGGTGCTGTGTATGACATTGAGGCTACAGGAGACGTATGTTTGTCCTTGCCCAGTGGTATGAGATTTACCCTACGTCATGTGCATTATGTGCCAGATCTGAGACGGGATTTGATCTCAGTCAGACAGTTACGGAATAGTGGATGTCAGATTTTGCTACGAGAACGAGATTTTGTGATGCATTTGGGTTTGCGAGTGATTGCGAGAGGTGCCATGAGTGGTACAGGTTACCCATTGCATGTGGATCACGTGAGAGACGGTGTTGTCTCTGTGATCATGCAGCGAGGTAGATAGCGAGAGAGCAGGCGAGTCTCTTTTGCTTGTGGGTTGCAGAATACTTTGCATGGAGTGCAGAGTAGTGAGCTCGTTGTGCACACAGTTGGGGCACGACTTGAGCAGTCACATAGAGAGGTGACAGAGTCAGACATGCATGCTTTGTTAGTGACTGAGCAAAGCAGAGAGTCAGTTGTGCGAGATACTTCTATGCAGGATAGACAAGTAGAGCGGTCTGCTCTAGCGAGTCATGACAGGAGGACGTTGTGCAAGAGTCTATGCATATGGAGTTAGAGCATGAGAGCTCTAGTGAGTCACAGCAGATTGAGTGGCCATGTTTGCAGTGGATGATTGCAGAGGAGACTGAGATGTCAGCGATTATGCAGTCATTCCTTTCTATGCTCGACAGTGAGCATGGGGATATAGTTGTGCAGGATATGTCTTCCAGGAGACACCTAGAGCAGCTGGTTTGATCTGAGGTTGCACGACAGGTTTATGCGTCTTTTGCGGACAGTCAGGAGATGCATGTGGCTGACACTCCTTGTCAGTCAGAGATGCCTATTGCCAGGGATATATATGTTGATGCATGCTCCGTAGAGCTAGCAGGGCCCGCTAGCATTGCATCATCATTCGGTGGTCGCATGTATGAGATGCTGATCTTGAGACCGGATATCGCAGCAGCAGTGGGAGCATTTGCAGTTGGGGTTGTCAGTCATTTGTTGACTGATGATGGCATAGTGCACGAGGGAGATATGCAGGTATTGCGTACATACTTGCAGTACGTGTGCGGTACGTCTGGTGGTGTATGGACTTACACGGGAGCAGGACAGCCGGATGCACACGATCACAGCCAGCCAGTGGGCATCGGTTGAGAGCGGTTTTCTCTCACCTTTTGTAGTCTTTAGACTAGGTTCCCTTGCTTAAAGGCACAGTCGCCTTTAAGTGGGAGGTTGTTGGGGTATAGGCGCCTGTGCCTTGCCCGGCCGCCCAGAGTCTGGGCGCCCACTGACTTGTATACCTTATACATAGCATAAGTGTATAGGGGGCTGCTCTCTCTTTGGAGTCTCCCCACCCATATCTGTGTCGTGTGTCTCCTTCTCTCTCTCACTCTCTGTCTGTGGTGCTCCCCGATCCCCTTCAAGAAATGCATTTAATTTATGAGACATATACTCCCCCCCTTGATCGGAACGGAGGGTGCCCATAGTACATTTCAAGACATTTTCAGCCATAGCCAAAAATTGTTTGAAGCACATAAAAACTTCGGACTTTGCTTTAAGCGGAAATACACATGGATGCCTGGAGTAATCATCAATGAAAGTCACGAAGTACAGGTAATTTCCCAAGGACGGAGTTTGCATGGGCCCACAAACATCACTGTGCACAAGCTGGAACCTGCATGGGGCCCGAACTGAACCATCCTTTGGAAACTTAGAATGTTGCATCTTACCCAAAATACAACCTTCACAAACATGTTTGACAGGTGCTTCAAGAGGTGGCAAAGAAGCAACCATATCAGATTTTTGCAAATGCAGCAAACTGGCAAAATTCAGATGACCAAAACGTGCATGCCAAAGTTTTGCATCCTAGATATCCCTTGAATCTGCAACAACATTTGCAAAATTTTGTCCACACTTGTCAAAAAAAGTGAGCTTATACAGCCCACGGAACAAAAGGCTAGATGCAACAATTTCATCCCCAAAACTGAGATCATGAACTGTATATCTGTCATCCACAAATTTGACTATAAGTCCAAGTCTAGCAAGTGCGGATACAGACAATAGATTCTTCTTGATCCCAGGTACATAAAGTGCATCAACAAGTGTGAAAGAATTTCCATTAGAAGCAGTAAGCACAATCTTTCCAACTCCCTGAACTGGATAAGAGGCATTGTTGGCACAAGTGACTGAATTCCCATGAGGGACAGACTCGAGAGAGGTAAACAATTCACGATGTGAGGTAATGTGCTTTGTAGCACCACTGTCGAAATATCACATATGTGAATCTGCAGCAACAACTGACAAGCATGCATCATGGACATCAGGATTGTAAGTGCACTCTGTGCTAAAAGCCCATTCTGCATCAACATCAGCATCATAGTCTCCTTTCACAGAAGACTGAACAATGGTTGCATTTGTAGTGGAACCAGCATTTGCAGTGGAACCACCCTCTTTCTTCTTAGCCTCTTTGGCCTTCAACTTAGGACACGACTTGATCAAGTGATCATTGGCTTTACAATAATGGCAACGCATCTTCTTTTTTCCCTTGTCACCAGAATTGCCAAACGAAGTGTTGCCAGCAGAAGCATTAGGAACAAAACTTTTCCACTCGCAGCAGAACCATAAGAAGTGGCTGCATTACTGTTACCACCCTTTCTTTGAGAAGAAATAAAAGCCTGTTCAACTGCACGCTTCCTAGTCTTGTTTTCTCTAGAAAGTGACTCTTGCAACAGCAATGTGCATAATGCATCAAACTTGACAACTTCAGGATTTCCTTGGGTCATCAGTCTCCAAGTAATAGCAAAAGTCTGGTAGGAATCTGGTAAGGCATCAAGAACAGTCTGCACAAGGGAACTGTCTGAAATGACTTCACCTGCAGAAATAAGTTTCTCATTGATATCCTTGACACTAGCAAGGAAAGTGTCCATATCATCTTCCTCATGCATAATCTTCAACTCCAACTCTTTACGCAGCAAAGCAATTTTAGCCTCATTGCGGCTTGCATAAAGACGTGCTAGAATATCCCAAGCCTGTTTTGCAGATTTTGCTGAACGGATGTGAGGAACAATGGTGCGCTTCACAAAAAACACAATCAATGCATGAGCCTGTGCATCCTTAACATCCCAACGAGCTTGTAACAGCAGCAATCCTTGCAGCAAGACCTATAACATCCTCAACATCGCCTACATCTTCAGAACCAGGGCGTACATCAATGCCCTGCACAATGTTCCAAACGCCCTTTGACACAAGAACATGTTGCATCATATAAGCCCACATAGGGTAGTTGTCCCCATCCAACCTGTCCTCAGCAGCAAACATCTTGAACACAGATTTGTGTTGTTGTTGTCAGCCATGGTAAATGCTGCACCTGATGTGAAAATAGCTCGAAATTAGAAGAAATGGTGCGAGAACAACCTGTGCTATATAGCACAAACCGTAGAAGACTATAAGGCACCTGTTATGCAGAAAACGACACTAACAGATATTCTGCACAAAATGACGAAATAGCCTGTGCAGTAATGCCAGTAGTGGAAACGGAGGCCGAAATGAGCCCAAATAAAAAATCTGAGCGGACCGAGCTCTACGGTTTCACCCGAAGTATTTGTCGACCTGAGAACGCTCGCCAAAGCTCACCAAATTGGAGAAAGTGAGCAGGCGTGTACTAGAGCAGCTGGTGACTAAGCCCGGGAGGACGCAACCTGCTCTGATACCAATTGTTGGAATTAGGGTTGCAGATAAACACACACACCTTGGAGAAGACGAAGGAAGCTCAAGGCACACAATGGAGAGTGGATGGGCGTATATACAATGCTTGGGGGAAAAAAACTCCTAAAGAGGGAAAAAATGCCCCGGCGGTCCTAGTGTGTTCACACACATCACTACCACATGTATATGGTAACAGAACTGATCGAATCTCTTTGTTTTCCATTTCATTTTTCAATTTTCCCAAATTCTTCGAGATTAACCCCGTTATCCCCCCCTTCTCTAGGGTTTTCTGTAAATCATTCCACAAGTATGGTCTGAGTTTTAACAGTTCTCCCAAAATAAGAGTGCATTGGATGGGTGTAGACATGATCAAATGAATGTTGTCTACTTCTAGAGTCTGTTCAACCCTTTTTACATGAGTGGTCTTGCACACAATGGATTCATCTTCGTTATCTCCCAAGTAAGAAGGTAATGGTTTTAATGTCAATGGTTTCAACATTCCTGAAGCTTCCAATCCACAATCCTCGTACAATGATTGTAAATCCATGTTCATATCAGAAGGTAGGTTATCCAACCAGACTTCCTCTATAGGAGCTGACTTTAGAGTTAGGCTCCCATCATTGATCCCTCTCACTTTTTCCCATAAGTGTCCTGGCCAATCTTCCTCTACGAATGGAGTTCTGTCTAAGGAATCTTCGCTGTCCGGCATTATAAGCTCTGGTTCATTTGTTTCAAGGTGGGGTTATGCCACCACATTGGATTTTACTTTCGTTTCTTCTATCACAAGCTCTTCAGGTTTTGCAATACTTTCAAGCTTGGGTTTTTGTTTTTCCAGCATTTCTTACGTGATTCTTATCAAATTTTGATAAGCTTCCAGCGTCGTTGCTTCCATGTCTGGAGATGGATAATTTTTCCATTTATTTTCCATGTTTTGGCCTGCTTTAAGTCCTGCTTGGTAGGTTTCCAAAGCAACATTAATAAGCTCAAAAATTTTATCAACCAGAATGGATCCTCCAGATTTCACAGTTGTTTCCTTGAATTCACTGCCAGTTTCTTTCAACTCGTCCTGGCTAGCTTCTTTGCTTTCTCTTCGATTTCAACCCGTTGTTTTTGTTTTCTCATCTCATATCTTTTGCTTCTGCTCCTTTTGATTCTTTGAGAAGAAACTTTTGTGTCCTTCGAATATAAGAGGAGTTGTGTTTCTTTTTCTTTGCCTGTGCTCTAGTGATTACCTTGATTGGAACAATCGGTTCACTCTTTGATGAGCTACTAGGAATCACTTGGACTACGTTTATGACGGTTTTACCCTTCTTCAAAGGATTATAAGGACAATCTTCCGGAAAGTCTCCTCCATTTTTGCAGCATTGTATGCATATAGGCTTCAATTGGTTTGAGGTTTTTGTCAGGCTCTAGACATTCATTTTTCCAATGGTCATCAACACCACAATTATGACAGATTCCTATTCTAGGCTTCATCATGGGTTTTCCCATGGGAGGTATGACACCTTGATTAGCTACATAATACATCGGTGCAGCATGCTAGCTCTGGTGGAGCATAAGTCACGTTTTCTTCCCTTGGTGGTGGATGTGGATTATACCAATCTCTCTCTACCATTATTGTAGATGAATTAGGATTTGCATAGGGTGTAACAGGCACTAATGCTTGTTCATCTATAACTCCTTCAGAGTGCATATACTTTACAGGCACTGT
Organism: Adiantum capillus-veneris; assembly: GCF_014529385.1. NCBI lineage: Eukaryota > Viridiplantae > Streptophyta > Polypodiopsida > Polypodiales > Pteridaceae > Adiantum > Adiantum capillus-veneris. The sequence continues at coordinate 106,564,449 of NC_140960.1, read as the reverse complement.
ATTATGTCGTGGATACGGCGGTTTTTGTCCCAACATAGGTTGAGGTCTTTCCATACCCATTGGTGGTCTTTGAGCTTGGGCCATATTAGGCTAATATCTGTACATGGGTTGACATTGTGGCCTCATGGGCACTTACTGAACATTCCCATCATACTTTGGTGTGAAGTAGCACTCATGGGTCTCATGGTTGGTCCATTTTCCCTTGAGTGCATACCATTTTTGTGGCCTAATTGGTTGTACCTGTGGGGGTATCCCTTGTCCTGGTCCTCTCATAGGTGCTTTTTGCATATTGCTCATCATATCATTCATCCTTTTTAACATATCTTTTATGGCTGAGAGTGGTGCCGCAGTAGCCGTTCCCACTTGTGCTGGTTTTGTGGACGCTGTTTTCTCGCTTTGGTTATCCTTAGGGACATCTTCTTCGTTGAAAATTTCATAATTGTCTCCTAGGTCAATAGCATCAAACACACACGCTTCTAGGGTTGTATGCTTTTTACTATAGAGTATAGCTTGAAGTTCTTTGTTTAGTAGTCCCTCTAGAAATAAAGATACAAGTCATTCTTTTGTAGGTATCTCCATCTCTGGTCATCTGGCAATGCATTATTTCATTTGAGTTGCACAATCCCTAATAGAATCACCATGTTTCTGTTTAAAGCTATAAATTTGAGCTACCATATTATGTTTAATCCCCGTTTTGGAACACGCAGCTACAAATCCTTGAGCTAATGTGTTTAAGTCCATGATTGACCTTGGTGGAATGTTTTGGAACCATGCCAAAGCTTTTCCTTCTAATGTCATTCCAAACCCCTCGAATTGGGTATGGAAATCGAATATATGCTCTGCTCTTAGCACTTGCTTAAAGCTTACTAAGTGGTCATAAGGATCCCCTGATCCACTGTATTTTCTGACCCATTTCTGAAAATCAGCTGGTCTGACGCATCTGTTTGGTTCAACTCTAGGTCTTCTGGGAGTTTGTCCTGTTCTCAGTTCTTCAAACCGGTCTGTTGGAAATAGTGACTCATGTAGCTCTGGACTGGCCTTAGTGTCACCCGGTTTTCTACGTGATGAGGTGGTTTCTGGTTTCTTCACATTACTCTCAGATGATCTCTCACGGTGTTCATCTCTTGGAATTGTTTCTGGTCCTTGCCCCAATATCCAATCCCGTATGGAATACCCTCGGTATTTGGTATGTTCTACCTTCTCAGGAGTCATCATAACAAAGTTTTTGTTATAACAATCCCTAAGCAGGTAGGTTGGTAGGTCTGCGGATCCCTTATCTTTGATCTTGAAGATATAGATGATCTTCAGGGCCGTTAATTATCCTGGTTTGGCATGAGAAGTCCACAAAAGATCTTTTATGTTTCTATCTTTCCAACAATAGATTCCGATCCTAGGATTATCCGTACTAAGCCGTTTCAAAGGCTTCAAGTCTACTTGATCGTATCCTTCGAATTCTAAAGTTGGTGGTCCTTCTTTTGCTGACATATCTAGGATTATGGTGTTTACTTCTAACCCCCATTTGTCTATCACGTCAGAGTTTTTGACTTGTAAATACCGAGTTCTGTTTTTGACCTCTTCTTCGAACTCAATACCATTCATCAATGCGAATAGCATACTCCTCGTTAGGGTCCAAGTAAACCTGGGCTCCATGACGGTTAGTCTTGTAAAAAGATAGTATATGCTTATAGCGCATTGTCATTCTAGTTTCCGAGTGAGTCGAGTAAGAAGATATTTCGGATGTTGAAGCTGATTAAGTGTCTGAGACTTCTTCAGGAATTGTGTGCAAGGAATTTCCTTAATTCACGCTTTCTTTGGTAGATACTCTAGTGGAGGTTTCTCCGAGTATGCCCTGACTTCCTAGTACACGACTAGATCTAAGGTTCATATAGACTTATGAAGCCCTGGATAGAGTACTCACCTTTTGATGTACTTGTCGTCAATTTCCACTCGATTCAATTGCAACTTTCTATCAAGCCACGGATTCCTTGTCTGCAACCTGATTCCTGTACAAATTTGATTAAGTTATCTATTCTTCTACAAAGAGAGTAGAGTTTTTGCTATTCTCGTGAGATTGGTCTCTGTGTATCACTTCAAATCAAGCTATGAGAGTCAAAATTTGACTTTCAAATTCGACTTTAGCAAAAAATCAAAAAATCTAATCTACAACCTATAAACTGAGTGTACATGTATCAATTTTGATCAGATTGAACCCAAAATTTTCCTATGGCTTTTATATTGCTAGATTTTTGCAAGTTTTTGTCCCAACTTGACATAGATCTGCTAAGCACCTTAAGTTAAGGTCCCTGGGCAAGTTTCATCAAGTTTGGACAATTTTTGGTCAAATGGTCATCAATTATCTGTCCGCAGGCTAACTTTGCAATTTTAGTCACAAATTTCAATTCAGTGGTCCAAATCTTACCAAATTTGGTTTATGGGCTTATTACAACATGGTGAAGCTAGTGGTATGCAAACTTGGTCAAAAAAGTTAAAAAATAGGGCAGATGTAAATAATAGTGATTATTTACTTTTGATAAATTTTTGCCAATTTTTGGTCAACTGAGCATATACACATGCTTATCACATAAGCCTGTGAAACAATTTTCAACAAGTTTGGATAAATTTTTTCCCAATTTATACTCAAGATTCAAAGAGTCAGTACAAACTTTAGTTTTTACCCAGTTTTTTGTCAGTTTAGTGATCCAAATCTTTTGGCCCTTTACAAAAGTTGTTTGTACACATGCAATGAGTCAATGGTATGAACCTTGGCCAATTTAGAGCAGAAAGTTAATAATCGCAATTATTAACTTTAGGCTTAAAATGAGCACCTTTTTGCACTTTTCTCAAAGACAGTCTTTATATGATGTATTTTAAGCCTATGAATCAAGTCAAAACTTAATTTGGACTAAAATGTCAAGAAAAAGTAAATAGTCTGAGTTTTGGCCAACTCTTGAAATTTTTATCTCGAAGTGTCTTTGAGCTTACCCACTGGTTCAGACAACGTTTAAGCTTACTGTCCAGTCGGATTGAGTGGATTCGAGTCTTTTGGAGCTATTTCTAGCCGTAGACCTGAAATTATGTAACTTCCAATAATAACTCACACTTGATTCTTTCAGAGAGAGCAATGTTCTGAAATCCACCTTGGATCCTACTTACCCCGCTCCTAGATTCTCATGCAATGGGGTTGTGGAAAGTGTCCACAAAAACTCATTTTCTTGTTTTTTATGTTTTTCAGAGCCTTGATCTTAAGACTTGTCTCGTCTATCAATCATTCTCCAAATCCTAATTTAAATCTACAATCCTACAAGTCCTAAAGGTACTCAGCAAGTACAATTACTTCCAAGCTACCTCTACACAACAAAAGACAACAATTTTAAGCTATGCGGTTTCTAAAAGAAAGTTTTGAACTCTAGGCAAACCTAGAGGAAGTTAAAGGACAACTACGTGTTTTTCCCTACTTTAGGTCTCTTCGATCCCCCGCAGTGGTGCCAAATGTGGGATGCATGTCTAACCTCACAATCCTATCTTATTGCAGTATTAGCAAGAACCACGATTAATTTGTCAAACCATGGGAGGAAGCTGACTCAACTAGTGCATAGAGGCTACAAGAGGTTGTCAATCTCTCGAAAAACAACTAACAACTCGCATCTAACTCAGGCTACACTCAAGTGACTTAAATCACCAAAAGCCAATCGCTCATCGGCAAGCAAATCATATCTGTTATAGCATCAAATGACATCCAAACGTAACAAAACTTCTAGGACAAGTTTATAAAACCTAAGCACACATGCCTATGGTCTCAAACCCCACTTTAGGTCAAGTTCCAAAATCGCGATTATTAACAGCAGTGGATTTTTGACCTAGTCGTTTTTTTATCCAAAATGCATCTAAATGCTTAGCAATGATGCCCCAATACCCCGCCTATGCTTAGTTTTTTATTTGAAAGTGTAAATTCCTAGTTATGACAAAATTAGGCCGCGGATGTCAAAAGCTACAAAATACTGTGAACTGCTTACGTCAATGCGTAGAGCTCTTACCTACGGTTGCAATGCAACAAACGCAATCGCAATGTGAGAATCGGGGAGGAAGTAGGAAGCGCGAGAAGGAGAGAAGTGAGCACCGTTAGCTCACGCTGTGTATTTCTGATCCAAAAACTTATAAAAAACTTACAAAATTTGGCTTTTATATCTTAGCCAAGGTTTTTGGGTGGTCAAAACTAATAATCTAGAGTTCCACCAAAGCTGGGAAGTGGCTGACTGATACAATTTGGAAGCTTGTAGCCCCGGCTCATTAATTACAAAGTGTATCGAAGAAAATAGGAGTTACAATTTTCCCGATTTATCAAAATAATAATTGTTTTACAAAGAGAACTCCGAAAAATGGTGTCCCTGTTAGCTTGCTACTAACACATATTCCTGTCATCTTGCTATTTGCATCTTAAGGTGTGCGGATTTGCTCGCATTAGCCCAACAGAGTAACTAAGAGTCGTTTAATCATTGAATATATTTCTTGTTTTATTTTGTAGCAATAAAAAATAAGTCTTGCTTTTCCTTTGATAGGAAGTGCCGATTGCTTGATTTGCTCCAAGGTGGTGCATCCTTGAAGGAGAAGGGCATCGGTTTGACGGAGAAGGCCTGGATCCAGTGGCTTCAATATCACGTGTACTGGTGGAAGTTGGAAAGGTTAGATTTAGTGAACATTTGCACCAGCTAGCAATTTGTTATGTAACTTGTGACTTATTATTTGCTGCTGCAGGAGAGTGCTTGAGATGGCTGAGAAAATGGAGGCCGAGAATCATGATGTTGCTATCCAACATGAGAAGGCTAAAGGTAGGCATGGTTGCACACTTGCCCACACATTATTGACATATAGACGCAAGCACTTTGAGAAGGCCTTCAATGTTACCATATACATGTGGTAGTGATGTGTGTGAACACACTAGGACCGCCGGGGCATTTTTTCCCTCTTTAGGAGGTTTTTTCCCCCGTGCATTGTATATACGCCCATCACTCTAGGGCTAACTATCTTTCCATTGCACACTAAGTAAAACACTCTCTATTGTGTGCCTTGAGCTTCCTTCGTCTTCTCCAAGCTGTGTGTGTTTCTCTTCAACCCTAATTCCAACAATTGGTATCAGAGCAGGTCACGTCCTCCCGGGCTTGCTCCAGCACACGCCTGCTCACTTTCTCCGATTTCAGTGAGCTTTGGCGAGCGTTCGCAGGTCGATAAATATTTTGGGTGAGCTCAAAGAGATCGGTCTGCTCAGAATTTTGATTTGGGCTCATTTCGGCCTCCGTTTCCACTACAGGCAGTACTGCACAGGCTATTTCGTCATTTTGTGCAGATTTTCTGTCAGTGCCGTTTTCTGCATAATATGTGCCTTATAGTCTTCTACGGTTTGTGCTATATAGCACAAGTTGTTCCCGCTCCATTTCTCCTATTTTCGGGCAGTTTTCACATCAGGTGCAACATTTACCATGGCTGACAACAACAACACAGATGTGTTCAAGATGTTTGCTGCTGAGGACAGGTTGGATGGGGACAACTACCCTATGTGGGCTTATATGATGCAACATGTTCTTGTGTCAAAAGGTGTCTGGAACATTGTGCAGGGCATTGATGTACGTCCTGGTTCTGAAGATGTAGGCGATATTGAGGATGTTGCAGGTCTTGCTGCAAGGATTGCAGCTGTTAGAGTTGTTTTGCCTACGGCAGAACAAGCTCGTTGGGATATTAAGGATGCGCAGGCTCATGCATTGATTGCGTTGTCTGTGAAGCGCACCGTTATTCCTCACATCCGTTCAGCAAAATCTGCAAAACAGGCTTGGGATATTCTAGCAAGTCTTTATGCAAGCCGCAATGAGGCTAAAATTGCTTTGCTGCGTAAAGAGCTAGAGTCGAAGATTATGCATGAGGAAGATGATATGGACACTTTCCTTGTTAGTGTCAAGGATATCAATGAGCAACTCATTTCTGCAGGTGAAATCATTTCAGACAGTTCCCTTGTGCAGACTGTTCTTGATGCCTTACCAGATTCCTACCAGACTTTTGCTAGTACTTGGAGACTGATGACCCAAGGAAATCCTGAAGTTGTCAAGTTTGATGCATTATTCACATTGCTGTTGCAAGAGTCACTTTCTATAAAAAACAGGACTAGGCAGCGTGCAGTTGAACAGGCTTTTATTGCTTCTCAAAGAAAGGGTGGTAACAGTAATGCAGCCACTTCTTATGGTTCTGCTGCGAGTGGCAAAAATTCTGTTCCTAATGCTTCTGTTGGCAGCACTTCGTCTGGCAATTCTGGTGATAAGGGCAAAAAGAAGATGCGTTGCCATTATTGTAAAGCCAATGATCACTTGATCAAGTCGTGTCCTAAGTTGAAGGCCAAAGAGGCTAAGAAGAAAGAGGGTGGTTCCACTGCAAATGCTGGTTCCACTACAAATGCAGCCATTGTTGAGTCTTCTGTGAAAGGAGATTGTGATGCTGATGTTGATGCAGAATGGGCTTTTAGCGCAGAGTGCACTTACAATCCTGTTGTCCATGATGCATGCTTGTCAGTTGCTGCAGATTCACATGTGTGGTATTTCGACAGTGGTGCTACAAAGCACATTACCTCAGATCGTGAATTGTTTACCTCTCTCGAGTCTGTCCCTCATGGGAATTCAGTCACTTGTGCCAACAACGCCTCTTATCCAGTTCAGGGAGTTGGAAAGATTGTGCTCACTGCTGCTAATGGCAGTTCCTTCACACTTGTTGATGCACTTTATGTACCTGGGATCAAGAAGAATCTCTTGTCTGTATCCGCACTTGCTAGACTTGGACTTGTAGTCAAATTTGTGGATGACAGATGTACAGTTCATGATCTCAGTTTTGGTGATGAAATTGTTGCATCTGGGCTTTTGTGCCGTGGGCTGTATAAGCTCACTTTGTATGACAAGTGTGGACAAAATTTTGCAAATGCTGTTGTAGATTCAAGGGCTATTTCAGATGCAAAACTTTGGCATGCACGTTTTGGTCATCTGAATTTTGCCAGTTTGCTGCGTTTGCAGAAATCTGATATGGTTGCTTCTTTGCCGCCTCTTGAAGCACCTTTTAAACATGTTTGTGAAGGCTGTATTCTGGGTAAAATGTAGCGTTCTAAGTTTCCAAAGGATGGTTCAGTTAGGGCCACATGCAGGTTGCAGCTTGTGCATAGTGATGTTTGTGGGCCCATGCAAACTCCATCCTTGGGCAATTACCTGTACTTCATGACTTTCAATGATGATTACTTCAGGCATGCATGGGTATTTCCGCTTAAAGCGAAGTCCGAAGTTTTTATGTGCTTCAAACAATTTTGGCTATGCCTGAAAATGTCTCAAAATGTACTATGGGCACCCTCCGTTCCGATCGAGGGGGGGAGTATATGTCTCATGAATTTAATGTATTTCTGGCTAGTCGTGGGATAAAACACCAATGTACAGTGCCTTATACACCTCAGCAAAATGGTGTTGCTGAGAGGAAAAACAGGTCACTAACGGAAATGGCACGATGTATGGTCAAAAGTCAAGCTTTGCCGCATTCTTTTTGGCTTGAGGCCATCATGTGTGCCACTTATGTACTTAATAGGTGTCCTACGAAAGCTTTGCAGTCTATTACTCCATATGAAGCATGGCATGATAGAAAACCTTCTATTGAGCACATGCGTGTTTTTGGCTGTTTGGCATATGCTTTGGTGCCACAAGTGCAGCGCAGAAAATTGGATGATAAGGCTGTCAAATGTATTTTTGTTGGTTATAGTGCTGAAAGCAAAGGTTACAGGTTGTATCATCCGCAAACAAAACGTATTCTAGTTTCACGGGATGTAGTGTTTGTGGAAGACTCTGTTCAGCCCTTGCTGTCATGTACTAGAGACAGTAATGTAAGCTCACAGGACATTTATGACACTTTGTTGCCTCTTTTCAGTGGTGGAAATACGAATGTAAGTTCCAATGAGGCAAATGTACAGCCTATGGGGGTTTCTGAAAATGTTTTAGAACAGCCTATTACTGATGCAGATGTACATGATGTACTTGATGAGGAAAGGGCTGAAAATGAGCAGGCTAGAGGTATGCCAAAATGGCTGGTGCACACTTTGCGTGACAGTAAATTGGATGCACCTTTATCTAGTCGTACTCGTTCAGGCTCTCGCCATGCATCTTATGCATCAGATTGTTATGCTTTGGCTCTGTCTAGTTTACATGATGTTGAGGAGCCTCTGTCTTTTGATAAAGCACAGAATTCAGAAAATTGGATTGCTGCCATGAAATCAGAATATGATGCACTTATAGAGAATGACACATGGACTTTATGTGATTTTCCTCCTGGCAAAAAGGCCATTGGTACGAAGTGGGTTTACAAGTTGAAACGCAAGCCGGATGGTGAGATCAATCGCCATAAGGCTCGACTTGTTGCAAAGGGTTATGCATAACAAAAAGGCATAGATTATGAAGAGACTTTTGCTCCCACTTGTCGTATGACTACTGTGCGTTTTCTATGTGCATTGGCAGCTCATTTTGGTTGGGATGTACATCAATCAGACATTGTTACTGCTTTCTTGAATGGTGACATATTTGAGGAAGTTTATGTAACGCAGCCTCGCGGTTTTGTCATAAAAGGACAAGAGGACAAAGTGTGCAAATGTAAGAAGGCTTTGTATGGGTTGAAGCAATCTCCTCGTGCTTTGTATGAGAAAGCTGACACTCATTTGGTTAAACGAGGCTTTCTTAACAGTCCAACAGAAAGCACATTGTATGTAAAGCGTGAGGATGATGTATTTCTCATTGTGGTTCTTTATGTTGATGATTTGATGATCACTGGACCAAATGAGAGACATATTATTGAATTTAAGGATGATTTGAATGCTACTTTCAAGATGAAAGATTTGGGGTTGTTGCATCATTACTTGGGTATACAGTTTAAGCAGTGTGATGGTAGTATTGCCTTGTGTCAGAAAAGTTACATAGAGACATTGCTATGTAAGTTTGGACTTGAGGATTGCAAACCTATTGCCACTCCCATGGAAACAGGTTTGAAGTTGAGTCTACATGATGCTGGCGATCCTGCTGATGTCACTCTTTACCAAACTACTGTTGGCTGCCTCATTTATGTATGCAACACGAGGCCAGATATTCAGTTTGCAGTCTCGCACGTCAGCAGATTTATGCATAGCCCAGGGTCTAAGCATTGGCAGGCTGTCAAGAGGATTTTTTGCTAACTTAGTGGCACTTTACATCTTGGCTTGTTTTATCCCAAGGGGGGATCATTGCCGCCATACTTACATGCTTTTTCGGAGTCAGATTGGGCTGGTTGTTTTGACACGCGAGTGTCCACAAGTGGTTTTTGTTTCATGCTTGGCAGTTCATGTATATCATGGTTGAGCAAGAAGCAACCTACTGTGGCCACTTCGAGTTGTGAGGCTGAGAACAGGGCAGTCTTCACAGCTACGGTTGAGTGTGTATGGCTCAGATGCCTTATGGCTGACTTGGGTGTTGGACAGGACACTGCCAACACTATCTACACTGACAGTCAGAGTGCATTGGCAGTTGCGAGGAACCCAGTTTTTCATGCTCGCACAAAGCACATTGAGGTGCATTACCACTATGTCAGGGAGAGGCTCTCAGCAGGAGAGATCAGCTTGGCTTATGTGCCAACACAGGACAACCTTGCAGATCTTTTCACAAAGGCATTGTCTCGTGAGAAGCTTGAAGCTTTCCGCAAAGCTTTGGGCTTACTCCCCTTTGTGGACTGATCCTGTCCTCAGGGCATGGCACTTCCCTTTACTCATGTGCCAGCTCTCGTTCACCGCATTACTCTAGGGGGGATTTGTTACCATATACATGTGGTAGTGATGTGTGTGAACACACTAGGACCGCCGGGGCATTTTTTCCCTCTTTAGGAGGTTTTTTCCCCCGTGCATTGTATATAAGCCCATCACTCTAGGGCTAACTATCTTTCCATTACACACTAAGTAAAACACTCTCTATTGTGTGCCTTGAGCTTCCTTCGTCTTCTCCAAGCTGTGTGTGTTTCTCTGCAACCCTAATTCCAACATTCAAGAAGTGGAGTGCTCGGATCAAGTCCACACATGAACCCAAAGAGCAACCCCATTTTTCTTGTACAGCACGACGCTTGTTGTACAAGTTCGACATCTTTAATTGACAAATTAAGAATGTAGGATACACTAATCTTGTTCTATGAAAATGAAAACATTGTGGTCTGTCTCGTAGATGGTGGAGAGATGCTCTTGTCTTTCCCATTCCCGAGCACCCCAGTGATGCATGGTGCAGGTCAGAGAGAGAGGAGACGGGCTTATATCTGACGAGTGGATAGATGAATTGCGGCCAAAGGGAGCGTGGCTCAAGTTTCCTTGGTGGTTGGACTACCCGGACAAGGAGTACCCACCCGAAGAGGAAGAGCTATACATAGGTATGCCTCTATGTAGTTTTTACCTTTGCCATGAAGCAATAGAATATAGGCTCAATAACTCTTCTTCTTTTAATTAATAGCGGACCATAGTGCGTCACGGAAGAAAGCGGTTGTGGTAGAGGATGCTCTATCTCCAAACACATCAAAGAAACCAGAGAGGAAGAAACAGACCTCAAGGAAAGACTCGCAAGCACAACAAGCTGACAAGCAACGTGGGAAGAGAAAGAAGAGGGCTGTAGTTTCCAGCGATAGTGAGAGCGAGCATGTGGTTGCGGAGTATTCTGTAGAAGTCAGTGATAGTGCTCATAGCCTTGGTGCTATGAGTCACAGTGTACCGAAACTATCCTTCACTCCCAGACTAGTGGGGGGCATCCAGGAGTCCCCTCCATGTTCACCATCACATGGTAGGGCTGCAGAGGACCTATCAGACATGGCCAGAGTTGTGGGAGATAACAATCCAGGTACGTGAAAATGCTTAATGTTGTTTTTTTCTCTTTAGCATTTCTTGAAAGATATATTTGATCTTATGTTGCTACATACAGATATGCATGTAGAGCCACGCCACCTTGCAGTGCATGCTAGTGCCAAAGAGTTGGCAAAAGCTATTCCAGATGTGTTGTGCAATGAAAGGTAAGCCACGCTTATTTACAATCATAGTTATGTGCACACTTATAGTGCTAACAAAAATTGCATGCAGTTCTATGCAATCACTACCTAGATTCTTGGGCTCTCTATCAGGAACAGGGCAGATGAACCCCAGCTTGAGATTGGGTGGCGTACGTTTGGTGTACATGGCCTTTCCCTTACACACTAGGCCACATGCAGCTAGCACGGGTGGGGTTCCTTTATGGAACCAATGGGATAGTGACCTTGTGGATGTTGCATTCCTTCTGGCATCCAAGTTTCTTTTGGTGGATGGCATGATTGTGGTGACATGTCGTGCAGAACATCTTTCCATCGTCACTTCAAAGGCATAGGGAGCTGGTTTCCAACTGTTGAGGATATTGTACTTACGGCTACCAGAGGCTAGTTGTATGACTGTTCAAAACTATTTAGAGGGGGTATGTTATTTTTTTGTTTTGATAATGAATAGTAACTTTGATGTTCGCGGGTCAAAAAATAATGTTTTACTTGCTCCCCGTAGGTTGGTACTTTGTTGCTAGCCATTTTTTCACCCCCTAGAACTGGTGGGTGTCGGCTTTCGAGGTACGATCGAGCAAATGGAGAGATTGCAGCAAATGTACGTGGCTTCTCTGCAGATGACGACATGTTGTGGGAGAAGCTACCAGGATCAAATTCCACACATTGGACGCTTGATCGTATGGGCCGGCCTTATTGTAGAGGTGTTGAGAGGAGTCCAGTGTTTGCCAGGTGGTAGAATTTTTTTGGTAGTTGTTTTTATTGTTCCTATAAAATTATAGGTATAATAAAACTAAAGGTAATTTTTTTTTTTGTAGATGGCTACTAGGTACTTTCACAGACATGGGAGATGCTGTGTTGGATTGTTTTGCAGGAGTTGGGACATTGGCAGCACAATGTTCACTACTACGTAGAAATTGCATTAGTTGTGAGAAGGATTGGGCAGTTTTCAGTGCTTGTTTGAAGCCAGCTCAGCGCCTACCTTCCGATTTAGGCTCGACATTGATGTTTCATAGGAGTGTCAGAGCTCAGGAAACTGAGCAACCGCATCAGGTGTCCGAGCAGCTTCATCCGCTTGACCCACCATTCCCAACACCACTTAGCAGTCAGGGCGGGGCAGTAGCAGCACCATATCCCACTTTCAGAGCCCCATTTTTGGCATGGCGTGCAACTGGACCGTCTCCAAGTGCATTCATTGCCTCCACATATGAGGCCCCGCCTGAGGTTGATCCATTGTCTCTTTCACTACCTGCAACCCCCCCCACATATAGTTCATACCCTTTGCTATTTGTAGTAGTTCCCCCACCATTTGGTGCACTGCCCCCGTTGCACGACCTTTGTTTCCTCCCAGAGGATATGGCCCCCCACCACCCTTCTTTCCTCCACGTCACCCATGATGTATCACCCCCCATATGTATTTACTTTGGATGCAATGGAACTCATAGATTTGGGGTTTGCTATTTGAAATAGACCGTAATTGTGTGTAAGAAACTTCTATTTCTCTTATTAATAGTGTATTGAATGATTCGCCGGTGTTTTTTCTTTGAATGTAAGTTGGTCGTGAAATGACAATCAAATTTTAGTTGGAGAGCCTGAGAGAGAGAGAGAGAGAGAGAGAGAGAGAGAGAGAGAGAGAGAGAGAGAGAGAGAGAGAGAGAGAGAGAGGAAACAAAAAAAAGAGAGAGAAAGAGAGAGAGAGAGAGACAGAGAGAGAGAGAGAGATAGAGAGATGGGTAGATTTTCCCTTCTTTTGAGATTCCGCTCGCCCGATTCTTAAAAAGCGCTCGCCAAAAACTGCTTGCCCAGAAATCGCGTTCCACATTGATGAAGGTTGAAAAGCTCTATAGTGCATGCAGGAGAGGCAACAAGCTGGCTATTTTTTGGAAAAACATAGCATGCGTTTAATGCTGATGTTGAGGTTAAAAAAGGCCTTTGTAGCTATGGGAGGCTTACCTTGAAGTGCAGGAACTTTGATATGTTGGGAGATTGGGTGCGCACAGTAGCAAGTGGTTTAGCAAATTGTTAGCAGCGGCTAACATAGATTACACCAAATATGCATCAAGCGGGAGATATGCTATGGATATGCACAAATATTTCCAACTCACTTTGTATAAGTTTTGGGCTCATTGGGAGCTCCAAAGTTGTATATGCTAGCTAGAGGCTCAAACTTAAATCCATAGTAGAAGAGATTGTGGTGAAAGCCTTTAAAAAGCAGCCTTTATGCAAAGAGGCTTCTTTCTTGAGTATCCACTTTTGAGAGCTCTCTCTCTCTCTCTCTCTCTCTCTCTCTCTCTCTCTCTCTCTCTTGTTCACTCTATGGACGGCCTGGCCTTAAGCTTAATGACCATGCTTAAGAGGCTAGTACTAATCCATTGTAATTAGAGAAACTTGATTAATCTAATCCCTATTTTACCTATTAGTCTTATCTTCTCTACATTTCATATGTCTTGAAGTAGTATTACACTCTCATTATTCTAGATTTGAGAGTGGTATGTACTTCTTCTTCTTTGATCTTAACTCTCTTCTTCCATAATTATTTCAATTAGTTGATTACTTCTCTAATTCTCTTGATTAGTGTAGTGTGTGTGCACTCTTGGTCATGTCATTAGAGTTTGTGCCTGATTGTGTGCTTAAGTGTGTGAAGGTTTAAGAGCCTTGAGCTCAATGCCAGTTGTGTGTGATGTGATTAGAGTACCTTGGTTGGCATGTGATGATTGGGAAAGCCAACTTCAATGCAATTAGTGTGTGCTTTGATCATGGATGCTTGTGTTTACTGTGTTCTTATGACTCCATAAGATTGGCAAGTTAGACTTCGGTGGACTTGATGTATGTAGGAGTTGATTGCTTAGTGATTAGAGTATGATTAGAGTTGGTCTAGCTTGCCATGTATAATCTCTACTTGCATTGGTGAGGTATTCTCTTGAATCCTCTATTTCTATTCATCCGATGCTCATGCTTCCATTCCTTAGCCGGGTTGTCGATCCACGGATTTGGTAATTTTGTGTGGGTTGAGATTTGGTTGTTGCTACAATGCCTCCCTACATTTGGCACCACTGTCAGGGATCGAACTCGAGTCACCCATGTGATAGGCAGGAATACTCACCACTATACTATAACAACCTGCGTGCTTAAGTGTGTGAAGGTTAAAGAGCCTTGAGCTTAATGCCACTTGTATGTGATGTGATTAGAGTACCTTGGTTGGCATGTGATGATTGGGAAAGCCAACTTCAATGCAATTAGTGTGTGCTTTGATCATGGATGCTTGCGTTGACTGTGTTCTTGTGACTCCATAAGATTGGAAAGTCGGACTTCGGTGGACTTGATGTATGTAGGAGCTGATTGATTAGTGATTAGAGTTAGTCTTGACATGGCTAATCTCTACTTTCATTGGTGAGGTATTCTCTTGAATCCTCTATTTCTATTCATCTGATGCTCATGCTTCCATGTCCTAGCCGGGTTTTGAATCCACAAATTTGATAATTTTGTGTGGGTTGCGATTAGGTCATTGCTACAACGTCTCCCTACATTTGGCACCGTTGCCGGGGATCGATAACCTAAGCTAATGAGTATAGGATGTTTAGAAAGAGTAATTTCATTGGTTTTTGAGTGTGTGTAGCTCAACTTTGGTTTGATTTAGTGATGTTGTGAAAGTAATTGAAGCTAATTGTTGAGTTATGAATACCTGAAACTCCCAATTCCACCCCCAATTTCACTAATTTCATACTAATCCTTGCTAATTTTGCTTCATTTCCATGCTAAGTGTACTAATTTCATGCTAATTTTTACTAATTTTTGATTAACTTTGTTAACCTAACCACTAACATTTGAATTGTAAACGTATGTTCAATCCCATTGTAAGAGGTGGAATCATCACTCTAATCAAGTTAATTGTGCTAATTTTATGCCTAATTTGACGATTTGAGTGTTTGAATTTTGGCCTACAATGGTCAATTTTGGAGCGGATTTGATGGTGCACAGTGTGCAATGATGTGTCTTTGCGTGGAGCAAAGGAATATCTTGGAGTGTGATTACTATGTAAGTGCACTCACTTGCTCATGTCAATTCTTGATTGATTAATGTGGTTCAATGTGTGCTAATTATTTGCTAAAATTAGGTGTGTAACTCAATTGGCCTACATTTTGCACCTAATTTAATTCACCTGGAATGAAATTGATGGTCAAATTTTGAGTAATGAGCTCTGTGTGTATCAAGATAAAGCTTAATTCTCATCAAGAATTCATGTGTGTGCATAGAAATCATTGTGTGTGTAATGCACCAAAGAGAAAAAAAACTGCCAAAAAAGTCAAGTGTGTGTGCACCTAATCTTGAGTGTGTGCATGCATATAAAGTGATGGAATTGATAGTATATGAGTATGCAATCATGTAATTGATGTGTATGTTAGACTAATTCAATCAATGGAAAAGCCTGAATTCCAAAAAATTGGGCCAAATTTGAGTATGTGCGTCCATCCAAGACCACTTGATTTTCAATGATTGATGGTCATTGGGACACCAAAATTATTTTTGATTGTGAAATGTGCATAAAAAGTGTGTGCAATCATTAGGTGTAAGCCTAAATGTATTGCCAATTGAGCCAAATTTGAACTTTTGTGCTTAATTTTTGAGTTTGTGCATTGCTTGATTGGGTCATAATAGTGTTCAGTTTTAAAAATTGGGCATGCATGCATTCACTTATGATTGATTATGTTTTCAATTTGTGCATTCCAATGTGGAATTGATGTAATTTTTACATAAAATTTGGACGTGTGTGTCTACTCAATGGCATTCGGTATTCAAATTGGGATGAATAATTGGTAACAATTACCAATTATGATGATTATTAGACCTAAAAGATCGGTGTATATGAGATTGATTGACTTTAAATGATTCAATTGGTACTCAATTGAAGATGATTTATGTGCATTACCTTTGTAATCACTGTGCCAATTTGATTGAAAATGGTAAAAATTTCGTTGATTTGTGCATGTGCAAATGCCAAAAGCAATTGCGTAGCTATGCAAACCTAAATGACAATCGAATTGGATTTGAATGATTAGGATATGAGGAAATAATTTAGCGATCATTGTTAATTCGGACTAGAATGGCCAATGAGGGAATACATGCATAAAGTGTTTCTTAAGAGAAATTAGATTGCATGCCATCAATCTTAAGTTGAAGCCTTAGTCTTTGTGCATGCATAATTTCCAATTACACACTTATGTTTTCAAAGAAATGCAAAAAATGAAGCAATAAAAAAGACGGATGTTAATTGACATTGTGTATGATCCCTTGAAAAAATTTGTCTCATTCTATGTTGTGATTGCACGATTATGATAGATTGAGGTCAAGTGTTTTATTGTTTGAATATGGCACTCTTCATGAGAGAAAATGAGGCCGTAATTTTGTGCTTGCATGACAAAATCAATTGCTGAAGTGGAGTAACATTGATCATAATTTTGGTAACATGGACACCGAGTTTGTATGCTTTGATTGATCATTGACTCAACATGAGCTTGAATATTATGGGAGTGTGCATAGGGATTGATTCACAATTTTTGCTTGAGGTATCGTATGGTGCAAAAGCTTTCTCTGTCTTTGTCCATGTGGGCACATCCTCTAAGAGAAGGATTTTGAAATAAAAACATTTTTTTATATATAATTGAATCCTACCACTTGCAACCCCCCGCCTTCTTCGTACTAGCTACGGGATCCCACACACAAACACGCGTGATGCTCTGCTAATTATGGTGCACACACACATGTAGTTTGTTCTTTTCACTGAATACTGATGCCACACCTGGCTACCCTTCGTATTGTCGTCGCTCCCACACCAATAGCCCAACCTATTGACCCCACACACATGTGTCGCGACTCTCGACAGCTTGATCTCATGTCGGGATTTTCTCCATAACACACACTCTCTCACTCTCTCTCTCGGATCTTGGCTCATTGGTTTATTACACATGGTGACACACCCCACTTGCGCCGCTTCCCCTTGTCTTTGGACCCCATTCACACATGCTGCTCTTGGGACCTGCGGGCTACCACCCTTTTGTGGCTTCATGGCTTCAAAAAGTCAAACACACACCACAATTTGACTCGTTTACAATTTTGCACACACTCCAATGGTGCAGCAGTTGGCGATGTTGAATGGACCCACGCACACACACACACACACACACACACACAATCTGCCGATTATGGTGCATGAAGACCCACACACACGCGTGCTGATTCTCATCAACACCCTTTCCTTCTCGTCCCTCTCATCTTAGCAACAATGCCTCGCACTCAATAGACAACAGTAGGGTCATAATCATGGTAGTGAGACATTTTTATAAAAAAATTTAAAAATAAAAAGAAAAGAAAATTTTCTAGCAAGCCTTGGTTCCCACCCCTCATTTTTGTCTCGAGCTCGCTATTTTCAAAATTTCGAAACAGGATGTCTCAGCTTTGCCTTGTATAGGTAAAAATTCAGTGGCCTAGGGAAGAGTAGACATTTTTTTCTTCGTATTGAAATACTTGGCTATTAAGAGCTGACATCAAGCCTTTTTTAATAATCTTCAGTTAAAGTTGAGATTTTGTGAATGACCATGGGATAGTAAAATTTCAGGCTTGTGATTGAGCATGCTTTTAGTGCTTGTATTGGATGTTCAAATGCTTAAGAGTGTTAGCCTTGCATATTGTTTCAGTAAAGTGTTTTTGAACCTTAATAGTTTTACTTTCAGTTTGTAATTAGAGAAGAGCTTTGTGCCTCTTCATTGTTCCTAAGTAGTTAGCCTCACACCTGATGGTAGCGCGTTGTATGAGAGAAGGGTGATGAATGCAAGACTATGGCTATTAAGATTTTATGCTTCTTTGTGTATTCAGTCTTCAGTTTTCCTTCAATTCCCTGATCCTATTGTGAACCTGTTCAAGTACTAAAGCTGTTCTGATTTTGCGAGATGATGATGTAATGCTTTAATGGTTAGTTTAGTTGTTATTCCCACTCCCCTATGTCTCAATAACACTTGGCGATCCTGCTGATAGTGGAGCAAGCTTTGATCAAAGCCTTAATGAGCAATGGAGTCTAGTTGGGGCATATGGGGTTGTGAACCTGAAGATTTCCTACAAGAATTCTCTAATTGGAAGTCAGAGGAGGAGGAACAGGAAGATTACAACCTGATTTTCCTTCAGGAGTATTTTCCCAAATTGCCTGGTGATTGAAAGCTTTAGGTTGTTTCCAAGGTTTTTCAGTTTTACAAAGCGCAGTTTTTGCCTTTTGGATTAGTGAATGGTCCAATCAGTTTGGTTAACTGCACTAGTAGACAACTCAAAATTTTCCTCAAGATCACAAGTAGAAGGAGACATGTATGTGTGATTCAGGGGATGAACCACCAAAACCCTCCTATGGCACCAGGTTCCAAAGAAGAAGATATGAATCATGGCTGGAATCTCAACCTCAGAGATCAGGGGGTCATGCAAAAGAAGAAACTCCTGAAGTAGGAGCAGTTATAGGTTTGCCACCAATTCCTGAAGGAAAAGGACCTAAAGAGACCAACAACATAAGTAGATACCAACAATAGGAGGAAGGGGAAACATCTTCACCTCAGCCAATAGTGCAAGGAAGCAACCCAACTCCTGAAAGAGTCATGCATCAGGTAGTTGGCATTCAGAAAGTCCAACAGTTTTTGAGGACAAGGAGGCAACTGCAATTTCCTAAACCACCACTTTTACCATTGTTGAACCTCAATCCTTTGGGGGGTCCACCAATTCAACAAGTACCCATTATGGCACAACCACCACTCAACCCCAAAGTAGGGGCAGCCAAATTCAGTGGGAAAGACTCCCAGGATGCTGACAGTCATGTGGGACAGTTTGAGACAAGATGGTCTGCTAGTGGGTATGATGTCCTTTATAATGATGCTATAAAAAAGGAGCAATTTGCAGCAACATTACAGGGAAAATCCATGTCTTGTTTCATGCAATATGGTACTGTTGCATTCCCTGATTATGATAACTTAAAGATCAGATTTTTGGCCAGGTTTAGGGTAGAGAAAACCCCTGAAGATGTTCTGAGGAAAATCAGAAATATAAAGCAAAAGGATTTGTTGGTGGAAGACTATGCCCAACAATTTAGGAACTTGATGAACAGGTTGCAAGCCAATCAAAGACCCTCTTGGGAACAATTGGGTGACTATTTCTGTAGAGGTCTGAAGAGTGCCATTGTAGGTCATGCTCCTCTTACCCAACCTCAAGATTTTGGAAACATTATGGATGCATCCATGAGAGGTGAAAGAAGATATGGAACCAGTGAACAAAAGAAGAGTAAGAAGAAGAAGTCCCAATAGGACTCTGATTCAGAAAATGAGGATTCAGATTCATATTCAGATGGTGATGAAGAAATAGATTCAAATTCCAATCAAGAAACAGATTCTAAGGAGCAAGAAAAGGACACATGGAGTGCCAATAAGAAGAAGAAGAAGAAGAAGATGTCCATGAAGAAAGGATCAAAGTCATAGAAACACAAAGGTAAAGGCAAAGCCAAGCATGGTAAGTCTGAATCTAAGGAACCCAATGATATCAGTAAACAAATTTTGGATAAATTGAAGGAGATGCAGCCACAATCATTTTCTAGCCCTCCCAGGTTACCATTTTGTCAGGTATGTCAAAGAGTTGGACATGAGTATGATAATTGCTATTATAACCCCAATTTTAGAGGAAGAAGACCAGAACACATTTTAGCAAAGACGGAATCAGGTGCTAATGTGGTTGCACCCCAACCCTTTAGGGGTAGATTTCAGAATTAAAATCAACAAAGGAAATTCTATCAAGGGAGTTGGCAAAATGGGCTAAGGTTTCAGCAAGCTACTAATCCAATGTAACCATGTAACTATTGTGGTACAATGGGACACAGGCAAGGACCTGCATGTGAGCTGTGTTGTAAGCATATGAATGAGAGAGGTATTCCATTTGTGAATTTTAATTCCCCAAATGCAGGTGCTAGTTCTTCCAATGATGGTAGAATGAAGTCACCAGCTCAGGTAAATGCAGTGTTTTTGGAAGAGATTGACACTTCAGATGAAAAAAAGGGAGGTCGATCATCAGAACTTGACAACAGACTATTTACTGAGGAAACAAGAGAAAAGTTACCCAAACCATATACTGATTCTATACACACTTCTCAGTGTGATTTCTTTCATTGTATTCAAATTGAGGAAGTGTTAAACAAACCACAGGAAGTACAAACTTTAGCCACTACACGATCCAAGGGAAAGTTTCCACTACAAGAAAAGGATCAAGGAAAAGATGTTGAGGACCCTATTGATTGGAGAGCTCAGGAGAAGATCAGGAAAGGAGTATTAGAAGAGATCTAATCTAGTCAAAAACCTGACAAAGCAACAAATTTTGGCCCACAGATTTAGTTCAGAAAATCTGGGAGAAGATGGGCAGTAAGCAGTCAGATTCTACATCACTGCCAAATTCCTTGAAGCCAGATAATTTAGTGTAATCTTCTACCAAGGGGTTATCTGATGACCTTTTTGAAGCTGTTATGGATGCCCCAATTTCAGTCAAAGTGGGGCAACTCTTGAAACTAGTCCCTAACTTCAGTCAGGTGTTTCTCAAGAAACTGACAGATGAAGCTAAAGGAAAGACATTACCACAGCAAGAAATGGGACATATCCATCTAGCACATATTGATTCTGGAGATGAGGCACCAGTGGATGTAGACTACAAAGTTCCAGTGGTTAACATTTCCATTGGGAAGGTGTACTTGTCAGATGTTTTAGTGGATGGAGCTTCAAGAGTTAACATTCTTCCTGAATCAGTGTGTAAGAAACTGAAATTAACCAATTGGGAACTTGCACCATTTCAAGTGAAAATGGAAGATCAGAGGAGAGTGCAACCTTTGGGAATACTTAGGAATCAAACCATAAGTGTCGGAGTATTAATTGTCATTGTGAACTTTGTGATTCTCAGACTTGAAGAAACAACCTGTTCCTACCCAATGATCCTGGGTAGACCATGGTTAAGAGCATCTAAAGTCAAGCAACTTGGGGGTGCAGACACCCTTGTGATCAAACAGGGCATGATACCCAGGAAAACAATCCCACCAGGTTTAAGACCTTTATATGCAGAAGGTATTAATATGGGGGAGGCAGTTGAAGAAGATGTGGAAGAAGAGTTTCTTCAAAGGAATCAGATAGTTATTCCTATTTTTGAGGTTGATGTTCAAAAAATTGCAGACAAAGTTCAGAATCAGGACCAGTCACTTGATCCAAAACTGATAAACATGAGAAATGTTTCAGGGACTTCAGCTTCCAACAAAAAGTCACAAGAGGAGCATGAAGCATTAGAAGCAATTAAACATGCAGAGCAAATCTTTGATGAGAAAATGGTAAAGAGCTCAAGAGTTAGGGAAGATGATTTGGAAGACATGAACCTGGGAGAGGACAGAGATCCCAGAATAGTTAAAGTGTCCACTGAGTTGGACCTGAGTTTCAAAGAGTCATTAAAAACCTTGTTAAAGGAGTTTAGAGATGTTTTTTCTTGGCCTTACATTGATATGAAGGGAGCAGACCTAGCAGTGTGTCAACATAGGATCAATTTGAAAACTAATGCAATTCCAGTTAAGCAACGGAGGTATAGAATAAACCCCAATTATGCAAAACAGGTGAAGGAGGAGATTGATAAACTTCTAGAAGTAGGTTTCATTTATCCAGTGGATAAAGTAACCTGGTTGCCACCCATTGTGGTGGTGCCAAAAAAGAATGGAAAGATCAAAATTTGTGTGGATTACAGGAAACTGAATGTTTCCACCATTACTGATCCATTCCCATCACCTTACTGTGACACAATGTTGGATGCAGTTTGCAGGGAAGGAAATTTATAGCTTCTTGGATGGATTTAGTGGATACAATCAGGTCGGTATGGATTTAGAAGATAGGGATAAAACAACATTCGTAACAAAATGGGGAGTCTATGCTTCCAAATTATGAACTCTGGCCTTAAAAATGCACCACCAACATTTCAGAAATGGGTGATGGAAGTTTTTGCTCCTTACCTGACAACATTTATGAAGGTTTTTTTGGATGATTTCAGTGTGTCAGGAAGTAAAACTGAATATTTGCATCATTTGAGATTATGTTTTCAGAAATGCAGGGAGGCAAGGATGTCACTCAACCCTGCAAAATATACATATGCAGTGAAAAGGGGTATTTTGTTGGGACACATCATCAGTAGAGAGGGCATTTCCATTGATCCCAAGAAAGTGGAAGCTATTTTGAAAGCACATGCTCCTAAAACTGTCAAGCAACTGATGAGGTTCATTCGACAGGTTAAATGGCACACCAGGTTTCTCAGATATTTGGCTCATGTGTGTTTACCCTTGACATACTTAACAAAAAAGAATGTGGAGTTTGCATGGAAAGAAGAGCAGGAAAGGGCTTTTACATTGTTGAAGAAAATGCTAGTAATTGCCACTATCTTGATTCCTCCTGACTGGAAAAAACCATTCCACTTGTTTGTGGATGCCTCTCATTGAGCTATTGGTGCAGTCTTGATGTAGGAAGCTGAGAAGCGTTGGTTCAAACCAATCTATTATGCAAGCAGGGTTTTATCTTCTGCAAAGAGGAACTATTCAGTAACTGAAAGGAAATGCCTCGGGATGATTTTTGGACTTCAGAAGTTCAGGCATTATTTGTTAGCTAATCAGGTGACAATTCATGTAGATCATCAAGCTTTGGTCTACTTGGTAAATAAACGTCATTTGTCAGGGAGACAGGCTTGATGGGTATTGTTGATGCAGGAATTTGATTATTCAGTCATTCATAAACTAGGCCAAGAACAAGTTATTGCAGATTACCTAAGCAGATTGGTTACAGGTGAAGTTTCCAATCAGGAAATTTATGAATTACCTAATGTACACCTGTTTCCAGTTCAGGTCATTCAAGACAAAGATTCACGATATGCAGATATGTTATAATTTCTTCTTGATGGTGTTTTACCCAGATAGATAGTGGTTACCCAGAGGAAAAAACTTGCATGGCAAAGCAGGTCCTTCACAGTAATTATGGGAGTCTTGTACAAAAAGGGAATTGATCAGATACTCAGGAGACGTGTTGAGTAGTTTAAATAACATGCAGTTTTAAATAAAGCCCATTCTGGTGATGCAGGTGTTCACTTTTCAGGAGAGATTACTGCAAAGAAAACATTACAAGCTGGATTGTGGTGGCCATCAGTTTTTAAGGATTCCCATGAGTTTGTGAAGTCTTGTTTAACTTGTCAAAGGGATGATAGACCTCTCAATGCTGATAGAGTGCCTTTACAACCTATTCTACCACTTGAACCTTTTCAGAAGTGGGGATTAGACTTTGTGGGACCTGTGAAGCCAACATCAAAATTTACAGGTAATAAGTATATTCTTGTGGCAATAGATTACTGTACCAAGTGGGTAGAAGCACATGCAATGAAGGATAACAAGGCAGAGAGCCTGGCCGAGTTCCTTTACAGAAACATAATGACCAGGTTTGGAAGTCCAGTTGAATTAGTTTCAGATCAGGGTGGACATTTCATCAATAAAGTAATCAGGAAGCTTACTGAATATCACCTGATTATCCACAAAAAGTCCACAATTTACTATCCACAAGCTAATGGTTAAGCAGAGGGTACCAACAAAGCTCTAGTGAGGATCCTAAGGAGAATTGTTTCAGAAACAAGAAGGATTGGGATACCAAACTAGATTCAGCATTATAGGCATTCAGGACAGCATTTAAAGTTAGCACAGGGATGAAACAATTTAAGATGGTGTATGTTCTGGAATCCATAGTCCCTATGGAATTTGTAGTTCCAAGTTCAAGGATTGCACTTCAGTATAAATTGGTAGAAGATGAGTCTTCAATTTGCAGGCAGGAACAACCATTGAAATTAGAGGAGAGAAGAATTCAGGCAATATATATCACTAAAGAAATTCAGAGAAGAAGACAAGCTTGGGTAGACATGAACATTAAGTATAGATCCTTTGCAGAAGGTGATTGGGTACTTATGTACAACACCAAACCTGGTAAACTCAATTTAAGGTACTTGGGGCCTTTTCAGATAGGAGAAGAAATAGGAGATTCAATATTTTTGTTGGTAGATGAGCAGGGCAAAATTTTCCCAAAGGCAATTAATGGCTTTAGGCTAAAACCCTTTGTGGGTGTGAATCATCTCTAGAGAGTAAACATAATCATGGTTTAGCACATGGAATATTTTTCGTAGAGATTGGTGACGTGGAGGTCAAAATTTCATGTCGGGTAAGTTCCAAATTTACTTTTAAACGTTACCAGGACGTTTATACTTGGCAACATACCAACTCTTTCTCCTACGCGCGTTTTCTACACCTCTTCTACTGTGTTTTCTTAAACTTCCTAGCGATGTCGAAGAAGCCACTCACTATTGATATCTCCTCTGCTATCCCTACTCAAGAATCTGAAGAGTACACTAGTCTAGGGACGCGGCGGTCAACAAGGAAAGCTTTGCACAGAGCTCAGGCTATTGCGGCTGAGGATGTTGTAATTGATGAAGAACTTTCAACTCCTTTGGAAGCATCTCTATTGGCAGTGGACACTGGTCCAGTTAACTACACCTTCTTAGAGATGAGACAAGAGCTTGACTTGTCTGTGTTGGCACATTAGGAGTGGTTACAGAAGATTAACCTTCTTCAGTTTGCAAGAGTTCCATGGAAACACTCAAGGAACAATGATTCTCTTATGACCTTGTTCAGTCATGTACAAGACACAAAGGGGAATATCTTTGCTAATTACTGGCTGAGTCTTGAACTGATCTCTATAGTTTTTTATCTTCATTTGGAGGAAGATAATTCAGTTGGCAGAGCTTTTGAGGCCCTGATGAAGAAAGAATTTGGTCCGGCTCAGGGTGAGAGAGGATATTATCCCATCAGCAAACTTCATAATTCTTTCAGATTTCAACAACTGAAATTGTTTTTAGAGAAGGTATGTGTTCTTGTAAAGCTGGAATATATTTCAAAGGAGAATTTTGCACTCTTGCATGCTGCAGAGTGTGGCAGAACAATTGGTTGGGCAAAGTTACTTTTTCAAAGGCTTAGTTCAGAAATTTTTCAGAAGAAAAAGAGGAAGGAGAAATCTACCAAGATTGGAGCATTCTTGATTGCTTTACAAATCCATGCAATGAGTATGACAACCTTAGGTACAATTTCCCCAAAAGTTTCTGTATTTGGAGGTCATCTTGAGGGAAACAAAGACAATGAAGCAGGCAGTTCTCAGGAAGAGAACAGAAAGAAGAAGGTAGCAGATCCTCAGGAGCAGGATAAGAAATCTACCCCAACATAACAGGAGGAGGAAGATCTATCGAGAAATTTGGGTGATTAGTTTGAAACTGATCTGGATTCTTTCATTGAAACTCTCAAGTCTGCATTGAAAGATGATACTACTACAATGTTTTCCCCTAAGTCTTCTTTAAAACTCAAAAGAAAGAAGTTCAGTAGCCCAATAGCAGAGGTCAAAACAGACTTACAAGAGGGAGTACAATGTGGTAAATTTGGTGAACAAATTGCAATTTTTGATGTTTATAAAGCTCTTGATCTGGTGAGAAACTTTGCATCCCAGTCACAACTCAATAGTTCAGTACTACAGAGGGAAAAATTTCAGTTGCAAACTCAGGTGGTTCAGTTACAAAATGTTTCAAAGAGAAGTGAAGAAGATAGCATGTTGATTGAGGAACAGGAGGGAATTATTCATGAACTCAAAGATGATTTAGCTTCTGCTAAAAACTCGGTTGACTTCTACAGATCACAATTGGAGAGAAAGGAGAAATCTTCAGAATAGATTCAAATTTGGAAAGAGAAGTGGATATCTTGTTTGAAATACTCAATTGGAAATCTTAGCTCAGGACTATTCCAAACTGCAGTCAGAGAATAGTGTACTCTTGAGTAGAGTCCGAGCTTGTCAAGAGCTAGAAGCAAAGATCAGGGATATGTCTGAGGAGGACCTAGAATTGAATGGCTGGTACCTCTTACCACATGATGTAGAAATTTTGAAGAATGAAGTCAAAAAGCAGGGTGACCAGCTGTGGTTAGAATTGAGAAGAAAAATGTTTTCCCTAGTGAATATTCCATATCAAAGTTATG
Source organism: Adiantum capillus-veneris (assembly GCF_014529385.1). Lineage (NCBI taxonomy): Eukaryota > Viridiplantae > Streptophyta > Polypodiopsida > Polypodiales > Pteridaceae > Adiantum > Adiantum capillus-veneris. Next base: position 106,538,246 of record NC_140960.1, on the reverse strand, counting down.
CAAAGGAGGAGTAGAATGAAGATTATGTTCTTTTGCAAAAGCAATTTGATGACTTGAAGGAGGATTTTGAGCAATTGAAGTTGCAGCAAAGTTCAGAATTTACTCAAGGATGTAAAACTGAACAAGGAAATAGAGGAAAGATGGTCACAGGTCATGCACTTGATCATGAATCTAGTACTAGTTTTCATACCTTGGTTAGTGTTGTGGAAACTCATGAGGCAATGGATGTAGGAGATACTGTACCTGTAAGTAAAAATGATTCATTTTAGAATTTGCAATCTGAACAAACTGAGACAAGTGTAGTGACAGAAATTGTGGAGGAGATCATGAGCACCAAGGAATTCATTGAGGAATTTCCAGGTTTCAACAAAGAGGAGGCAATGCTTGATGATCAGTAAAAAGTGGAAAAAGGCATTGAAAATACAACATTTACTACAAATTTGAATCGGGAGACAGTTACCTTGGAGGACCCCAATAGAGAGTTACCAGGGGAAGATGTTTAAATGATCAATAGTGTTTTTGAACACTAAGTGGGAAAGGGTAGTGTTTCATTGGGTATAGCAATACATTTGTGTACCTTGGATTTGGTTCCAAGCACTACACTTTGTTTTACTTTATCTTGTGAGCACTAGATTTTGATTAACAAGGGATTTATGGGAAACAAGTCAAAAGATTTTTTTTGGTTTTCAAAAACCTTTTGCCACCGGGCTGTGCTAGGTGTTAGCCTTGCTTATTCTTTTAGTAAAGTGTTCTTGAACCTTAGTAGTTTTACTTTCAGTTTGTAATTAAGGAAGAGCTTTGTGTCTCTTCATTCTTCCTAAGTAGTTAGCCTCGCACCTGATGGTAGCGTGTTTTATGAGAGAAGGGTGATGAATGCAAGGCTATGGCTATTAAGATTCTATGCTTCTCTATGTATTCAGTCTTCACTTTTCCTTCAATTCCCTGATTCTGTTCTCAACTTGTTCAAGTATTGAAACAATTTTGATTCTGCAAGATGATGATGTAATGCTTTAATGGTTAATTTAGTTGTTATTCCCACTCCCCTATGCCTCAATAACAACGAGCACTAATAATTTGAGTTGTATTGAAGGGATGTGGCAAAGTGGGATTTCAATTGATCCAAGAAGGGGTCATCGTTGCAAAATATTGCAAAATTTGGCTATTTTAGAGCCATTCCATTTCTTTGGATTAAGAGTTATCTACATGCTAGCTCATAGCTTAGTCTAAAGTGAAAATGTTTTCATTTGAGCTAGTGTTTAGCCAAATTTTTAAAGAGCTTTCAAGTACAAAATTTGTCTATTGAGAGCCATTCATTTTCATTTCAACAAGTTGTAGTCATCTCTAGCTCGTAAATTGCTCTAAAACTGTAAAATTTCATTTGAGCTCATGTTTAGCCAACTTGTTTGGAGCTTTAAATTGTAAATTTGGCTTTCAAGAGCCACTTCATTTCATCAGAGTTGCATTATTTTTAGCTCTTGGCTTATTTTTAATTCCATATTTCATTGCGCTAGAAACTAATCAACTTTGAATCATGCCAGTGAGAGGTTGTTACAAAAATGAAAATTCGCTTATGTAAAAGCTCATTCTCTCTCATTTTGATATGTATGCATAAATTTGCTATCAAAGAGCATCAGGTGCATAACCAAAGGCACTTTTTTCCCTTTAGCAAATTTGGGTATGCAAGACCCTAGCTTTAGGTTTTCATTAATGTTTTTTTTGTGTGCTTTTGGCTTTCAATAAAAGGCCTTTGGAGCTTGTGTTTACACTTAGCTTCAAGAAGCTTGGATTTGAATAAAATGATCAAGAGACTTATCTACAAAGGGGATGCTTGCTCAAGGATGCTCAAAAGAGGAGGAATAGGTGTAATCCTTCCATGATTTTGCTCTTTTGTTCATCTCTCCATTCTCTATGCTTGGCTTAAGTAATTTTTACTTCTAAACTATGGTTCTTTCATGTTCAAAAGCTAGGCATACTAAAGTTTCAACACTTTTGCTTTGTGAATATAAACTCATCCAAAATTTAGTTTTAATTGTGCTAATCATAGGTAATTGGCATTGACCTTACGTTAATGTAGGTTCATTTCGCATTAGTCCTAGACTCTTAGTGATATTCTTAATACTCCATTCATTTTTAAGATGACCTAGGGCTATGATTAGGGCTTAGTCCTTTAGTCAAATTGCCATAAACATCTCATGATGAAAGAAATAAAAAGGTGCTTAAAAAATAAAATAATGAAGCAAAAAAGTGTCAAGAAAAAGTAGCAAAAATGCTACTAGACGCATGAAAAGAAAATTTCTATGTTATGTTGTGTCTATGTGAGGCCTAGCGCCTTATTGACACTTGGCAAGTGAGGGGAATCACCTTGGCTCACTTGATCAAGGCCTTAAACCGATGCCCTAGGCTGATAGGGGTTAGCCGTCACCTCGGTGGGCTAGTAGACTTTTGGAACACCTTCTTGAGGGTTCAAGGAGCCAAGAGTCGTACCTAGACTTGCCTTGGGGTGGTAGCCTTGTATTGTGCTTGACTTTTTTCAATGAATGACACAAACAAAACTTCCATGAGCTTCAAAAAGCTATGACAATGTACTAATAGATTAAGAGCTTTTTTATAGCCCATAGACATGATAGACTTGGATGCTTTATTAAGATTAATCATATAGCTTTTAGGCTAGTAGGTTTATGAACTTGCATTAGCCTAGGGTCCCAATTGATTGCTTGTGTTTCATGCATAAAACTAAAATTTCAAGTGGTTTAATCTTCATGATAGCTTAGGTGTTTTTTTGTTGTATGTTGTTTAGTTTTTTACTATGATTGACCCATATTTTAGAAGCAAAAAATCACTTTGCATGATTGTTCAATGTACCTCATGTTTTATTCAACCTTGTTGGCCTTTGATGCTCATTACTTATTCTTATGTTTTGCAGCTCAACATTTCTTCCATGGACTTGCTTTCTACCATGTCACCGTGTTTTGCTTCACCGACACACGAGGATGTGCGCCATATTAGGAAGGGGGAAATGTTCGCAAGGTCTGACACATGCTACACCGAATATGCATCAAGCGGGAGATATGCTATGGATGTGCACAAATATTTCTAGCTCACTTTGTATAAGTCTTGGGCTCATGGGAGTTCCAAAGTTGTATATGCTAGCTAGAGGGATCAAACTTAAACCCATAGTAGAAGGGATTGTATTGAAAGCCTTTAAAAGGAAGACTTTATGCAAGGAGGCTTCATTCTTGAGTATCCACTCTTGAGGATCCACTTTTGAAAGCTCTCTCTCTCTCTCTCTCTCTCTCTCTCTCTTGAGTGTTCACTCTACGGATGGCCTAGCCTTGAGCTTAATGCCCATGCTTAAGAGGATAGTACTAATCCATTGTAATTAGAGAATCTTGATTAATCTAATCGCTATTTTATTGATTAGTCTTATCTTCTCTACATTTCATTATGTCATGAAGTAGTAATACACTCTCATTATTCTAGATTTGAGAGTGGTATGTAGTTCTTGCTTTGATCTTAACTCTCTTCTTCCATTAGTATTTCAATTAGTTGATTACTTCTCTAATTCTCTTGACTAGTGTAGTGTGTGTGCACTCTTGGTCATGTCATTAGAGTTTGTGCCTGATTGTGTGCTTAAGTGTGTGAAGGTTCAAGAGCCTCGAGCTCAATGCCACTTGTGTGTGATTTGATTAGAGTACCTTGGTTGGCATGCGATGATTGGGAAAGCCAACTTCAATGCAATTAGTGTGTGCTTTGATCATGGATGCTTGTGTTGACTGTGTTCTCCATAAGATTTGCAAGTTGGACTTCGGTGGACTTGGTGTGCGTAGGAGTTGATTGATTAGTGATTAGAGTATGATTAGAGTCAGTCTTGCCATGGCTAATCTCTACTTGCATTGGTGAGGCATTCTCTTGAATCCTCTATTTCTATTCATCCGATGCTTGTGCTTCCATGCCCTAGCCAAGTTACCGATCCACGGATTTGATAATTTTGTGTGGATTTCAATTAGGTCGTTGCTACAACACCTCCGTACACAAATGGGGCCAAACAGTTAGGGAAGCCTACGGTGGAGGTTGACAATAGGCAATTGTTGGTAGAAAACCAGCTAGGCACCAAGCACAAGTTGATTAACTATAGCAGGTGACCCTTTTGCAAAGATAGATAGGGATGTGTAGTGCACCAAGCTTTAGGGAATCCGGGTTGTTTCAATGAGGGGCTTGGGCTAAGCACCATGGCTCATGGGTTGTGCGAGTAAATAGTCTCTATTGAGCTATCTCCACCAAGGATTGTAGAAATGTAGGTAGTAAAGCCAAAGGAAGATTATGTTGATTTGTGAGGTGGATTCTTGGAAACAACTGGGATGGGCTACAAGTTTCCAAGTGCCAGATATGGAGGAGAAGATGGCTACCATCATGCGCTACTTCCACAAAAGGAGAATTTGACCTCCTTCTTTTGGCTTCCAAGGAATAATGCACTTAAATTTCATGACCCTAAATGGGATTATGAAAATAATAGATTATGCCCTAATTGGATATAGGCTAATAACAAGATTAGCCTAAAGAAATTCTCTAATACCACATGATAGGTTTTTTAGATGTCATGGATATGGCTATGGCTACAATAGAGTTAGGGTTAGGTTAGGGCGGCCATGAATTAGTAGCATTAATGTTAATCAATCCTATTGTTAATTGAACAAGGCACATAATTTGATCTTGAAGTGTAAGTGTGCATGAGAGTGTTATATTTGTGTACAATGAGAGTGTGCTTAAGCACAAGAGACTGGCTTCCTATTTATGTAAGTGATGACAAAAGTGGTAGGGAGTGAGATTTATGCATGTGGAGTCACATGGTCATGTATCTCATCATGTCTTAGAGAGAGAGAGAGAGAGAGAGAGAGAGAGAGAGAGAGTTATCATAGCACTCCATTGCTAGGGCAATCCCAGTAGACCCTAGGAGCTCAAAAAATTTCCTATAGACCCCACAACATATGTTAAAATTGTTCTTAGTTAGTATCATGTAGTTAGTATCATGGGAGAAATAACTCAAATAGCATAGATTGTCCAATCTTTGGCTCTCTAGTCTTAAAATTTTCCCTTACACATGTATGTATGTCTTTTTTATGGTCTAAGCACCAGTGTGATTCTACATATCTATGCCTTTTCCATGCATGCAAGTCTTTTTTATACCCTAAGAACCCTTAAACCTTGGTTGTGATTCTACATATCTATGCCTTTTCCATGCATGCAAGTCTTTTTTATACCCTAAGAACCCTTAAACCTTGGTTGTGATTCTACATCTCTATCTCGAGTGATTTCACATCCATGCTAACAAAATAACAAAATATGTCTTGCGTACGGCTTAATGGTAAGTTTAACCATCTACAATTAGAAAAATTAATTTCAATCATAATTTCACTTAGAAATCATACAACATGAGTCAATCAAGATCAACAACCGTTTTACTTTACTTAGTAATCAAGGCTGGCATATCTTTAATTTTGACCAATACAACACACCTTAATCACTAACAATTATTGAACTATCTTATTTCCATGCAAAGCATTGTCTTCATTGTCTCTTTCTTTTGAAACATGAGTCAAATTTAACTAATTGGTGGTTTCTTATCTTTAGCATAGATACCATAACCACCATAATTAGCTTTCTATATAGTGAAACTTCGAAAGGTCCAAATTATCACACACTGCTTGATAGCAAAGTAGTAATGCATTTCAATCCTATTCGCTCTCATAATTGATTATCAATATAAGACCTTGGACACACTTCAACTTTATTATGAAGCAATAGGTTTCCTGAAGTCCTAGATTGGTCTTCAATAGGAGCAGTCTAAGGTTTCGGTTCCTCAATCAAGTTGACTCTCAGTTGTGGACTCTAGCCGACAAAAGGAATGTTACGTCTTTCCTCCCTACTGCATTTATCACACTCAAACCTTCTCTAAAGATTAGGAAAAAGTTCCCTGCTATCATGTAGGATAGTACTTCACTCTATGATCTAGGGGAGTGAGTAGTCATGTTGTCAAACATCAATTTTGAAATTTCGTTTCCTTCTCACTTCCATAGCTAGAAATATTAAACAATATACATGTAAAAAGTAATGAATAATAGTCAATACAATTTTCTACACCATTGCAACACGAAAAATCTTAAATGGTTTAAATTTCAGTGTGCAATCCTATATTCAAAATTAACATGCAAGAATTTGTGTAATGTCAAATCCTTCTAAGAATACAAGCTAGCGTCTCAGTTAGTCTCAATATCCACGGCAAGACTTTAATAACAGCTCAGTGATTCCCTTAGGGCCTATTTGTAGTAAAGTGATTCAAATTTAACATAGCTACTCAATGCTCTTCAAAATGCAAACTTGGATACCCTAGCCTTCAAAGGTGGCACTCAACCAATTATTCCAAATAACTTGGACACTTCATTCCTTACCCAAAAACATAATACAACAAGCTCAATGCTTGACATCTAATATTGAACCATATAGAATAGCATCATACATTGTATTTTATCATTGAGATGTCAATCATATCAATCAAATCTATCAAAATGCAGCAATTTGACAACAAAGTTAACAAGTTCACTACCAAAACATCAACCCAACAAGTAACATAACTTAATATATCTCATAATAAAACTCCATCATATGAATTGATCTCATATAAAGTCAAGTATAATTCATACTAAAATTTGAAACAAGGAAAAATAACAACTTCATGATACAAAAGACTTAACAGCTTCAAAACTAGCAACAATAAGTACCTTATTCTACACATAACATTGTTTCTTGGGACATGCATAAGTTTTTAGACATCAAATTGATGCATAGGTTTTTAGACATCAAATTGATAAACAACCACATGTCACATTTACTAAATTTCCTAGGTAGGCTCCAATATTCAAATGAATTTTGACACAATGCAATGCAAGGACACAACTAACTTAATGGAGTCAACTCTATCACACACAAGGCTTCAAAGATTTGTAACACTTTTTGTGAAAGCACATGTTTGATGATTAGTCATCTTTTAATTCTAAAGATGCTCTACAAATAATCAAAATTAAACTTTGATGTAATTCAATGCAATGTGCCCACATGTCAAAGAATCATTTTGCCTTATTTATGCCTAAAAATTTATGCTTTGACATAATATCAATGTTGAATACGTAACTATCATAATAATACAAGTTTGCATTGAAAAAGTCTAATTGATTGACACAAATATATGTTATTATAGCTCGATTGTATGTAAACCTGCATAACGCATACATGAAAAATGTTAAGAAATTATCCGTACTCCCTCCATGATCTACGCAATACTGCTTGAAAGGTCACTACCTATGGTACATGGGTAATGGTCAAAATGTGAGATTCCTTGTATGCAATTAGGGAATATCTGAACTTTTCCAATGGTACTTAATTGATGTTCTATATTAGAGGTTAACTAACTATTGTGGTAATAGGAGATTAATTCATGGAGATTGGTTGGAGACCTGAAAAGGACAACTTCATGATCAAGAATGTGTCATCAGATGAAATTTGTGAGGTTAAGTGCTCACTTTCTAAGTTTAAGAACATGTGTATGCTTCTCTTTAGATGAGTTCAACTTACAAAGTTTCATGCACGTTTCATCAATGACAATAGTTTCTCCATCCTCTTCTCTAGGCCTGGTAAGAATAATTGTTGAGCAAAGATGCTACTACAAATTAGAGTAAACATTGTTAGAACATAGAAGTGATGCTATAGTTGCTTAGATCTCAAAGAGAGCTTTTGTTTCAATCTTGAGTTGTGTAATTTTGATAAATAGAGCTCAAGCTATGGTTGTTTCCATGAATAGTTATCCAAAAATATGCAACGACCTATTTCTCTAATCCAAAGAGTCTTTTGCATGATGAAAAAATGCCCTTGAAACCTCTTTTTAGAGATTTTGGATTCTTTTAGTAACATCCTCTCTTCTTTTTTAACCAGACTTATCTTACATGCTATAAGTAGCTAAAAATGTGCAAAGTAGTTAACCTTAGAAAGCGAGCACTAAGTTGGGCTATATTCTACACTATTTAGTGTTGGATCCATAGAGCTTACTTTCACACACTAGACTAAAGGTATGGCAAAAGATTCCACTTCTTTGCAATCTTCCACGTTTTGCATCCCCAAGGACTAGCACTTTAGGGACACGATGATAGTCATTCGCAATCTAAGGTTAGATAATTTGCATACTTTTTAGCTAATTATAGCGTTTATGTTAGGTTTGGTTAAAAAAGATGAGAGGAGGCTATTAAATGAAGCCACTCTAAAAAGAGGATGTCAAGGGCGTTGTTGCATGCAGAAGACTCTTTGGATCAAAGAAGTAGGTTGTCACATGTGTAGGACAGTCCTTCATAAAAATGGCCATAACTTGAGCTCTAATTATCATAATGGTGTAACCTAGAATTCAAACAAAAGCTTTCTTTGAGCTCTATATATGCATGGTATCGATTTTATGTTTTAACAATGTCTAACATTATGTATAGCATTATCTTTGCTTGCCAATTGTTCTCGTAAGTCCTGGAGAAGTTATTTGTCATGCATGAAACTCTACAAGTAAAACTTGTCTAAAGACAAGCATGCACGTGTTTTTAACCTTAGAAAGCAAGTACTTAATCTTCATAAATTCCACATCCAATAATAGTAGGCTTAATTGTGAATTTGTCCTATTCAAGTCTCCATCCACAAGATTCCATCCAATCTCCATGCATCAATCTCCAATTTATGACACACGGTTAGTTAATTGTTAATACACGACAACAATCAAGTACCTCTTTACAAGTCCAACTATTTCTTGGTCACACACACATGATCACGTATTGATAATTACCCATCGACCATACATAATCAACTTTCAAGAAATATTTCCAAGATCAGGGAGGGACTATGGACAATTTCTTAATAGAAAAGGCTCGTAAAAGAGATTTTTGCTTTCTATTAGCTATAAGAAATCTAAATTGTCTCAAAGTTGGTAGGAAATTAATTGATTGCTATGTGAGAAAAAATCAGGGAGCACAAAGATCTGGCTGATTTGCACATAAAATTTTCATCTAGTGCTTTAGGTAGGAGATTTTTAGCACAAAGAAAGCAAAACCATGTTTGTCGTCAAAATCCGTTTGCTTTATATGTTGAATCCCTTGGGGTTGTTAGTAGGTATCCATGGATGAGCCTATTGATTTACATGACATGACTTTTGAAAAGTGGAAAGAGCTTGGTCTCTAGCAATATGACTTTAGAAATCTGCAATAGTAGGTCTCCAATATGTGGTGCAAGCGGTCACATAGGGTGTCTTTGTGAGAAACTTATCCCCTAGAGATATAAGGCATAAAAGAAAGTGTGATTGCAGCCTCCTTGTGGAGTCACTTCTTAGCTTAGAACACTCCTTGTAAATGTTTCACTTATTGTGATTTGCAGAGAGTGTGATCTTACTATACACTATATGTGTGCCCTTTGCAACACAATTTTTTTTTTTGGTTGAGAAGCTCGTTGAGAAGCTAATGTAGATTGTTACGTATATAAAGTTGTGTTCAATGTAGGTGCTAAATAATTCTTGATTCAAATGGGATAGTATAAACCAAAAGAAAAGGTTTTTCATCAATTGCATCTTTATTAGGGTGTGTGGTGGAGCTCATGGAGAGAGTCATGTATAACTTATAATGGTAGCGATGCTTTTTTGTAGATTACTCTGCTTTCTGAATGGGAGGAACATGAGAATAAGAACACATTGTCAATAGAGGGTGCTTAGAGAATGTCGTGGAGCTCACATAGGAAATTTGGTCATATGATGCAAGGTCCCCTCAAGCTGAAATGGAAAAAGTCGTCAAAAGAGCATCTCAATATGGACACACAAGTAAAACATATTCTTAAACATCTTTTGCTCGATGGTGATGTCTTTATTAGTTTTCTACCAAACTTTTTTGTTTAGTTTGTGGGGGAAGGTGCGGAGCGTTCGGGGAAGTTTGAGGTCATTTTTTTGGTCTTTTAATTTTTAGAGGGAGAGTGTGGAGAGCCTCCAAAATATCCTCATGCTTCAAAGGAGATATGTAGAAGTCCTCTTGATAAATATACCCTTGAATGTGAACTCAAAGTTTTCCAATTAGAGGAGTAACTTAAGCTTATTGTCCCTCAAAGGACCCATCCACATCTTCAAAGGGACTCATATAAGAGAAATGGATGCCCAACTTTATAGCCATATATTGAGATATGAAATCACGGCTAGAGCCAAGTTCAGAGTATGAAGGCATCTTGAGGGCATCTTGGTTTTGAACGTCTCAAAGCATAACATAGTGGATTGAGCTTTTGCGGGGAAGATTTTAAGTAGCTTGTGGGTTATCCTTTTTGGCTCTTTTTTTAGGGCATGCATGATAGCTGTAAAAAATTTATCCTACACTCAAAAAATTTATGCTCTTTCTTGTATCTCCCAAATCGACAAAGACATACACACAGAGAGAGAGAGAGAGAGGGGGGGGGGGGGGGGGGGGGGGGGCTTGTTGTTACCATTGTAAAGTCCCTTCTCCTTCTTCTTTTCAATGTTTTTGTTGTTGTTTTTGTTTTGGTTCTTGCCTCTAGAATCTCGATTGGACTTTTCTCATCCTTGACGCTTTCTCAAGAAATTTGTGCGCATATTTTTTAGAAGGAAAGAAGATCCTCGAGGAAAGTATGCTAGATGAATTTTGATCTCTTCTTTGGCCTATGTGCATTGCATACCTTCAAGAAGTCTTGTACAAAATGTTGATAGTGCTTGGAGAAATCATTCTTTTAAAGATAATTGCTTTGAGATGTAGAACATGAATGTTGTCAATGAACTTTTGGATAGTTTCTCCTCTTTCAAATTTAAGACTTCTTGAGGCATTGAGAGATTATTCCTTTGCTTACTTTGTGATAAATTCCTTCATGATAGTGAATGGCATAAAATGGTAACCATCTTTTTGCAACATTTTTCAGCCTACTCAACGTCCTCTTCCTCATATGTGTATATATTTCTCTACACTATTAAGTTATCTAGAGTAAATTCCCCCTCTTCGTTTAACCTTTGTGGCGACACATACATTGTACTCTTCCCAAAAATGTCACCTTAGTCATATATTTATATTACCACCCTTTTCTTTTTTGCTTTGTAAATAAAATTAAGCATACAATAACCAACTATCTACCCCCAAACTTTCTTACCTCTTGTGAATTAGTAGTAGAAAAATAATATATCCATCTTCCATCCCATATAGATAAATTACCATGGAAAATCAACTCTACACTTGTCTTTACCAAAGACTATGGTCCATCTCTACAAGTCTTCTATGCCCCCTACATAGATGGCCCAATATCTCTTAAGAATATACGTATAGTTTTTCTCCTTTCAAAAAGACTCAAATTGTATATTATTTTCACAAGAAAATAATATTGGGCCCTCCTCTATTTGTTTAAGCATCATACCCTTTTGAAAAAGCATGATTTCCCTTGGATGCATACAAGCAAAGGGCCCATACAAGAAGACTTGGAAGCAAAAGGTTCCCTAGCCTAGTGTGGACCTTCCAAACCGAATTCCTTGGTGCATGGGCGTGAAGAATAGTCCAAATTCATATCAAACATGTTGAGAAGGTCAAATTTTCCTTTTGAAGCATGTCATTCCGAGCTACAGGTAAAAAGTTATGGTCAAAATAGTGTAAATCTGTCAGATTCGCAGCAAAAGGGAACTGTAAATCAAGTAAATCAAGAGGGTGAGATCTTATTTTTCCCCTACTCATCCATCTTCTAGAAGAGAAATGAGTGTTCAAGGTCACTTGCATGTGATGAGACCAACCTAAAGATGCTTTCTAAATGCCAAGACAGACAACTTGAGATACCCCGCAGGAGCCACCCGTAGGGCCTCATGGTGGGGCCCACCTACATTATGCACCCCTATGGAGCCTTCACGGTCTAAAATGATATTTTTGGTGAATAAATAGTCCCTTTTATGTCCAATATTCAATGAGTGGTCAAGGGACACTTAATTAGGGCTAATCACTCACCCTAATTAAGTGTAGCATAATCCCACTCCTACACAACTATAAATAGCCCCCCTTGCAGAGACTCAAAGGCACACACCTATATTTTCAACTTCACTTTGTTCTTGATCAATAGCAGAGAAATCCCCAACTCTCCCTCTTTCACATCCTCCCTCCTAACCCTCCTCTTTGGAGGGTTAGGAGGAAGGGCAACTCTATCCTCCACTCTTTCTATTCTACAATCTCGTACTCCATCAACCCAATAAATCATTGTAGCACCTCAATAACTTGTAAATACATCATGATATCTCTCATGGTTATGTTAATGATCATTAAATCATCTTCAAACATTCAAGTGTCACAATTCGTGATGGTTAGCCAGCGTCTGTCTACCCCTTAAAAGGTGTGCGAGAAATCAACTAAGTGTTCTACTCTCAATTTACCATTGGTTTGTTTCTCCACACTTATTCAATTAGTCTAAAGAAAATTCTCACTCCAACTCTCTTTTGATTGATTACATATGCATGTGGCTACCTCTCATGGTGATTTTATTTGTCATGGCATTGCATAGATGGAGATGAGCTCTCTATGCAAAGTGTGTTAGTTTGATGTAGGTGATTCTCTTGTGTGTTTGAGAGGCAGGTCTTGTGCGCATGATTTTTTGATGAGTGCTTGAGAGAGGAGGAGTTTGGATGTATCATGGGTATTCTTATGGGGAGAAGGTGAATGCTATTCCACAAATTGCATATTTACATTTGATGCACGGCATTGGGTTGCATAATCGTTGATGGTGTCAAGTGTCCAAAGTGTACATAGAGTAAGGGTTCTCAAAGTGTGTTGCTTGAGTGGGTGAGTGCAAGTGTTATTTTGATTGGTTTCCTTCTCCACTCCCAAAAGAAGGTGGTGCCCCAAGTAGTGTGCGTACCTCTTTACGAACATTTTGTGAGGGTAGGCCCATTGGTTTGGGTTTAGAGGCCCCATTTCAAAAATCTTGCCCTCATAAAGTGGTGTCTCCACTGAGGAACATATTTCCAAGTTACCTTCAAATTTTTAGTGATGAACAATGGAGTCCCCATCTATCCATTTCATTTTGCACAACACATTAGAGTAAATGTTCACATAGATAGAAAAGTCTTTTTCTAGCAACGCATTGTTTTTATGTTTGGTGCAAAAAGACTTAGAGAAATACTGGCATCACCCAATCCAATTATACTTCCAATCATCAATTATGAAACGTCTTTTGATGTTCACGTGTTCATTTTGTTTTAAAGGCAGGAACAAGGAGTGGTGAAAGGGTGCTCAAGGGCCATATGAAGGAACGAGGTCTTCAAACCAACAACGAGGAGTATCACATGAATCATGATCAAAACAATGAACCTTTTAGGCCTATTGCTCAGCAATCCATTCATATAATCATTGCAACTAAGTTTAGGTTTCAATATATCATAAGGAGGATATTTGGATCCACTCGCCTCAATGAAATCAATGCTTCAATTAATCCATTTATTCTACCTATGATAAAGTACGAATTAACAATGGATGTGTACATCTTCATTTTAATGTAATCAGATTTATAGTGTCAACAATCTTGTGCAGCCCGTAAGAGAAAAGTTTCTTTAAAAAAATAAAAAATCAAAAATTCTAAACAAAATGTCAAGTTCTTTTCCCATGTTCTATGTAAGAAGTGGGGAAGATGCGCAAGAGTTTCTTGACAACTTGGAGATGGCACATCTCATATCCGGGAGAAATGAAGAGGAAGTAAAGCTACGAGCCTTCCCGTTGGTTCTAAAAGCAGAAGCTAAAGCATGGTATGAGACCTTGCAACCCCAAATCAAGTCCAACTGGGAGAGACTGCGAGCAAGCTTCCTCTCCAAGTTCGGGCAAGGTGATACTTCTGAAGGACTATGGAAATGTTTTATTGGACATAAGCAGGTATTACTTGAAGACTATCCCTCTTATGAAGCAATCTTTGTCAATCTATGGGGTAGGTGGGAGGCTACATTAGAAAATCATGGTGGTGCACCTAACTCTCTAAAAAAAGAGAGATTCATGGTTGGCTTGTATCCACTTTTAAAGGCTAAAGTAGAGCTAAAATTTCCATCCACCTTCGAAGAAGCACGTGAGGTAGCCATCATCAAGTTTAGAAAACTACACTTCCAAGCACATAGAGCAAGGGGTTTGAATGAAGTGAGTGAGAGGAAGTCTTCAAAAACCATGGAAGCACCAATTAGGGCCCCTCTTGCACAATCTTCACAAATAGGAGATAACTCTCAACAAGAGGTTTTACAAAGGCTAACTCAACAGCTTGAGAACCTCACTCTGAATCTAGTACAGGGCCTACCTCAACAACGACAACCAAGAGAAGGGAATCATAATCAATGAAGACAAGCTCAAGAGTTGCGATGTTGGAATTGAAATGAAATGGGACATGGAATGTACAATTTTCCACATTCAAGGCAACTTCCGGGAGACATATATCCCCCTAAACTGCCTCCTCTCACTGTGCAGCAAGAACTAGCTCAAGGCCCACAAATCCTTTGTCAAAGATGGAAGAAGCTGAAAGTAGCAGGAAGAAAAGATCAAGGCGAAGGGAAATTGGTATCAACGACTTCCCATTGGGAAAGGAGCTAGAGCCCTACAACATCCTGGAGGATTTACAAACCCAAAATCCAAACATTTCATGGCCTCAACTTCTACACCTATCAGCCAAAGTAAGAAGGCAATGGCCAAAGTTGGTAAGTACAAGACTTCCAAAAAATAAAGCAAATATTTCCATTAAGGTTGTGGCCTCAAAGATACAAAAATATGTGGAACCCATTGTGGATGCTTACATAAGGGGTAAAAAGTTGTCTAATGTATATGTTGATGGTGGAGCTCAAATGTGTGTGATCACGGAAAAATCAACGAACAGGTTAGGGGTTGAAATTACAAAGTCCTCTAATTGTCAAGCTAGGCTAGCCAACAACTCAAGTGTGAAGTGTTTGGGGATCATTGAAAATGTAAAAGTCTCTGTATGTAACATAGATACACGAGTGGATATGTATGTCATGCCAGCTAAGGGGGACAACTATCCCATCATCCTAGGGAGGCCTTGGCTCATTGCTGTGAATGCAGATAAAAAATGGGGAAGTGGTTGTTTGATTCTTAAGAAGGGTCAACTGGTGGTGTATGATTGGCGAGAAGGAAAGCAACTAGATATCAACTATGAAACCACAACAGATGAAGAGAGAGAGGAGGAGAGTCCTTAATCAAGTAATAAGCATCAACCAGTGAAGAGGAGTCTTCTTTGGAGGTAATGGGAATTGTATTTAACGCCAACACCCAAGATGTTTCTGTAGAAGAAAAGCCAACAGACAATCACACACGAGGGGATGAAAGATGCCACCACCTTGAAGAAGGATTTGAGAAGATGCTTGCAAAATATCTTACTTGTGAGGAGAAGAGGTCCTACATCAATATGTTAAGGAGGTATCCCAATTTGTTTATCAACTGACTATTCACAAATAAGAGGTGTAGATGTAATAGAGCATCAAATTGAATTGAAACCAGGGACCAAACCCGTGGCTCAAAAGTTAAGGCGACTAGGATCTGTGCAACAAAAGGCCCTCCTACAAGAAGTGAATCAACTCTTGAAGGCTGGCTTCATCTATCCATTATCCAACTCTGATTGGGTATCACCTATTGTAGTCACTCCCAAGAAGAATGGTAAGTGGAGGGTCTGCGTGGATTACAAACCCCTCAATGCTGCGACAAAGAGGGACCACTTCCCTCTCCCTTTCCAAGATGAAATTTTGAATGAAGTAGCAGGTCATGAATGCTACACTGTGTGTGATGGGTATTCAGGATATTTTCAAATTAGAATAGCAGAAGAGGACCAACCAAAAACCACCTTCATCACACCTTGGGGATGTTTTGCATTCAGAGTAATGCATTTTGGGCTCATCAATGCTCCTAGCACCTTCATGAGATTCACAATATTTGTATTTCAGCCATTCTTTGGAAAATCTATAAGAGTCTTTATGGATGATTTCTGTATTTATATTTTTAGATCACTTCACTGCCAAAAGTTTGAAGAGGGGTTTAAGAGGCTCCATCAATTTGGGGGACAACTCAACCCAGAGAAGTGTCATATCGGTGAATCTTAGGTGGTTTTGCTAGGCCATGTGGTTTCTTCACAAGGAGTTCAAGTGGATCCCTCTAAAGTAGAGGTCCTTTTGTAATTATCTCCACCAACAACAACTAAGGAGCTAATGACCTTCAATCACAAAGTGAGGTACATGTCTCGCTTCATCCATATCCTAGCAGAAGCCATCGCCCCTTTGCATAGGTTGGCAAACCAATCTGCATTTGAATGGGGGAGGGAACATGCAAAATGTTTTGAGGAAGTGAAGGGCATTCTTAGCTTTCTCCCAATCCTAATGCCACCAGATCCAAAGGAGACCTACTATGTCACTCCAAGTGTAGGTTTCGAAGCAATTGGTGTTGTTTTGATGCAAAAAGATCCTAAAACATCATACATGAGGCCGATCTATTTTGCAAGCAAGGTGATGACTCCGGCTGAGAAGGGATACACTGAAATGGAGAAAGTGGTCTTTGCAATCTTGTTTGCGGTAAGGAAGTTTCGATCGTATCTTCTCCCTGTGCCATTTGTTTTTCTCACCTTAGAGCACAATCTACCATATGTAGTACAACACATGAGCCTCTCATCAAGAATAGCAAAGTGGGTGCTTGAACTCCAAGAATTTGAATACACTTTCCTTGTAGAAGATAACACAAGAGCACGACTTGCATACATTCTCACCTACAAAGTGAGAGAAAGGGAAGGATCACGACTACAAAGAGAGGAAGGCTCAAAACAGTTCAAAGTGAAGGAGATTGATAATGCCCATACTTTATGCTTTGACGAAGCTTATCAACGCCAACAAGAAAACGCAGCAGGGGGGATCATCATTTTGAACCCACAAAAGGAGGTAATGGTTAGAAAAGGTATCACTCTACCCAATGTTCACTCCAACAATGAGGCTGAGTATGCTGCTCTAACCCTTGGGTTAGAAGAATGCAAAGAATTAGGCATACAAAGACTTATTATAAAAGGTGATTCTTTGCTTGTGGTCAGGCAAATCCAAGGGACTTGGAGGTGGAAGAATTGTACATTGTTTGAGTGGCTTAGTAGTGTAAGAGCTTTGATGAAGGGTTTTAAAGCAACACAGGTACAACACATTGTGAGAACTACTTACTCGCAAATGAAAATCTTCAAATGGCGGTAGGAGGTGTGAAACTATATGAACTCGAATATCAAGGTCAAGAGGAGCTAAAAGACATTATTTTCTTTCTACAAGCAGGTGAGTGCCCCAAACACTTAGACAAGGTGCAAAGACATAGACTAGTTAAGAAGGCCACACCTTACCAGTTGATTGGGGACGATTTATATCACAAAGGGAAAGATTTGGTCCTGAGGAGAGTACTAGGTGTGCAAGAGATAGAGAAAATTCTTCTTTCATGTCATGATGATGTCTATGGTGGTCACTTTTCTCAAGATATTACAAGTAGGAAGATTTTACAAGCAGGGTTTATTTGGCCAAGCTTACATCGTGATGTCCAACATTGGTGTAAGGCATGTAAGCAATGCCAAATTGCTGGGGATAGACGACTAACATATGAGCCTCGAGTCCCAATAATATCTTATGGCCCTTTTGAAAAGTGGGGTGTGGATGCAATAGGTCCCCTACCTCGTACTTCTACAGGGAAGGTTTTCATCATCATGGGTGTTGACTACATGACACGATGGGCGAAAGCAACAAGCACAACCCAAATCACAGCTGAAGAGGTATCAAAGTTTATTTTTTATCATATTTGTAGTAGGTTTGGAACACCCCTAGAAATCTTATCAGATCGAGGCCCGGATTTTAGGGCTGACGTTCTGAATGATCTCTTGAGGAGGTTAAAAGTGAAACACTTGCATTCCACACCCTATTATCCTCAATGCAATGGATTGGTGGAAAAAGTGAATGGAATGATATGTAAGATCATTTCTAAGCAGGTTGTGGACCGGCCTAATGATTGGGATCGCCATTTGACGGCTGCACTTTGGGCATATAGGACATCTTTCAAGGTATCTACCCAATTCACCCCTTTTCATTTAGTTTATGGACAGGAGGCACTTCTCCCCAGTGAGGTAGAGCTCTCAAGCTTGCGCGTTCTTGCAAGAGTAGCAAAAAAACCAAAAGAGGTTCTACATGAAAGGATCTTAGATCTCCAATGACTTGAGCTAGATAGAGAAGAGTCCATTGATCACTACATCACCAAAGCGACAAGCCAAAGGAAAAAAATCAACAAGAAGCTCAAGGGGAAAGGATTGAAGGAAGGTATGTTGGTTCTTCGCTATGATAACCGACTTCATACTTGACTTGATACTTGACTTGACAAAAAGTTTTTGCAAAGATGGGAGGGACATTTCATGATAAAAACAAAGTTTGGGAATGGCAGTTATAGATTAGCAGATTTATCAGGAAAACTCCACAAGACCAGAGTCAATGGATGGAGATTAAAGCCCTACTTTCAACGTATCAATCCGTTGATAGGAAGTCATCTACCTACATTGTCTAAGCTCCAAATTGGTATGGCTCCCTTCGGCTTGGCAAATGCTCCACCTATTTTTAAAGCTTTGATGTGCAAAGAAGAACCAGCCTTGCAATCTGAACATACCCAAGGCAACACTCTCATCTCCGATTTATGGGATTGAGGTAATTAATAGCAGGTCTAATGGAGTAAAAGAGTGCATGTCTCTCCTCCTTTTTTTTTATTAAAAAAAGCAAAAGAAAAAAAAAAGAGAAAAAAAAAGAAGAAGAAGAGAAAGAAACAACACTGTCCTCCTAAAGATATGAATATCTCTAAGCTTGGGGGAGGGCTAATATGAATGGCATAAAATGGTAACCATCTTTTTGCAACATTTTTCAGCCTACTCAACGTCCTCTTCCTCATATCTGTATATATTTTTCTACGCTATTAAGTTATCTAGAGTAAATTCCCCCTCTTTGTTTAACCTTTGTGGCGACACATACATTGTACTCTTCCTAAAAATGTCACCTTAGTCATATATTTATATTACCATCCTTTTCTTTTTTACTTTGTAAATAAAATTAAGCATACAATAACCAACTATCTACCCCCAAACTTTCTTACCTCTTGTGAATTAGTAGTAGAAAAATAATATATTCATCTTCCATCCCATATAGATAAATTACCATGCAAAATCAACTCTCCACTTGTCTTTACCAAAGATTATGGTCCATCTCTACAAGTCTTCTATGCCCCCTACATAGGTGGCCCAATATCTCTTAAGAATATACATATAGTTTTTCTCCTTTAAAAAAGGCTCAAATTGTATATTCTTTTCACAAGAAAATAATATTGGTCCCTCCTCTATTTGTTTAAGCATCATACCCTTTTGAAAAAGCATGATTCCCCTTGGATGCATACAAGCAAAGGGCCCATACAAGAAGACTTGGAAGCAAAAGGTTCCCTAACCTAGTGTGGAACTTCCAAACCAAATTCCTTGGTGCATGGGCATGAAGAATAGTCCAAATTCATATCAAACATGTTGAGAAGGTCAAATTTGCCTTTTGAAGCATGTCATTCCGAGCTACAGGTAAAAAGTTATGGTCAAAATAGTGTAAATCTGTCAGATTCGCAGCAAAAGGGAACTGTAAATCAAGTAAATCAAGAGGGTGAGATCTTATTTTTCCCCTACTCATCCATCTTCTAGAAGAGAAATGAGTGTTCAAGGTCACTTGCATGTGATGGGACCAACCTAAAGACGCTTTCTAAATGCCAAGACAGACAACTTGAGATACCCCGCAGGAGCCACCCGTAGGGCCTCATGGTGGGGCCCACCTACATTATGCACCCCTATGGAGCCTTCACGGTCTAAAACGATATTTTTGGTGAGTAAATAGTCCCTTTTATGTCCAATATTCAATGAGTGATCAAAGGACACTTAATTAGGGCTAATCACTAACCCTAATTAAGTGTAGCATAATCCCACTCCTACACAACTATAAATAGCCCCCCTTGCAGAGACTCAAAGGCACACACCTATATTTTCAACTTCATGTTGTTCTTGATCAATAGTAGAGAAACCCCCAACTCTCCCTCTTTCACATCCTCCCTCCTAACCCTCCTCTTTGGAGGGTTAGGAGGAAGTGCAACTCTATCCTCCACTCTTTCTATTCTACAATCTCTTACTCCGTCAACCCAATAAATCATTTTAGCACCTCAATAACTTGTAAATACATCATGATCTCTCTCATGGTTATGTTAATGATCATTAAATCATCTTCAAACAATCAAGTGTCGCAATTCGTGATGGTTAGCCAGCGTCTGTCTACCCCTTAAAAGGTGTGCGAGAAATCAAGTAAGTGTTCTACTCTCAATTTACCATTGGTTTGTTTCTCCACACTTATTCAATTAGTCTAAAGAAAATTCTCACTCAAACTCTCTTTTGCTTGATTACATATGCATGTGGCTACCTCTCATGGTAATTTTATTTGTCACGGCATTGCATAGATGGAGATGAGCTCTCTATGCAAAGTGTGTTAGTTTGATGTAGGTGATTCTCTTGTGTGTTTGAAAGGCAGGTCTTGTGCGCATGATTTTTTGATGAGTGCTTGAGAGAGGAGGAGTTTGGATGTATCATGGGTATTCTTATGGGGAGAAGGTGAATGCTATTCCACAAATTGCATATTTACATTTGATGCACGACATTGGGTTGCATAATCGTTGATGGTGTCAAGTGTCCAAAGTGTACATAGAGTAAGGGTTCTCAAAGTGTGTTGCTTGAGTGGGTGAGTGCAAGTGTTATTTTGATTGGTTTCTTTCTCCACTCCCAAAAGAAGGTGGTGCCCCAAGTAGTGTGCGTACCTCTTTACGAACATTTTGTGAGGGTAGGCCCATTGGTTTGGGTTTAGAGGCCCCATTTCAAAAATCTTGCCCTCATAAAGTGGTGTCTCCACTGAGGAACATATTTCCAAGTTACCTCAATAGCAACTATGCACTCATTCCTTTTAAAGAATATGATGTTAAAGAAGATGATGTTAAAGAATATGTCCATTGTGCTATGGGCGGCTGGACACTGACTACACTATGTTGTAAATATACTTTGGATAATAGTTCAAAAAGAGAAGAAGAGAAGAGCAGCTCGTTGAATGGCTGCTGCAGGGTAACGATTGTGTGTGTGTGTCTCGATGTGTTTTGGTGTGTGTGTGTAGTCTTCTTTCCTACCTTCTCCATCACCTGCGCACTCTACAAAGTGGTATCAGAGCTCAGTTTGAGGAGCTACAGTCAATACACAGGTTTCCGGAGCTTTGGAAAACAACAAAAAAGAGAGGTTTTTTGGTAATAACTCCCTCACCCGAACTCGGAATACAGTGATCCAGGAGTCTATCTTTATGTTTTTGGGCGTTCCGGACGCATTGGCAAACTCAAATTTGCCAAAATCTGCAATTTTCTACAGCAAACAGCCAGCTCACACAAGCATAGGAGATGTCCAGTTTTGCACTCGGCAGTAGATTTACACGTTACATGTGAAGAATTCAGCATTTACACAGGTTTTGGAGAGCGACATAGAGCTTTTGCATCATGATATAGTGTTATCGAAGATTATGTTTGGTTGTTGTGGGTCCGTTATGGACAGCCGCCTATGTAAGAAAGCTTGTGGGAAGAAGTTGAGGCGGTTATATTGTCAGATTGAGTACTTTGTGGTTATGTATGGATATGCGGTCAATGTATTTTGGAAAACTGCAGCTTTTGTGAGGGTCGAGTGAGGTTTTTTGAAGCCTTGCCTTGGGAGCTTTGGTACCTTGGCAAGATGGATTAGGTACTGGAGCAAACCCCCGACTAGCCCCGCGAAAGACCTCATATTTTGTTTACGACTATGGCAAGAAGGTGGATGTATGGATACGTGGTACAGGACAGCGTATGGATTGCATTTGCATACAGGTCCATGTGGACATTGTTTTAGAGTATTTATGCATAGTACTGAGTCAGTTTGTGGCAAAGTGAGTCAGTGGATTTTCCCTTGGCAGTGAGAGATTTTTTGTCAGTGTTTATGAGAACTTGGGTTGAGATTGTCACTTGAGATATTGTCCAAATACAAACAAAACTCTGCCGAAATTTTATCAAAATCCTTTGAAAGAAATTGAGAGAGTGAAGATGGCAGAAAGTTCAACTCAAGTGACACAGATTGTTGGAAAGAAGCTGACTAGAGAGAACTACAGCATATGGTCTTACACGATGGAGAACTTTATCATGGGCAAAGGTGTATGGGATTATATTACAGGTAAACAAAGAGTGTCCCGAGGTTGGTTTGGAACCAAATAGAGAGAATGTTGAAGCACATAAAACATGGCAAGCAGGAGTAGAATATTACAAGAAGTGGATCGAGAATTCAAGGAAAGTGATGCATTGGATTTCACTATGCATTAGTGACTTCTTTATACCACATGTGAAGAAGGCTCAATCTCCAAAGGAAGCATGGGAGATACTAGCAAGAATGAATAGCTCCAATACAGAACCACGAAAAGTTCACTTGAAGCAAAGGTTACATTGTGTATGGCGAGGAAATAGATCCATATCAGATTATGTGACAGAGATAAAGCAAATACAGGAAGATCTTGCGAGCATTAATGTTGAAGTTCCAGATGATGACTTAGTTTCAGTGACATTGAATGGTTTGGGACCGGAATACAAGTCATTGGATACATCTATATCTGTTCGAGGACACATGCCTGATTTTGAAGAGTTAGTAAACCTTTGTTTGCAAAAAGAGGTGAAGTTAGGCAAGTCAAGTCCTTCTACATCAAATAACAATTCCAGAGATCAAGTTTTTTACTCTAGAGGTCGTGGAAACAATAGAAGTGGAAGAGGAAACTATGGTCGTGGAAACAATGTTGGAAGAGGTCAATGGCAAAACCAACAAAGTCAAAGTTACAATGATTATAGCCAAAGAGGTAGGGGGAGAGCCCGAACTCGTGGACGTGGAGGTGGAAGATTTGTACATCCTCAAAGATATGGATATTGTAACAGATGTGGCATTTATGGTCACTTTGAAAGAGAATGTTACACAAGGCTAAATCAAAATCGTGATCGTGGTGAAAGAGGCCGAGGTTATGGCAGACATGGAGGAAACTTTGCTGGATACAATCCTCATGATCAAAATATATATTGCAATAGATCGAGTGGACATTTATTTCCTATGGAGCATGTTGTTGGAAGCATGGTGGAGCCACATCATACAGATGATTGGTATTTAGATAGTGGTGCCACAAATCATATGACATATCATGGTGAATGGTTTGAGAGAAAAGAGAAATTAGAAGAGGATGAGTTTGTCGCTACAGGTGATGATACTATGTATCGGATTACACATGTTGGTTCAGTTCCATTGCTAGAAAAAGACGGGACATACAACACATTGGGAGATGTTCTATATGTGCCTTCAATCACAAAGAATTTAGCATCAGTTGGACAAATGACAGATCAAGGGTTGCAAGTCTGTTTTAATCGTTATGGCTGCTTCATAGAGGATTTTCACAAAGGCAGACCAGGCAAGATATTGTCACGTGGAAGAAAGAAAGGTCGTTTGTTCTCATTGGAAGCTGGAGATCCATGTTTACACAGTGGTATGTATGCAAACAAATCAGCCACTCAAGATAATTGGGCAGAGTTATGGCATAAGAGGATTGGTCATGTCAATTTTAGAAGACTAAAGCATATGCAATCAAATCAAATTGTACGTGGATTACCAAAGTTTGGCAGATTGAATTTTGATCATGTTTGTGAAGCTTGTCAATTTGGAAAGAAATCTCGTTTACCATTTCCAAAGAGGGGGAGAATTAGCCAGAGTCCTTTGGAAATTGTTCATTCAGATATTTGGGGACCTTGTGATCATGCTACACCAAATGGTTGTCGATATTTTATCACATTCACAGATGATTACAGCAGAATGACATGGGTTTACTTTCTAAAGGCAAAGTTAGAGGCATTTGATGTATTCTTGGAGTTCAAAGTTATGGTTGAAAAAGAGAACGGTTGTCAAATTAAATGCCTACGTACAGATGGAGGGGGAGAGTACATGTCACACAGTTTTGATGATTACTTACGTGAACAAGGCATAAGAAGACAGATTACTTGCAGATACACACCACAACAAAATGGAGTTGTTGAGAGAAAGAATAGAGTCATAGCAGAGATTTCAAGAGCCATGATGAATGAGATGAATATGCCATTAACATATTGGGCTGAAGCAGTTCATACAGCAGTACACATTATGAATCAAACACCAACAGCTTCCATTCATGAAATTTCACCTTATGAGAGACTTTATGGGATCAAGCCAACAGTTTCCTATATGAAAGTTTTTGGATGTGTTTGCTATGTTCATGTGCCAAATGAAGCAAGAAAGAAGATGGAGCCAAAGGCAGTGAAGTGTATATTCTTGGGCTACCCAGTTGAAAAGAAAGGTTACAAGTGTTATGATCCTACGACAAGAAAAGTTTATGTCAGTAGAGATGTCAGATTTTGTGAGCATGAACCATGGTATAAACCAAAGCCAGTGATGATAGAAGATGAGTATGAAGAGCAAGAGAATGTGCATCATGTTGTTGATAAGCCAGGACCATCAACAAGAACTATTTCAGGACCACATATGGCAGAGGAGAGGACAGGAAGTGTCAACCCATGGAGCGGTCGTTTGCGAGATAAGAAGCAAGACGGGAAAGGCAAGAAGAAAATGGTTGAAGAGAGTTCTAGAGATGAAAGCCTCAATGAAGATCATGATTTACCACATTTGAGGACACCTCGCAGTAAGCATATTGAGAAATATGTACCCCCATATGCAAGAGTTGAAGAGAAGAGTATACCACAGTTGAGAAGATCAGAGAGGGTGCGTTATCCAGTTGATAGATTGACATACAACGGTTACATGCGTACACATTATGCATACATGGTTTCACGTGTGCAACATAAAGATCCTACATGTTTTCAAGAGGCAATCGGAAAATCAAAATGGGAGTCTTGTGAAGAATGACACTTGGGATTTGGTTCGCTTGCCAAGTGGAAAGAAAGCAATTGGTTCAAGTGCAAGTCAGATGGTAGTGTGGAACGATACAAAGCGAGTCTTGTTGCTAAAGGTTATGCACAAACAAAAGGTCTTGATTATGATGAGACATTTAGTCCAGTTGCAAAGATGACAACAGTCAGATTGGTGATAGGAATGGCAAGTATGTTCGGTTGGAAGTTACGACAAATGGATGTGGATAATGCATTCTTGAATGGTGACTTGGAAGAAGAATTTTATATGATACAGCCAGAGGGTTATCAACATCCAGAGTTTCCATATTATGTGTGTAAGTTGAAGAAAGCATTGTATGGTTTGAAGCAAGCATCTAGAGCTTGGTGTGAAAAGATAACCAGATTCTTGAAGAAGATTGGATTTAAACAATCTACTGCTGATCACTCATTATTTTTGAAGCATGTTGATGGAGAGATCATCGTTATTGTTATCTATGTTGATGACTTGATTCTCACTGGAAGTCATGCTGAGCAAATTTTGCATGTCAAGAAGAGTTTGCTGAGAGAATTCAACATGAAGGACCTTGGTGAGTTGAGATATTTCTTGGGAATTGAAATTGTCAATACTTTATCAGGAATTTGGATGATACAAAGACAATACTCATTGGATATTCTTGAGAAGTATGGAATGACAGCGTGCAAACCGGTTGATACACCTCTTGATCAAAATGTGAAGTTGTTTGATGATGGACATTACATTGAGGATGACACTATGTATCGCAAGATGGTTGGAAGCCTTATTTACTTGACAATAACAAGGCTAGATTTGAGTTATGCAGTGGGTGTTGTGAGTCAATTCATGCAAAATCCATGTAAAATTCATCTTGATGCAGTGAGACGGATTATGAGATATGTGAAAGCCACTGTCAGTTATGGAATGTTTTATGAAAAGAATGGGAAGCTTTGTCTTTATGGTTACACAGATGCAGATTGGGCAGGAGATTTTATGGATAGAAGATCTACAAGTGGTTATGCATTTTCCATTGGCAAAGGTATGATAAGTTGGAGTAGCAAGAAGCAATCAACTGTAGCATTATCAAGTATAGAAGCTGAATATCGTGGAGCAGCTTTGGCAACATGTGAAGAGTCATGGTTGAGAGTGCTTATGGTAGAATTTGGTTTTGACTATCTTGACAGTGTCATTATATATTGTGACAATATTAGCAGCATCATGTTGGCAAAGAATCCAGTCTACCATGCTCGCACTAAACACATTGAGGTACATTATCACTTCATTAGAGAAAACGTTTTGGCAAATGAGATTGATTTGGTGTATGTGAAGACAAATGATCAAGTTGCGGATATATTCACAAAAGCTCTTGGAAACGAGAAGTTTTTCTACTTTCATGAAGCATTGGGAATCCATCATATGCAAGCTCACTCTGAGCTTGAGGGGGAGTGTTAAAGAATATGTCCATTGTGCTATGGGCGGCTAGACACTGACTACACTATGTTGTAAATATACTTTGGATAATAGTTCAAAAAGAGAAGAAGAGAAGAGCAGCTCGTTGAATGGCTGCTGCAGGGTAATGATTGTGTGTGTGTGTCTCGATGTGTGTTTGTGTGTGTGTGTAGTCTTCTTTCCTACCTTCTCCATCACCTGCGCACTCTACACTTCCAAGTCCTTGGTGCCTCTTCTTGAGCTTTGAGGCTAACCCATCATAGTCTACAAGTTTTTTGGAGGTACATAGCTACATGGCATAGCTTGGATAGCTCATTGAAATTCTCTCCACCAAAAGCAACATCAAATTGTTGAATGAAAATCAATACCTTCTCGGTGTTACCATTACTTTTGTCAAAAGAGAGAAAAGCTATTCTCTGGAATTGTTCTTTGAGTTCTTGCTATGACACTATCTCTTTTGTTCCAGATAGGTAGGTGAGTGCCCTCTCTTCCTCTTTCATTTTAAGACATAATGTTCTCATCCATAAGCGGAGGAAGAAGAGGATGGAGGTGGTGTCCTTTGAATTTTTCTCCATGATTTTCTTTTATAGCTACTTGATTCCTTTTAGTAGAAGATGAGCCTAGATTAGGGCTGATTTGTTTAGTCTTTGTTTTATTGTCCAAAGAGCATTTAACATGTTTTCTCAAAAGAGCTACCTCATCATTTATGAAATTTCTGCTCTCAATTTCATTCCTTAGAGTGGGTTGTGATGGTTCTTTCTCTTCCGTGTAGGAGAGTTTTACTTAGGATTGGTTGGTTTTCTTTGCTTTGGTAACTCAAAGACTCCCCATCGTGTGGGAGGACTTTCTCTATAATGTTATGCACATTGGAGAGGGGGAATGGGAAACACACCAAACTGCCTCTCTATAGCCCTAGGTACTCACAACACCCCACTCCTATCAAATAACACCTTCAAATTGACACGCTTTCCAAAATGCACACCCTCGATTGCACATCAAAAATGCACACACCCTTTGTAGAATCAACACCCATGCACAGCCTGCACTACTTCTATCATGCAAACCACCAACACACAAACACTCCTCTCTCTCTCTCTCTCTCTCTCTCTCTCTCTGTACACCACAAGAAACGGTTCGAGGGACACACCCTCACGCCAACAGTGACACCAAAGAGAAAACATAGAAGAGAAGAAGGGCGTGGGGGAATTGATAAGGCCCTAAAAATGACAAAAGGGGGGCCCTTATTGGGGGGGGGGGGGGGTGTTCTTTTTTTAGCAAGTTTACTCTCCTCCAAACACTTGTCTGACTCTCATCTTGCATGCTCGCATGAGAAACTCCACTTTAACCTACTTCCCTCATTTGTTTCCTCGTGGGAAGGATCCTCTCTATTTATGACAGTGGAACCTGATGCTATTGGGAGGTGTTAGCAGCAAGCTAACACGGACACCATTTTTCGGAGTTCTCTTTTGAAAACATTTATTATTTTGATAAATTGGAAATATTGTAACTCCTATTTTTTGAAATAAACTTTGTAATTAATGAGCCGGGGCTACAAGCTTCCAGATTGTATCAGCCAGTCATTTCCCAGCTTTTGTAGAACTCCAGATTATTAGTTTTGACCACCCAAAAACTTTGGCTAAGGTATAACAACCAATTTTAATAAGTTTTGGATAAGAAATACACAGCGTGAGCTAACAACACTCACTTCTTCTTGCGCTTCCTACTCCCTCTCCGGTTGTCACATTGCGATTGTGTTTGTTGCATTGTAACTGCAGGTAAGAGCTCTACGCATTGACATAAGCCATTCACAATATTTCGTAGGTTTTGGCGTCGCCGACCCGCGGCCGACCCGCGGCCTAATCTCATCATAACTAGGAATTTACACTTTTAAATCAAAAACTAAGCATAGGCGGGGTATTGGGGCATCATTGCTAAGCATTTAGATGCATCTTGGGTCAAAAACGACTAGGTCAAAAATCCACTGCTGTTAATAATCACGATTTTGGAACTTGACCTAAAGTGGGGTTTGAGACCATAAGCATGCGTGCTTAGGTCTTATAAACTTGTCCTAGAAGTTTCGTTACGTTTGGATATCATTTGATGCTGTAACGGATGATTAGCTTGCCGATGAGCAATTGGCTTTTGGTGATTTCAGTCACTTGAGTGTAGCCTAAGTTAGATGTGAGTTGTTAGTTGTTTTTCGAGAGATTGACCACCTCTTGTAGCCTATATGCACTAGTCGAGTCAACTTTGTCCCATGGTTTGACAAATTAATCGTGGTTCTTGCTAATACTGCAATAAGATAGCATGGTGAAGTTAGACATGCGTCCCACATTTGGCGCTGCTGCCGGGGATCAAATAGACCTAAACTAGGAAAAACACGAGCGTCTTGTGTAGTTGTCCTTTAGCTTCCTTTAGGTTTTCTTAGAGTTCAAAACTTTCTTTGAAAAACCGCATAGCTTAAGATTGGCATCTTTTACTGTGTAGAGGTAGCTTGGAAGTAATCGTACTTGTCGAGTGCCTTTAGGATTGTAGGATTGTAGATTTAGATTAGGATTTGGTGAATGACTAGTAGACGAAACATTTATCGAAACTTGTTGAAATTTGATTCATAGGCTTATGTTGATGTGATAAACATGTGTACATGCTCAGTTGACCAAAATTTTGTAAAGATTTGTCAGAAGTAAATAATCGCGATTATCTACATCTGCCCAATTTTTCAACTTTTTTGACCAAGTCAACATACCACTAGTTTCACCATGTTGTAATAAGCCCACAAACCAAATTTGGTAAAATTTGGATCATTAGATTGAAAATTGTGACCAAATTTGTAAAGTTAGTCTTCGGACTAATAATTGATGACCATTTGACCAAAAATTGTCTAAACTTGATGAAACTTGGCTAGTGATCTTAACTTAAGGTGCTTAATAGATATGTGTCAAAGTTGGGGCAAAAAGTTGCAAAAATATAGCTGAAGTAAATAATCACGATTATTTACATCTGCTTCAAAGTTTGAGTATACCACAAGGTTAAGCATACCAAGTGGACTTCACAAATCAATTTTGGTGAAATTTGGATCTCAAAAGTGAGACTTAAGCCAGATTCTCGAAATCAGAGTCTGCGGACACAAAACAGTTGATAAACTTGATCAGATTTTGTCCAAACTTGTTGAAACTTGTCGAGAGACTTTAACAAGTTGTGTACTTGCAAAACCAATAAAAAAGTGCAAAAAACTGACAAAAGTAAATAATCGCGATTATTTACTTCTACTATCTAGAGATATCAATTTTGACTTTTGAACTTATACAGTGATAGACCAACATAATATAAATCCACAGGGCAATTTTGGGTTCAAGCGGATCAAAATTAATACATGTACACTCAGTTTATAGGTTGCAGATTAGACCTTTGATTTTTGCTAAAGTCAAATTTGAAAGTCAATTTTTGACTCTCATAGCTCGATTTGAAGTGATACACAGAGATCAATCATGAGAATAGCAAAAACTCTACTATCTTTATAGAAGAATAGCTAACTTGATGAAATTGGTATTGGAATCAGGTTGCAGACGAGGAATCAAAGGCTTGATAGAAAGTTGCAATTGAATCAGGTGGAAATTGACGACAAGTCAATCCAAAGGTGAGTACTCTATCCAGGGCTTCATAAGTCTATATGAACCTTAGATCTGCTCAGGTACTAGGAAATCAGGGCATATTGGGAAAAACCTCCAGTAGAGTATCTACCGAAGAAAGTGTGAATCAAGGAAATTCCTTGCAGACAATTCCTACATCCGAAATGTCTTCTTATTCGACTCACTCGGAAACCAGAACGACAGTGCGCTATAAGCATATACTATCTTTTTACAAGACTAACCGTCATGGAGCCTAGGTTTACTTGGACCCTAATGAGGAGTATGCTATTTGCATTGATGACCATGGTATTGAGTTCGAAGAAGAGGTTAGGGAAAACAAACAAGGTAAAATGTACATGGATAAAACGAGACTCAGTATTTACAAGTCGAAAACCCTGACATGATAGACAAATGGGGGTTAGAAGTAAACACCATAATCCCGAACATGTCAGTAAAAGAAGGACCACCAACTTTAAAATTCGAGGGATACAATCAAGTAGACTTGAAACCTTTGAAACGGCTTAGTACGGATAATCCTAGGATTGGAGGCTATTGTTGGGAAGATAGAAACATAAAAGATCTTTTGTGGACTTCTCATGCCAAACCAGGACAATTAACGGCCATGAAGATCATCTATATCTTCAAGATCAAAGATAAGGGATCAACAGACCTACCAACCTACCTGTTTAGGGATTGTTATAACAACAAATTTTTTATGATGACTCCTGAGGAGGTAGAGCAAACCAAATACCAAGGTTATTCCATATGGGATTGGATATTGGGGCAAGGACCAGAAACAATTCCAAGGGATGAACACCGTGAGAGATCATCAGAGAGTAATGTGAAGAGACCAGAAACCACCTCATCACGTAGAAAACCGGGTGACACTAAGGCCAGCCTAGGGCTACATGAGTCACTATTTCCAATAGACTGGTTTGAAGGACTCGGAACAGGACCAACTCCCAAAAGACCTGGAGTTGAACCAAACAGACGCGTCAGACCAACTGATTTACAGACGCGTCAGGGGATCCATATAACCAGTTAGCAAGCTTTAAGCAAGTGCTAAGAGCGAGCATATATTCTATTTCCATACTCAATTCGAGGGTTTGGAATGACATTAGAAGAAAAAGCATTGACATGGTTCCAAAACATTCCATCAAGGTCAATCATGGACTTGAACACATTAGCTCAAGGATTTGTAGCTGCTTGTTCCAAAACGGGGATCAAAAATAATACAGTAGATCAAATCTACAACTTTAAATAGAAACATGGTGAGTTTGTTAGGGATTGTGCAACTCGAATGAAACAATACATTGCCAGATACCCAGAGATGGAGATACCTGCAGAAGAACGACTTGTATCTTTGTTTTTGGAGGGATTGCGAAACAAAGGAAACTGCATGCTATACTCTATAGTAAAAGGCATACAACCCTAGAAGCGCGTGTGTCTGATGCTATTGACCTAGGAGACAATTGCGAGATTTTCGACGAGGAAGATGTCCCTAAGGATAACCAAAGCGAGAAGACAACATCCACTAAACCAGCACAAGTGGAAACGGCTGCTGCACCATTCTCAGCCATAGAAGATATGCTAAAAGGATGAACAACATGATGAACAACATGCAAAAAGCACCTATGAGAGGACCAGGACAAGGGATACCTCCACAGGGACAACAAATTAGGCCACAAAAATGGTGTGCAATTGAGATTAAATGGACCAACCATGAGACCCACGAGTGATACTTCAGCCCAAAGTATGATGGGAATGTTCAGTACGTGCCCATGAGGCCACATGGACAACCCATGTACAAATATCAACGTAATATGGCCCAAGTTCAAAGACCACCAATGGGTATGGAAAGACCTCAACTTGTGTTGGGACAATAACCTTTGTATCCAGGACATAATGAAATGCCTGTAAACTACATGCACTCTGAAGGAGTTATAGATGAACAAGCATTAGTGCCTATTACACCCTATGCAGAGTGTAGTCCATCTACAATAATGGTAGAAGGAGATTGGTATAATCCACATCCACTACCAATGGAAGAAAACGTGAACTATGCTCCACCAGATCTAGCACCAATGTATTATGTAGCTAATCAAGGTGTTAGACCTCCCATGGGAAGACCCATGATGAAGCCTAGAAAAGGAAACTCTTATAAGTTTGTGTGCGGATGACCTTTGGAAAAACGAACGTCCAGAACCTGACAAAAACCTCAAACCAATTGAATCCTATTGCATACAATGTTGCAAAAAGGGAGGACACTTTCCGGAAGATTGTCCTAAAAATCCTTTGAACAAGGGAAAACGGTAGTAAATGTAGTCCAAGTGATGCCCAATAGCTCATTAGAGAGTGAACCGCTTGTTCCGAGCAAGTTAATCACTAGATCCCAGGTAAAGAAAAAGAAACAAAACTCCTTTGATGATTTGAAAAATACGAAAGTTTCTTCTCAAAGAATCCAAAGGAGCAGAAGCAAAAGATATGAGATGAGAAAACAAAAACAACGGGTTGAAATCGAAGAGAAAGCAAAGAAGCTAGCCCAGGACAAGTTGAAAGAAATTGGCAGTGAATTCAAGGAAACAATCGTGAAGTATTGAGGATCCATTCTGGTTGATAAAATTTTTGAGCCTATTAATGCAGCTTTGGAAGCCTACCAAACAGGACTTAAAGCAGGCCAAAACATGAAAAACAAGTGGAAAAACTATCCATCTCCATACATGGAAGCAGCTAAGCTGGAAGCTTATCAAAATTTGGTAAGAATCATGCAAGAAATGCTGGAAAAACAAAAACCCAAGCTTGAAAGTATTGCAAAACCTGAAGAGCTTGTGGTAGAAGAAACAAAAGCAAAATCCAAAGTGGTGACATGACCCCACCTTGAAACAAATAAACCAAAGCTTATAGTTTCAGAAAGGGAAGATGCCTTAAATGGAATTCCATTCGTAGAGGAAGACTGGCTAGGCCACTTATGGGAAAAAGTGAGATAGATCAATGATTGGAGCCTAACTCTAAAGTCGACTCCTATAGAGGAAGTCTGGTTGGATAAACTACCTTCTGATATGAGCATGGATTTACAATCCTTGTACGGGGATTGCGGATCAAAAGCTTCAGGAATGTCGAAACCATTGACATTAGTAACATGACCTTCTTACTTGGGAGATGACAAAGATGAATCCATCGTGTGCAAGACCACTTAAGTAAAAAGAGCTGAACAGACCCTAGAAGTAGACAACATTCATTCAATCATGTCTACACCCATCCAATGCACTCTTACCTTGGGAGGACTGTTAAAACTCAGAACATACTTGTGAAATGATTTACAGAAAACTCTAGAGAAGGTGGGGATAACGGGATTAATCTCGAAGAATTTGGGAAAATTGAAAAATGAAATGGAAAACAAAGAGATTCGATTAGTTCCTATGAACAAGGTCAGAGAATATTATGAAGGGGAAGAAGGAAACACCACCCTCCTAGTGAAATATAATGACATTGAAACCATGGCGATAGTGGATAGTGAAGTTCGCATAGGCATAACCACTAAAGCAGTATGGGAATCCTGGGGACAGCCAAATTAAACAAACTCGAATGAAATTACAGTTGGTTGATGGACACATTGAGAGACCCTTAGGGCTGCTTGAGAAACTGATAGTTAATTATTGTGGAATTGAATATCAACACACGTTCTCCATAGTAGACTTTGGAAAAAAAATCAACTATGAAATCATATTGGGAAGACCTTTCATGCGATAGGGACAACTTATCCAAGATTGGGAAAACAACTATCTGTACTTGAAGCAAATGGGATCTATAAGAAGAGTCAATCTAAAAGATCACACTTATAGAGATGTATTGAAAACACCCATCCAAGAGTTTGATTCAGTCTCTTTGGCTGAAACCAAACTCCCATCCTGGTTAAACAAAGACACTCCTATTTGGATGTGTGGAGCTTCAGGAAACGGAAGCTTAAGACGAGAAGAATGTATCCTAGAAACGGAATGCACAGATGAAGCCTACGTACCTGAACCCTTTCCAGAACATTTATTTGAGCCATTGGAGTGGACTCAAATTTTAGTGACAATGGATGTATGTGTGAATACGTCTATGCCTACTCAATTTTGCAATGAGGATGGCTACGACATAATTCTCATCCAAATGATTTCAATCCTCAACATTGGAAACGAAGATGAGGAACCCAAGGACTTAATGAAAGCTCAACAAGTCTTTTCAGACCTCTATTATGATGCAATTGATGAGTTAGATGAACACTCAACCACCTCAGAAGATTCACGGTCAGAAAAAGAGCATACGAGAGCTAAGTTAATCTTAAAAGGAGGGGAGAAAAAGTTTTTTCAATTTCCAAGCCATAAATATAGACGAAAGAGAGACACCAAAATTGTGAAAACACGACCTATGCCATTAGTCTCCAGTAAAACACAATTCCTGATGCAGATAGATGCTAATGATTGTGTCAAGGACAAAATAACTGGCAGATATCCTTCAAACAAAAACTCAGAAATGTCTGAGACATCGAGAAAAACAAGCAAGGGTACTCAAGAAAAATCACAGGATAAGAAACCACTCGTGACTAGAGTTGAGCGGAAAAAGAAATATCAAGAGTTGAAAAAAGCTCTAAAGGAGATATACACAACCAAAATGGAAACCACGGAAGAGGATGGTAAGGATGTAATGCATGTTCCATCCCATTACAAAAAGTATACTCTCCAATATCGGAAAATCATAGTTGAACAACCTATCAGGGCACTACAGAAACAGAGCGAGTCTTATGAAGGGCCTGAAAATGCTAAAAGGATAGACTTGGCTGAACCAAGAGAAGAGCCTAAACCGGCTTACATTGCAAATGACCTAACAGAAGAAGAAGAAAATCTTTTGTTGAGCTTGTTAAAAGAGTATCGAGATATCTTCGCTTGGTCTTACAATGATCTCAAGGGTGTTGATCCAGAAATCTTTCAACATACCACACCCATGAGAGATGATGCGAAACCAAGTAGACACAGACCATACACGTATAACTAAACATTTGCCAAGAAAATGAAAGAAGAGATTGAAAAACTGAAGGAAGCCGAATTCATTTACGAAATTGAACACACAGATTGGGTGTCTCCAATTGTGGTATTACCCAAGAAGAATGGAAAATTACGAGTGTGTGTTAATCCCAAAAAGGTGAATGCAGTTACCATCAGAGACAACTTTCCTCTTTTGATAACTGAGCATGTTTTAGAACAAGTTGTAGGAAAAGAAGCTTACAGATTCTTAGACGGCTTTTCGGGATACAATCAACTTTTGGTTGACCCAAAAGATTAGCATAAAACTGCTTTTGCAACAGAATGGGGTATATTTGCCTATCGGGTTATGCCGTTTGGGTTAACTAATGCCCAAGCCACGTTTCAAAGTTTGATGAGCCATGCTTTCAAAGAGTATCTTAGGAAATTATTAGAAGTATATATGGATGATCTATGCGTACATTCATCAATCTGGGCTGATCATTTGGAGCACCTCAAAAAGGTATTCGGAAAATGTAGACTTTATAGGATTTGCTTAAATCCTGAAAAGTGCACATTCATGGGTAGACAAGGAAAAATTCTTGGACATATAGTGTCTAAAAATGGCGTAGATACTGATATTGAGAAGATTCATGTCATTGAAAATTTTCCTAGACCAACAACTGTCAAGGGAGTACAAGCCTTCATGGGGCATTGTGGATATTACCGACGGTTCATCTACATGTACGCTATAATTGCAAAACGCATGTATAGCTTGATTATGCACTTTGAATAGACCGAGGCATGTGAAGAATCCTTCATGAATCTTAAGCAAGATCTCACCTCAACTCCAATATTGAAAGCCCCGGATTGGGATAAGGTATTCTATGTACATGTAGATGCTTCTAATTTTGCTATCGGTTGTATACTAGCTCAACCAGGAGGTGGGAAAATTGACTTTTCTATTTCTTATGCTAGCCGGCAATTGAACATGGCACAAAAGAATTACACCACCATCGAAAGAGAAGGACTAGGAATGATCTATGCCGTTAAAAAGTATAGAAATTACCTATTAGCCAATAAGTTTGTGTTCTTTGTGGACCACCAAGCTTTGTTGTATTTGGTCAACAAGCCATGCAACACAGGGAGAATAGTGAGATGGTTCATCATTCTCCTCGAATTTTATTTCACTGTGGTTGTAAAAAAAGGCACTACACATCAACGAGTAGATCATTTGTCAAGAATTGTTCCAAGGGATTTACTTGATGATTTACCAGATGCCTATTTGTTCTCCGTAGAAATGATACTGATAGCCGTTTTTCAGCTCTTTGTAATTGCCACAGTGAGTTACCTCACCCTACCAAAATCACCCAAACACTGTGGCTATCCCTACCATTTCACTGTACATAGGCGTGCGTGAGTCACGGGACTTTTCCCATATCTTCTTAAAAAACCCTCAATTAGCTAGTCATTGGGCTAGTTGAGCCAAAAAAATAAAAATATAAAAAATATAAGTATATTATGGCCCATTTGTGTGTAAATATTGCATTGTATATAGGGCCTAAATAAAAAGATTTTTCGTAATTATTTTGGTATTTATTTAAATATTTCTACGTAGAATGTGTTATTTATGCTATGTACATTGACTCACCATCACCATATTTTTTCTTACCATTTTTCATGCTCTTTATTCCATATAAAAATAATCTCATGCAAGCTTCTCTTATTTTTGGTGTAACTCCATCCCAACAAAAAACCAAAAAAACTAGTTCTATTTATGTGTATATTTTTTCACTATTGTGATTTTTTTCCTTCCTACATCTATTCTCTATTACTCTCATAAATTAGACCATCAAAAATATTCATTTTTTTATGGTAGACTTATGATGAGAGAGATTTATTTTGACCCCTTTATATTTTTTCCACCTATATTATTTATATTTGACATGTACATATATTTTTAGACCCCTCAATATTTGATTTTCTTAGTTGTACTATTCACTTATATCATGATCTCAACAATATCTTCAATTATAGACCTACCAAATAAGGTCAAGGGTAGGTGGCATGCATACATGCACTATGGAGGGCCCACTCTTGGAGGTATTCAAAAGAATCATCCAAAGAAGGACCCCACAAGGACTTTGTGCAGTGGAAAAAAACAGTCGGTTTTGCTAAATTTTTAAAGTTCACTTGCTCTCCGAATTTGAAAAGGTGATACAAACAAAAGTTGTATCTCGTGGGATGAACTTTTGCCTCAAATTTTTTCATATTTTTTTGAGCTACGAGCTGTGAGCTATGATTTTATTAGTGGACCCCAGTTTTCCCATGCTATGCAGCCACACTCTCTCTTCCACTTTATCATTTTCCTCTTTCACACACACTTCTCCACTCATCATCCCCACCTCTCTCACCACTCCTCTCTGCACCCTACTCACCTTCTCCTCAACCTTGAAGAATAAGAGAAACCATGGTGAACTCATACCTCCCACACACAATTCCATTCCAAAATTGACCACCTAGCCTCATTTTTCCTCCTCCAATTTACCCATATCTATCAAAAAAACCACAAAATTCAGCCTCTTCTCTTAAAAGACAGCATCATGGTGGTTGATTACTCAGCTTCAATTACCTTGTCTCTCAAGGAAGGTCAAGAGTGGAGAAAAAATGTACCGTCAAAGCTAGTGGACCGTCAACAAGCGTCAAAATTGGCCCTACTCAAGACACTTGGAGCATCAACCTTGTAAGAAATCCACCTTTTCTTACCTCTTAAGAGTTTTTCTTCCTTATTTGTATCCTACATGGATACTCCATTTGTAAATATCCAATTCCATTTGTAAATTAATACTAACTCTACTAACACTAACCCACTATGAAAAGTCCTATCACCTCCATTTCTCTCCTCTCTCTTTCCCCACCAACTTCTTGACAATTCCAAGCAAAAGAAATTAGATAAATTGTTGAAAATCTAACCCAACCATGGTTAGAGGAGTAACCCTAGCCTTCAAAATTGCTATAATAGGAGGGTGTAGCTAGCACAAAAGGGGGAGCCATAAGCAAGAGCACTATGCTATAGCTTGAGAAGCCAAGCTCAACCTCTCTAGAAGGAGCTCTTGAGTGGAAGCTCATTGTCTTATGCATGTGATGTGTTGTAATAGGAGATTAGCAAGGGAACTCTATGCCATTGTAAGAGAGAGAGTGATCACTCAATTGAGAGTAGGAAATCTATCATTTCTCCTACTAGTGTAAGCCCAACATTTGCTGAATCAAGGAGGGTGGATTTGGACTAAGCTTGGATACTTTGTTTCTCTTCCCACGTGAAGTAATGGACAACAATGATGTGTAAGTGTCTTGGTGTTTTTTTTGTTAAGTTCTTGATAGCTTGTCTCTCGTGTTTTCATCAATTTAGCCATAAATCCCACATACTGTAAGAGGGCGACAGGGTGGAGAGGACTTCCCTGGCGTTAAGACAGTGAGTGGGGTGGCTTTTCTTGTGATGTGTTGTGGTGTAATTTACTCAAGCTATGTTGAACAAATACTAATATCAGTTTGATTGGTCATGACAGATTTGTAAGAAGGTATTAGTGCAACAAACACCCCCTCCCCCTTCTCTCTCTTTCTTACATATATAATTGTGTTTGCTTGATCATTGCCGATACGTTTCAAAGCAGCCCGAGCACTATCTCTCTCTCTCTCTCTCTCTCTCTCTCTCTCTCTCTCTCTCTCTCTACGCGTCCTAGTTCACATCCAAAACTAGGTGGTGCCCCCAAATTTGTGTAGGGTTAGGTTGCGGGTTTGTGTGTGTGTTTGTTGTTTTTTCCAACCCCAACCCAATTGAGCAGCACGGGATCCTTGAAGGGTTTCTAGAGGTTGCTCTTCTTGTTGCCCGCCCCGGACCGCTTCAAATTGGTGCCCCCACTGAGGACGGCTTGTGTATTTTTATGTAGAATCAACCTTTAGCATAGTCAAGTAGTTTGCATGAATCACGAAAATTTGTATGATCCCTTCATTCCCATTGCAAGGCAAAAGGTACACATAATTGTTAGTACTAAGTTGCAATTTCAACGTGTCATTTGTAGAATTTTAGGTCCTCTTAGGTTGGCCGAGATAAACGCTTCAGTAAATCCTTTTATTTTGCCTCTCATTAGGTACGACCTTAGTTTGGACGTCTATATTTTTGTTTTGTTTTAAGCATTAGGTCATGCATAGACCATGGATAATGGCCCATGAATAGAGGTTTTCCCCTTCCATTTCACTCCACACATTAGAATAAACATTGCAATTAGTAGGAAAATCCATTTTCAACAACGTATGGTGTTTATGTTTGGTGCCCAAAGAGTAGGAGAAATTCTTGCATCACCAAACCCTGTCATCCTACCTCTTATTGATTATCATAGGTCGTTTGATGTGAATATCTTTATTTTGTTGTAGAATAGATTGCAAGCTAGAAAACATTATTGTGTAAATCTTTTTAAGAAAGAAAAACAAAAACGGGTGTCACTTTGAAATCAATTCAATGGAAAGCCAACGCCAAATGTCTGGGTATCCTCTTTTCTTTGGAGAGCCTGGAGAGGATGCAGAATTATTTTTAGCAAATTTCAAGATGGCTTGCCGTATCAAGAGGATAATAACTGATCAAGAACGTGTAGAAATGTTTGAGGTGGTCCTTAGGAAAGATTCTAGCACTTGGTTTGACTCTTTGCCTGAGGAAGTTAAGGGGAATTACACAAAAGTTTTGAATCGTTTCAAGAAATACTTCTTTGATCCCCAAAACACTCAAAAATTATGGCAAGACATTGTTTCTCATAAGCAAAAAGACTTAGATGACTACTACTTGTACAAGCAAGAGTTTCTACGTCTTTGGGCTCTATGGATACGAAATGTTGCTAACCCTGGTGATGGTGCAGAATTTCTAAAGAAGGAGAGGTTCATAGCCGGACTCTTTCTTGACCTTAAGGTAAAAGTTGAGGCGGGTGCACCTGCTACCTTTGATGCAGCTGAAACTAGGGCTGCTGAGAAATATAGGAAACTCAAGTGCTTAAGGGGAGAGGTTCCAATAGAAGGTCTTAGACCCAAAGGTAAGTCACAAGCATCAACATCGAGGGAGCTTCCTGAGGTAACGACGGAAGTAATTCAGAAGTTAAACGAATCTTTAAGCAGCCTGTCAATTCACCTTGCACAAGCTGTAGGTCCAAAGGGACAAGCAAAGAAGTCTGAAGAGCGAGATCCACGACCTAGGAGAGTCTTGCAATGTTGGAATTGCGGAGAGTCTGGACATGGGATGTATAATTGTCCTTGGCCCCGTGGGGAGCCAGGGAGACCTAACTTGAATTACCCAGTGATGAATGCAGGTGAAGGAACTCGTCAACAACCAAGGCTTCTACAAAGACCAAATGGACCAAGACCACCTCCACAAGGGGTAGAAGGAGTTCCACCTTTGCCAGATCCAAATGTGCATGTGGTAGAGGTGACAAACTTAAATGAGGTTGACATGGAAGCAAATGGCATTAAGCGTGGCCGAGGAAAAGGTAAAGAGAAAGAGGGTGTCCCATCACAGAGTGACCATGGACAAGGCAAGAAGGCAAAGGAGAAAAAGGAAGCTAAGAGGACTCGACGTCGTATCAATCTCCAAGACTTCCCTCTTGGACATGGTATGGCTCCATACAACCTGTTGGAAGACATGCGAGGTAAGGGTCCTGATATCTCATGGCCTCAGTTTCTTGCATTATGCCCACAAGTTAGGAGGGATTTAACAAAGGCAGTTAGCACTAGGAGAAAGGTAAAAGAGAGTTTTCCTGTTGTAAAAATTGCACATGCTGAAATGAATGAGGATATTACACCTGTGCTAGATTGTTACATAAAAGGAAGATTGGTTAGGAAAGGTCTAGTGGATGGGGGTGCACAAATTTGCATCATGACAGAAGGGCTCATGCAAAGACTAGGCATGCACATCCATGAGACACCTGAAATCAAAGTGAAAATGGCAAACAATAGCAAGGCTAGGTGCGTAGGCATTTGTAAAAATGTTTTTGTGGAGGCCTTTGGCATTAAGAAGGCAGTGGATTTCTATGTCATGTCTACCAAGGGAAATGGTTACCCATTTATCCTAGGAAGACCATGGATAATGAAAATGCGAGCTTTGCAGGATTGGGAGAGTGGAAAGCTAATTTGCAGGAATGACAATCACAAGAAGGTTGTCTTTGACATGAAGGAACAACGCCAAGAGGAGCTCCATGAAGAATCATCTCGAAGTGAGACGGAAGAAGATTGGACTGAAAACACTTCAGAAGAAGAAAGTAGCGGCAGCATTACTGAAGAGGAGTCCTCCATTGAAGTCATGGGGGTAAGGTTTAAGCCAAACAACCAGGAGACCTCTTCTCGAGGTTTGGAAGAGGTAGGTTCCCAAGAGAACCAAAAGGTGTAAGATGAAGGAATGTTAGAAGGTATGTTGTCTACAACACTTACAAAGGATGAAAGAGAGGAGTTCAAATGTGTGCTAAGGAAATTTCCGAGGCTTTTTGCTAAAGACTACACCGATGTGCGTGGAGTAGATGTTGTTCAACACAAGATTGAGTTGAAGCCAGAGGCCACACCTAAGGCTCAAAAGCTACGAAGGCTAGGAGTCATTAAGGAGCAGGCTCTACTCAAGGAGGTAAGAAAGCTTCTAGCAGCAGGTTTCATTTATCTAGTGGAGAATTCAGAGTGGGTCTCTCCCGTTGTTGTCACTCCTAAGAAAAACGGCAAGTGCAGGGTGTGTGTGGATTATCGTCCACATAATGAGGCAACAAAAAGAGATCACTTTCCCCTCCCATTTCAGGATGAGATAATAAATGAAGTAGCTGGTCATGAGAAGTACACTATGTGTGATGGCTACTCGGGTTACTTTCAAATAGGTATCGCATTGGAGGATCAATTGAAAACAACCTTTATCACTCCTTGGGGTTGTTATGCTTTTAGAGTC
This sequence comes from Adiantum capillus-veneris, assembly GCF_014529385.1. Taxonomy (NCBI): domain Eukaryota; kingdom Viridiplantae; phylum Streptophyta; class Polypodiopsida; order Polypodiales; family Pteridaceae; genus Adiantum; species Adiantum capillus-veneris. The sequence continues at coordinate 106,496,106 of NC_140960.1, read as the reverse complement.
ATGCCATTTGGCCTGACAAATGCTCCTGCAACTTTCCAACGCTTCATGAACATGGTGTTTCAAGCATTCTTTGGAAAGTCCATTAGGGTTTTTATTGATGATGTTTGCATTTATAGCTCAAAATCATTGCATCTACAAAGGGTAGAAGAAGGTTTAAAGAAGCTCTATGACATGGGAGGTCAACTCAACCCCGACAAGTGTCACATAGCTGAGGATGAAGTGATCTTGCTTGGTCACAAGGTTTCCTATAAAGGCATTGAGGTGGATCCTTCAAAGGCAAAGTCTCTTATTGAGCTCCCCTCACCCAAGAATCTCAAAGAGGTCATATCATTCATTCAAAAAGTGAAGTATATGTCACGCTTTATTTACTTAGCTTCGGAGTTGCTTCATCCTTTGCAAAAGTTGACACAACAAGTAGAATTTGCATGGTCTGATGAGCTTGAAGAGTACTTTTGTAACATTAAAGTCATTTTGTCAGAGCTACAAACACTCATGCCTCCATGTTGGGAGTACACATTCTTTGTTAGCTCTAGTGTTGGGAATGAAACAATTGGTGCAGTTTTATTACAACAAGATCCCTACAGTACCAGGATGCGACCCATCTACTTTTCTAGTAGGGTCATGAATGCTTTGGAGAGAGGCTACACGGAGGCAGAACTCATGATGCTTTCTCTCATGTTTGCGATAAGGAAGTTTAGATCCTACTTGCTCCCAAAACCTTTTGTAATTCTCACCGCAGAGAATTTGTTCCCTTGGGTGTCATCTCAAATGAATCTTAGTACTAGGATCTCAAAGTGGATTATGGAGTTGCAAGAGTTTCAATACTCTTTCAAGGTAGAAGATAGTGTGCGTGCACAATTGGTAGGGATTCTCACTTATAGGGTGCATGAAAAGGAGATTAAGGTGCCTGAAGTAAAGACCCTACCATTACCACCACCAAAAAGTATTCCTAATGCTTTTACCTTGTTCTTTGATGGAGCTTTTCGTTGAGCCACAGGAAAAGCAGGGGGAGGGCTAGTGTTGCTCAACCCAAGTGGAGAGGTGGTCATGAAAGAGAAGTTCAATCTACCAAGTTCAGCTAGAAACAATGAAGCAGAATACGACACACTAATTCATGGTTTGAAGATGTGCATTGGCAAAGGGATACAACGCCTCATGGTAAAGGGAGATGCACTTCTCATTGTTAAACAGATTTTAGGCATTTGGGCATGCAAGAATGAAAGATTACGGACAAAAGTTCATGCCATTCGTAGATTGTTTAATCAATTTGAAGAAGTGCAACTATATCATATTCCTAGGAAACAGAATGAAGATGCCGATTTACTTGCACAACAAGTAGTTACATGTGTTGAGAAAGAAGTGCAGGTCATCATGGTGGCAGCAACTGTCAAGCAACCGAGATACCAGGGATTGGAGTCATTGACTCCCATTATTAGCTACATTTTGGAGGGCGAGTTTCCACAAGACTTCACGAACGCTCAGAAGAGGAGACTCATGAAGAAGACAAGCGCATATCTCTTCCTAGAAGGCTCCCTCTATCAAAGAGGGAGGGATCAAGTATGCAGAAGAGTACCAACTATTGAGGAAATTACAGCCATTCTAAAAGGTTTGCATGAAGAAGCATGTGGTGGTCATTTTGCCCAAGAGATAACTGTGAAGAAGATTTTGCTTGCGGGGTATGTTTGGCCAAGTCTGCATGTGGATGTCCAACATTGGTGTAAAAGTTGTCACAATTGTCAGGTAAATGGGAATAGAAGATTGGTTTATGGTCCAAGGCAAATCGTGCTTGCAAATGGACCCTTTGAAAAGTGGGGCATTGATGCTATGGGTCCTCTGCCTAGGACAAAAAATGGTAAACTCTACATTCTAGTGGCTGTAGACTATATGACTAGGTGGGTGGAAGCACAGAGTGTGGCAAAGGTAAATGAGAGGATAGTGAGCAAATTCGTCTACACTCACATTTGTTGTAGATTGGGCACACCTTTGGAGATTGTTTCTGATAATGGTCCAGGGTTTAGAAAGGGATTGCTCACAGAAGTCTGTGAAGAACTTCACATTCTACATCGTCACAGTACACCCTACTATCCCCAATCAAATGGTTTGGTAGAAAAAGCTAATGGTGTCATTGTAGGCATCATTAGAAAGATGGTGAAAAACAAGACAAAGTTGTGGGATGACTTCTTGGATGGTTCCTTGTGGGCGTATCGAACCACATATAGGGAAGCCCCGGAGTTCACACCATTTCACTTGGTCTATGGTCAAGAGGCTTTACAACCAATTGAGCTAAACATTCCAACAATGCGACTTCATGGCAAATCAGCACAAGATGATCAAGAAGCATGGATGGATCGACTTCTTACCTTAGCTGAGCTTGAGTGGAAAAGAGAAGCAGCATACGAGTGCTATAAGAGGAAAGCCACACAGACAAAGGAGAAGCTTGACAAGAAACTGAAGGACAAAGGAATCAATGAAGGAGATCTTGTGCTAAGGTATGACAATCGACTCGATAATCGTTTTGATGCCAAATTTGAAACAAGATGGCAGGGGCCATACATAGTCAAGAAGGCTTTCAATTCAAGTTACTATCAACTTATGGACTTGAATGGGAAAGAGCACTCCAGGAAGGTAAACGGCTATCGCTTGAAGCCTTACTTGAGTCGCCTTCTACCAAAGGATCTACCAGAGCAAAAGGCCACTGTCTCATGTAAGTATTGTTACATGAAGCATGAGTGTAACTCTAGCCAAAATTCTGAGGGGCCAAACAATAAAGATCTCGTCAAGGACTCTGAAGCACTCTCTTTGGAAAAGATGCTCTATGATGGTACATGAATATACCATCATCCAGGGGGAGGGCTAATGATAGCCGTTTTTCGGCTCTTTGTAATTGCCACAGTGAGTTACCTCACCCTACCAAAATCACCCAAACACTGTGGCTATCCCTACCATTTCACTGTACATAGGCGTGCGTGAGTCACGGGACTTTTCCCATATCTTCTTAAAAAACCCTCAATTAGCTAGTCATTGGGCTAGTTGAGCCAAAAAAATAAAAATATAAAAAATATAAGTATATTATGGCCCATTTGTGTGTAAATATTGCATTGTATATAGGCCCTAAATAAAAAGATTTTTCGTAATTATTTTGGTATTTATTTAAATATTTCTACGTAGAATGTGTTATTTATGCTATGTACATTGACTCACCATCACCATATTTTTTCTTACCATTTTTCATGCTCTTTATTCCATATAAAAATAATCTCATGCAAGCTTCTCTTATTTTTGGTGTAACTCCATCCCAACAAAAAACCAAAAAAACTAGTTCTATTTATGTGTATATTTTTTCACTATTGTGATTTTTTTCCTTCCTACATCTATTCTCTATTACTCTCATAAATTAGACCATCAAAAATATTCATTTTTTTATGGTAGACTTATGATGAGAGAGATTTATTTTGACCCCTTTATATTTTTTCCACCTATATTATTTATATTTGACATGTACATATATTTTTAGACCCCTCAATATTTGATTTTCTTAGTTGTACTATTCACTTATATCATGATCTCAACAATATCTTCAATTATAGACCTACCAAATAAGGTCAAGGGTAGGTGGCATGCATACATGCACTATGGAGGGCCCACTCTTGGAGGTATTCAAAAGAATCATCCAAAGAAGGACCCCACAAGGACTTTGTGCAGTGGAAAAAAACAGTCGGTTTTGCTGAATTTTTAAAGTTCACTTGCTCTCCGAATTTGAAAAGGTGATACAAACAAAAGTTGTATCTCGTGGGATGAACTTTTGCCTCAAATTTTTTCATATTTTTTTGAGCTACGAGCTGTGAGCTATGATTTTATTAGTGGACCCCAGTTTTCCCATGCTATGCAGCCACACTCTCTCTTCCACTTTATCATTTTCCTCTTTCACACACACTTCTCCACTCATCATCCCCACCTCTCTCACCACTCCTCTCTGCACCCTACTCACCTTCTCCTCAACCTTGAAGAATAAGAGAAACCATGGTGAACTCATACCTCCCACACACAATTCCATTCCAAAATTGACCACCTAGCCTCATTTTTCCTCCTCCAATTTACCCATATCTATCAAAAAAACCACAAAATTCAGCCTCTTCTCTTAAAAGACAGCATCATGGTGGTTGATTACTCAGCTTCAATTACCTTGTCTCTCAAGGAAGGTCAAGAGTGGAGAAAAAATGTACCGTCAAAGCTAGTGGACCGTCAACAAGCGTCAAAATTGGCCCTACTCAAGACACTTGGAGCATCAACCTTGTAAGAAATCCACCTTTTCTTACCTCTTAAGAGTTTTTCTTCCTTATTTGTATCCTACATGGATACTCCATTTGTAAATATCCAATTCCATTTGTAAATTAATACTAACTCTACTAACACTAACCCACTATGAAAAGTCCTATCACCTCCATTTCTCTCCTCTCTCTTTCCCCACCAACTTCTTGACAATTCCAAGCAAAAGAAATTAGATAAATTGTTGAAAATCTAACCCAACCATGGTTAGAGGAGTAACCCTAGCCTTCAAAATTGCTATAAAAGGAGGGTGTAGCTAGCACAAAAGGGGGAGCCATAAGCAAGAGCACTATGCTATAGCTTGAGAAGCCAAGCTCAACCTCTCTAGAAGGAGCTCTTGAGTGGAAGCTCATTGTCTTATGCATGTGCATGTGTTGTAATAGGAGATTAGCAAGGGAACTCTATGCCATTGTAAGAGAGAGAGTGATCACTCAATTGAGAGTAGGAAATCTATCATTTCTCCTACTAGTGTAAGCCCAACATTTGCTGAATCAAGGAGGGTGGATTTGGACTAAGCTTGGATACTTTGTCTCTCTTCCCACGTGAAGTAATGGACAACAATGATGTGTAAGTGTCTTGGTGTTTTTTTTGTTAAGTTCTTGATAGCTTGTCTCTAGTGTTGTCATCAATTTAGCCATAAATCCCACATACTGTAAGAGGGCGACAGGGTGGAGAGGACTCCCCTGGCGTTAAGACAGTGAGTGGGGTGGCTTTTCTTGTGATGTGTTGTGGTGTAATTTACTCAAGCTATGTTGAACAAATACTAATATCACTTTGATTGGTCATGACAGATTTGTAAGAAGGTATTAGTGCAACAAACACCCCCTCCCCCTTCTCTCTCTTTCTTACATATATAATTGTGTTTCCTTGATCATTGCTGATACGTTTCAAAGCAACCCGAGCACTATCTCTCTCTCTCTCTCTCTCTCTCTCTCTCTCTCTCTCTCTCTCTCTCTCTCTCTCTCTCTCTCTCTCTCTCTCTCTCTCTCTCTCTCTCTCTCTCTCTCTCTCGCTCTACGCGTCCTAGTTCGCATCCAAAACTAGGTGGTGCCCCCAAATTTGTGTAGGGTTAGGTTGCGGGTTTGTGTGTGTGTTTGTTGTTTTTTCCAACCCCAACCCAATTGAGCAGCACGGGAGCCTTGAAGGGTGTCTAGAGGTTGCTCTTCTTGTTGCCCGCCCCGGACCGCTTCAATACCTAGATGGTCGGAAAACATTGTGTCATTAATGACAAAGCTCAAGTGGATTCACAAATACCACTTCCTATCACAATCAGATTAATCGAGCAATTGGCTATGTATCAATTACTAGCTGGAAGGATATACAAAAGAAATCGGGACGGAGTATTGCTCTTATGCATTAACCTTGAAGAAAAACAATAGTATCTAAGTCAAGCACATGTTACCATAGTAGGACTTCACTTTGTGGAAGACAAAACTATGCAACGAATCTTGAGACTTGGAGTATTTTGGCTGACTATGAGGAAAGATGTTAGATCTCTTGTAAAGGATTGCCCTCACTGTCAAAAAAAAACACCCATTCCTCATGTAACATTGTTTCAAATGTCACATGTTCCTAAGTGGAGTAATTATTTCGTTACTTACTGATCGAGCTGAACATTTCCTGAGGATATGAGTAAACGCCATCAAAGAGAAATTGAAACTGAAGCAAGAGACTATGCTCTTATTGGGAACCAATTGTATCGGAAAGGTAAAGATCAACATTTGCGTCTTTCTGCAAATGAAAACGAGTATATTCCGATTATAGAACAAGCACATGCTGGATTATCTGGAGATCACTTTTCTAGTGAGACCACCGCAAGAGCAATATTGATGGCAAGAATATGGTGGCCAACACTTTTTTCAGATACTAAAGAATATGTTTGAAGGTGTGATGCTTGTTAATGAGAAAAAATACCAACACAAGTAGATAGCATGCCCTTCAGACCAATGATGGGGGCTAGAGCTTTCGCAAAATGGGGTATAGATTTTTTTGGACCAATACAGCCACCTGCTTATAGAACCCAAGCTCAATATATCATTGTAGCTACAGATTATTTGACCAAATGGGCCGAGGCTAAAGCAACTCAAAAGAATGATGCCAGAACCACTGCTGCATTCTTATATGAGTATGTAATGGACTGCCAATAGAGATTTTCAGTGATCGGGAAACTCATTTCCTCAATGAGGTGATAGAGTATTTGCTTAATAAGTTTATGGTCATCCACAAAAAATCAACTCCCCATCATCCACAAGCAAACAGACAAGCTGAGCATACGAATAAGATTCTTAGCTTGCTGCTGACTAAAGTGGTTAGTTCAAGAAGGACAGATTGGGAAATGAATCTCCATGTTTCTCTCTGGTCTTATCGAGTTTCATTCAAAACAGCTATAAATGCTACACCCTTTAACCTTGTTTATGGTCTTGATGCCATACTTCCAATAGAGTTTCTATTGCCGACATTAAGGGTGGCACAAAATCTTGAGTGGACTGGACATGAATTGTCAGAAATACTCGAAGGTTTGGAAAAGCTAGGCGAGCAAAGGCTAACTGCTGTAGCTCATATCTATGCACAAAAGCAGAAACAAAAACAGTTTTTTCATTCTCATTTAATCACAAAAATCTTCAGAAAAGGGGACTTAGTTCTAGTCTATTCCCTTAAGCAACACATTCCCAAGTTTAAGAAAAAGGGAAATGGACCATTTATCATTGAAGATGTATCTCCAAGTGGAGCAATAAAATTATCCACCATAGATGGTGAACCAATGGATAATTGGATTAGTGGATGTCGTTTAAAGAAATAAAATTAGCCACTAACCAATGATTTGCTAGAAAGAATGCATGCAGCCAAACAAAGAAAGATCAAACGACAGCAGGTTATTGATGAAGCCCAAGAGGAAGCTCGGCTTCGAGTACTCAAGAAGAAATCTGCTCTCAAGAATCAACAGATATCGATTCCCATCAACACTTTGGAAATAGACGATCAACAATGGAAATTACCTAAAGACGCAATTTCAACAGATGATGACTGGTTAGACGGAATGGACCTGCGCATCAAAGTACAACTGAACAATCATAGTACCAATGCTTTGGTCGACATAGGAGCTAGAGTAAATGCAATCACTTATTCCACATACAAGAAGGCCACAAGTCAAGCATTAACGGTAAGAATAGCGACAATCAAAGGACGCAACAAGAACCCAACTCCAACATTGGGAATAGTCAAATTGAACGTGATAGTACATGGATGTTCATGTCCTCATCAGTTTGTATGCTTTCCCGATGCACACATGAATGAGACGATGATTCTTGGAATTCTGTGGATACGTACATACAAAGCAGTATCAGATTGGGATACGAGTCAGCTAAAGCTATCATCTAAAGGAGGGCAACTCATTGTTCCAATTGCACCAAGCAAGGAGGAATGGAAAAGAAAAAATCAGCACCAATCCACAAAGTCAATCTTCTCCATCCCCTCGACAATCAAATGATACAAGTAGCATGCAAGGAGTCTGGCAAATTTGGGTACCAAAAGCACAGCTTAAGGATAAGTCGATTCAAATCTGGGTGCCTAAAACTTCATTGACAAAACAAAAGAAGGTTCCAAGGGTTTGAACACAGAGACGAGCATCTCAGAGAAAGGAATCTAACATGGAAATGTTTTGGAAGAAAAAGGAGCAGTTATCTTCTCCACAACCCACGAAACCAATCAAGCAATGGCGAGTTAAATCTCAACAGACTCCAGCACACCATGCAGCACCACGCCGACCAAACTTTAAATGGCGAGAAAAAGCTCGACAACAATCAAAAGTGCTACCAATAGCTCAAACAATCAGTGTGCAAAATCATCCTGATGGTACAATCAAACAGAGAGCACACAAGCTACAAGAATTACTCTTTGGAAGACATCAACAGCAAACCTCGACATCGGAAACCCTTGAGTTAATTACTCAAAACCCAGCTCTTGCACAACATATTGGTTTGAATTGCATTGATCTTCATATCATGGTAGAGCCAATCACGGCTATGCATAGACACAATTGTTCAACCCATGCACACAGTCGTCCCGGAGTACGCCATCTAGGAGGGTTGGAAGGGCACTAAGTAGTAAGTAGTAAGTAATTAAGGGCAATGTTTGAAGAGGGAGGAAAAAGTTCGATGTTAACGTGTAATTTTTTGCAAAATTACCTAATAATGCCCTTATAATTCATTATCAAGGAAAAATTCACTGATAATATCTTCCCAATGAGTGTAAATAGTGTATATACTATCAAAAAATCATTAAAAATAGTCCTTTTTGGGTATTTTTTATCATTTTTGTTGATAATGAGACTTACAAATAGAAAAATCCAACAAAAAATAATAAATCTGTCTTTTTCAAGGGATTTTCTTAATTATTTGATTTTTACTATAATTTTTTAGAGCATCTTGCTATTTTCTTTGATTTTTTCAAATAAACAGGTCAAAAATTAATAATAAATATCACGGAAGCTCAGATGGAAAAATGGAAGACACGATGGTGATCATAAAGACAAAGCGGACAAACACAAAAATTTTCAATGAAATCAGAAGATGAAAGCGGGAAGTTTAAATTAGGCGGTCAGGCCTACTTTTGCAAAATTCTTGCAGAATGAGCTACAGGAATCCGATCAGGGAAATTTTTGAGTCTAACATAGATTTCATGGCCTAGTAGGACTAACGGGGAAATTTGGTTCGGGAAGTCCGGGTATAGATATCCAAGGTAGGCTAAAACCGCCTCATTTCCACTTGGAGCCTTTGCAGAGAGAGATTTCGGCCTCTTTCGCACGACTTTTCTAGAGCCCACAGTTGACCATTTTCAGCGCCGTCTCACACGAGACATGAGGGGTAATTTCTTTACTCAGCAATGATCCATTTTGTACGGCCGGTAGCTAGTCTAAAGCCCTAGAAAAAACCCTAGAAACCAAGCAGTGCACGAAGACCTACGACCTAAAACTGACCATAGCGGCTTGTCAGCTTGACCCAATCGGATGGGATTTGAATTATAGCATGCCCTAACATAATAGAATCTTTCTATACCATCAAATGACCATTCAATAGGGGTCAAAGGGGTCCCCAGTAGAAAAGTTAGGTTTTTTGCAAATGCCAGAATTCCAACCCGACTCCACAGATGGCTTGTGAATGAGGTCCATATACAATGTATATGTTTGGTTTAGTGAGATCCATCAAGCAAAGCCCTCGAAAAGCAGAAAATAGCTCGAAGGTTACAAAGCATCAAATTTGACATACGGGGTCACAAGCTGACTCCAAATGAGCCAGAATTGGACAGATTGCTTCACGACTATGGACAAGTTCAAACCCTCAAAGTTGATCGACCAACCCAACAGGAAGTGTAGTCACAAAAAGGGGTGATTTCAGTTTTCGACAGAGCACAAAGTGATGCCGGCATGGCCAAACTTGACCAAATTCAATTTAGGACTTGTATTAGGTGTATGAAACATGTCTAAGTCAAAATTGATAGGTTTTACAAAGTTTTTGTCACTGTTGTAAATAATCGCAATTATTTACTTTTGCATCAGTTTTGCTTGGAAATTGTCAAATCATCTAACCTATCATGTGTACACACCTATTACATGCCAAAAATCAAGTATGATCCATAATGACCACCCATTACTTGTGACAACGAAGAAAAGAGAGCTCGGAGAGAAGAGATGAAAAGGAGAGCTGTGGCCGGACACCGAGAAGAGCCAGCTCAAAAACAAGCACGCTTTGAAAGAGAGAAATAGGCATACTAGCGCAGTAGGCAAGCACAAGGGAAGGACCCAGAAAACTGGGTACCTGCAGAACTTAAAGTCCCTCGAACAAAGCATCATACAAGAAAAGAGGTGGATGATCTAACAGAGAATTTAGAAAGAATGTACTAAGAGGTTGAAGCTCTAAAGCTGAAGGAGGTAGAAGAAGCTGCTAAAAAAGCCAAGGAGGTGGAAGACCAAAGGCAAGCCGAGGAAACGGCTAGACAAGAGCAAAGTCATGGATCTCCCCGACCCACCTCACTGTCTATAGAACAACAAGACCATCCCATGCCTAGTCCACCACCATCACCTGCAGGTAAAGACACTAATGAAGAAGCAGAGCTTGAGAAACACAAAGATTTTGAGTCCACTCAACAAACAGAATCTGCACAAGAAGCTGACCACCTCGACGGACAAAAAGAAAAATAAGACGAGTCGGCGGAACCGGAGAAGGCATCAGAAGATACTCAAAAGCCAGAACAGGAGAAGGCAAGTGGATCTGAACAAAAGAATGATAAAGAAGCAGATGCGGAAAAAGAGTCTACCATTGTACATGAGACAGAACTTGAGCCAGAGAAGGAAGAAAGCCTGGCACCTGAAGAGATAGCAAGGTTTCTGCCCACACCCTCTGCTTCTACTCAGCCAAAAACTGCCAAGGTATCAAAGCCTCAGGATACCCAAGAAGAAGACCGACCATCTACCTCTACACAAGAACAACCAACAGTTACGACGCAGCAAGAAGCCACACATGAGGCTGCAGGCACATCCTAGCTGGCCACACAGGAGGAGTGGCAGTCAAACGATGAATTAATAGTACAAGTCAATGAATATGCATGGCAGATGAAGGAAATGACGGAGAGACTCCGCTCAGCAGCACTAAACCGTAGCACCAAGGCCAAAGAACTTGAGATGGTGATCGACGCTCTCCAAGGGGAGTTAGAAGACAGGATGATTGTCATCCACTGATCTTCAAAGGCAGGTGCAAGAGCTGAAATTAGAAGCGGAACAGCATCACTTAGTCAGAGATAGGCAACAAAAAGAAATGGAGGAGTTAGGTGATCTACTCACCAAACTATCCGATGCCTGCAAAGCAAAAGATGAGCAGCTGATAGAAGTTACGAATGAACTTCTTACAACATCTTTGTCAGCTTAGAAAATTCAGGTACAATTAGATGTTGCCAATGCTTCTTTGCAGTACTCGGAGCAGCAGATCAATGATCAGGCCATTTTCTTACAGCAAATCAAAGAAAATCCAGTCGTGGCCTCGATCAAAGGAACTGATGAAGTGTACAACGCACTTGAAAAGAAAAACAAAGACCTAGAATTGGAATTAAAACTAGAACAATCACAGCGCAGGGACCTGGCATTGATACGGGTTCAGAGAGAGGAGGAGCTTCTAAAGGAGATAGCAGAACTCAAGCCGATTAATCAACTCCTCAAAGATGGAAAACCACACATGCAGGAAGAGGCAGGCACTTCAGAGCCACCACCAATAAACATATCCTCGGTCTCATTTGCATAGTTTGAGACACAGTCAACGACAGAGCCGAGTGGTGATGAAGATTTTCATATTAACATCACGGATGAAGACACAGTGCTAATGGTCCAGTTGTCAAAAGATGAAGAAGACGCACTGAAGGAGAAGATCACCCTAGAGGTGGATGAACAGTGGAAAGCCACAATGGATTGGGAGTTGAGAGTTTTACACTCTGTCAACGTCACTCTTCAACTCACTCCCAATCAGATCAACGCTCAATGGCATCAACAATCCGTGCCGTACCCTCTTATCAAAGTAGAACTATTACAGGTGAAAGAGAGGTTGTAGAAAGATATGCAAGAAGATGATGCAAATAAAGACCACCCAAAGTGGAGGTTAAGTTGGTTGAACAAGAATCTGAGATACCTGATTCTGTTTACAAGAGCACCTGTAGCCCTTCAAAGAGATCCAATATTCTGTCATGTACCCAGAGTAAGGACATGGCAAGCACATGAAGCACTACAAAAGAAGAGGCCAACTTGGCTTAACTTCCCTAGGCTGCCAGCTCCAGATAGAGGCCAAGCGATAGAGGAATACATGGTGAAAACCCTAACGGGTGACATGTCTTTCTTCAAGAGTCTGCAAGATCTCTCTTGTGCCATGTTATGTAAGATCTGCAAAATGCTGCTCACATGGATACAAGTTTTTAATGAGCCTGAGAAAACAGGAGCCCCATGGCTATCATTCTTGGAAGGAAACACAGGCTTATGCTAAGATCTAAGTGGGAAACCTTCGGAAGAAGTACTTTACAGATTCTATGCCAGATGTATGTTCTTGCCCTCGAATAATATGCTAGCCTTTGAAGAAGCTTTCTACACTGGATTCTTCACTTGGCAAACAAAGATATTTGCACCGGTGATCAGAAACCTAACATCCAGGTTTGTAGGCTACTCAGTGGTGGAGTTGAAGAATCAAGTAACAATGCAATTTTTGCAAGTGCTCGACAAATTAAGAACGAAGAATCAGATACCAGAACACACTGGACGCGCTTAAAGACCGCCTCGCCAGCCGTCAACCCGAAGACTAATTTAGCCCATAAAGTTGTGTCAAGGGATGACACAGGCGAGGAGGGGGAAATGTTAGCACCAAGCTAACACGTACACGATTTTTTGGAGTTCTCTTTGTAAAGCATTTATTATTTTGATAAATCAGGAATATTGTAACTCCTATTTTCTCAGATAAACATTGTAATTAATGAGCCGAGGCTACAAGCTTTCTCATTGTATCAGCTAGTCATTTTCGAGCTTTGGTAGAACTCCAGATTATTAGTTTTGACCACCCAAAAACCTTGGCTAAGATATAAAAGCCAATTTTTGTAAGTTTTTTATCAGTTTTGGATAAGAAATACACAGCATGAGCTAACGACACTCACTTCTCTCCTTGTCGCGCTTCCTACTCCCTCTCCGGTTGTCACATTGCGATTGTGTTTGTTGCATTGTAACCGCAGGTAAGAGCTCTATGCATTGACGTAAGACATTCACAGTATTTCGTAACTTTTGGCGTCGTCGACCTACGGCCTAATTTCATCATAACTAGGAATTTACACTTTTAAATCAAAAACTAATCATAGGCGGAGTATTGGGGTATCATTGCTAAGCATTTATATACATTCCAGGTGAAAAACCACTAGGTCAAAAATCCACTATTGTTAATAATCGCAATTTTTGGAACTTGACCTAAAGTGGGGTTTGAGACCATAAGCATGTTGAGGCGGTCCAGGGCGGGCAACAAGAAGAGTGGCCTCTGAGCACTCTTCTAGGCTCCCGTGGTGCTCAATTGGGTTGGGGTTGGAAAAAAACAACAAACACACACACAAACCCACAGCCTAACCCTACACAAATTTGGGGCACCACCTAGTTTTGGATGAGAACTAGGACGCGTAAAGAGAGAGAGAGAGAGAGAGAGAGAGAGAGAGAGAGAGAGAGAGAGAGAGAGAGAGAGAGAGAGAGAGAGAGAGAGAGAGATAGTGCTCGGGCTACTTTGAAATGTATCGGCAGTGATCAAGCAAACACAATTATATATGTAAGAAAGAGAGAGAAGGGGGAGGGGGTGCTTGTTGCGTTAATACCTTCTTACAAATGTGTCATGACCAATCAAAGTGAGAATGGTATTTGTTCAACATAGATTGAGTAAATTACACCACAACACATCACAAGAAAAGCCACCCCAATCACTGTCTTAGGGCCAGGGGAGTCCTCTCCACCCTGTTGCCCTCTTACAGTATGTGGAATTTATGGCTAAATTGATGACAACACCCAGAGACAAGCTATCAAGAACTTAAAGAAAACACCAAGACACTTACACATCATTGTTCTCCATTACTTCACGTTGGAAGAGAGACAAAGTATCCAAGCTTAGTCCAAATCCACCCTCCTTGATTCAACAAATCTTGGGCTTACACTAGTAGGAGAAATGATAGATTTCCTACTCTCAATTGAATGATCACTCTCTCTTACAATGTCATAGAGCTCCCTTGCTAGTCACCCCTAATACAACACATGCATATGCATAAGACAATGAGCTTCCACTCAAGAGCTCCTTCTAAAGAGGTTGAGCTTGGCTTCTCAAGCTATAGCATAGTGCTCTTGCTTATGGCTCCCCCCTTTTGTGCTAGCTACACCCTCCTTTTATAGCAATTTTGAGGGCAAGGGTTACTCCTCTAACCATGGTTTGGTAAGATTTTCAGCACTTATCTAATTTCTTTTGCTTGGAATTATCAAGAAGTTAGTGGGGATAGATGAAGAAAAGAGAGAGGAGAGAAGTGGAGGTGATAGGACTTTTCATACTAGGTTAGTGTTAGTAAATTAGTAGAGTTAGTATTTTTATTGATTTACAAGTGGAGTTGGGTATTTACAATGGGAGTATCCATGTAGGATACAAATAAGGAAGAAAAAAATCTTAATAGGTAATAAAACATGGATTTTTTACAATGTTGATGCTCCAAGTGTCTTGAGTAGGGTCAACTTTGACGCTTGTTGACGGTCCACTAGTTTTGACGTTACGCTTTTTCTCCACTCTTGACCTTCTTTGGGAGCCAAGGTAATTGAATATGAGTAATCAATCAACATGGTGCTGTCTTTCAAGAGAAGAGGCTGAATTTTGTGGTTTTTTTGATAGATATGGGTAATATAGAAGAGGAAAAAATGAGATTAGGTGGTCAATTTTGGAATGGAAGTGTGTGTAGAAGACATGAGTTCACCATGGTTTCTCTTATTCTTCAAGGTTGAGAAGAAGGTGAGTAGGGTGCAGAGAGGAGTGGTGAGAGAGGTGGGGATGATGAGTGGAGAAGTGTGTGTGAAAGAGGAAAATGATAAAGTGGAAGAGGGAGTGTGGCTGCATAGTCCACCAATAAAATCATAGCTCAGAGCTCGTAGCTCAAAAAAATATGAAAAAATTTGAGGTAAAAGTGCAGCCCATGAGCTACAATGTTTGTTTGTCTCACCATTTCATATTCAAAGAGAAAGTGACATTTAAAAATTCAACAAAACCGACTGTCTTTTTCCACTGTACAAAGTCTTTGTGGGGTCCTTCTTTGGATGATTCTTTTAAATGCCTCCAAGAGTGAGCCCTCCATAGTGCATGCATGCATGCCACATACCCTTGACCTTATTTGGTAGGTCCATAATTGAAGATATTGTTGAGATCATGATATAAATAATAGTACAACTAAGGAAATCATATATTGAGGGGTCTAAAAAATAATGTACATGTCAAATATAAATAATATAGGTGGAAAAAATATAAAGGGGTCAAAATAAATCTCTCTCATTATAAGTCTACCATAAAAAGATGAATATTTTTGGTGTTCTAATTTATGAGAGTAATAGAGAATAGATGTATGAAGAAAAAAAATTACAATAGTGAAAAAAATATACACGTAAATAAAACTAGTTTTTTTTTTTTTTGTTGGGATGGAGTTAGACCAAAAATAAGAGAAGCTTGCATGAAATTATTTCTTTATGGAATAAAGAGTATGGTAAGAAAAATTGTGAATCAATGTACATAGCATAAATAACACACACCTAAGTATAAATATTTAAATAAATACCAAAATAATTATGATAAATCCTTATATTTAGGCCCTATATACAATGAAATATTTACACAGAAAGAGGCCATAATATACCTTTTTTTAATTTTTTTGGCTGAACTAGCCCAATGACTAGCTAATTGAGGGTTTTTAAGAAAATATGGGGAAAGACCCCTAACTCACACACGCCTATGTACAGTGAAATGGTAGGGATAGCCACAATGTTTGGGTGATTTTGGTAGGGTGAGGTAGCTCACTATGGCAATTTGGATAGCCAAAAAACGGCTATCATTAGCCCTCCCCCCTGATAATGGTATATTCATGTACCATCATAGAGCATCTTTTCCAAAGAGAGTGCTTCATAGTCCTTGAAGAGATCTTCATTGTTTGGCCCCTTGGCATTTTGGCTCGAGTTACACTCATGCTTCATGGAACAATACTTACATGAGATAGCTGCCCTTTGACAGATGTTTGGTAGATCCTTTGGTAGAAGGCGACTCAAATAGGGCTTCAAGCGATAACCATTTACCTTCCTAGAGTGCTCTTTCCCATTCAAGTCCATAAGTTGATAGTAGCTTGAATTGAAATCCTTCTTAACTATGTATGGCCCCTACCATTTAGTTTTAAATTTGGCATCAAAACGATTATCGAGTCGATTTTCATACCTTAGCACAAGATCTCCTTCATTGACGCCTTTGTCCTTTAGTTTCTTGTCAAGCTTCTCCTTCGGCTGCGTAGCTTTCCTCTTGTAGCACTCATATGTTGCTTCTCTTTTCCACTCAAGATCCGCTAAGGTAAGAATTCAATCCATCCATGCTTCTTGATCATCTTGTGCTGCTTTGCCATGAAATCGCATTGTTGGAATGTTGAGCTCAATTGGTTGTAAAACCTCTTGACCATAGACCAGGTGAAATGGTGTAAACTCCGTGGCTTCCCTATATGTAGTTCAATACGCCCACAAGGCACCATCCAAGAAGTCATCCCACAACTTTGTCTTGTTTCTCACCATCTTTCTAATGATGCCTGCAATGACACCATTATCTTTTTCTACCAGACCATTTGACTGGGGATAGTAGGGTGTACTGTGACGATGTAGAATGTGAAGTTCTTCACAGACTTCTGTGAGCAAGCCCTTTCTACACCTTGGACCATTATCAGTAACAATCTCCAAAGGTGTGCCAAATCTACAACAAATGTGAGTGTAGACAAATTTGCTCACTATCCTCTCATTTACCTTTGCCACACTTTGTGCTTCCACCTACCTAGTCATATAGTCTATAGCCACTAGAATGTAGAGTTTACCATTTTTTGTCCTAGGTAGAGGACCCATAGAATCAATGCCCCACTTTTCAAAGGGTCCATTTGCAAGCACGATTTGCCTTGGACCATAAACCAATCTTCTATTCCCATTTACCTGACAATTGTGACAACTTTTACACCAATGTTGGACATCCACATGTAGACTTGGCCAAACATACCCCGCAAGCAAAATCTTCTTCACAGTTAACTCTTGGGCAAAATGACCACCACATGCCTCTTCATGCAAACCTTTTAGAATGGCTAGAATTTCCTTGATAGTTGGTACTCTTCTGCACACTTGATCATTCCTCTTTGATAGAGGGATCCTTCTAGGAAGAGATACGCACTTGCCTTCTTCATCAGTCTCCTCTTCTGAGCCTTTGTAAAGTCTTGTGGAAACTCACCCTCCAAAATGTAGCTAATAATGGGAGTCAATGACTCCAATCCCTGGTATCTCGGTTGCTTGACAGTTGCTGCCACCATGATGACCTGCACTTCTTTCTCAACACATGTAAGTGCTTGTTGTGCAAGTAAATCGGCATCTTCATTTTGTTTCCTAGGAATATGATATAGTTGCACTTCTTCAAACCGATTAAACATCCTACGAATGGCATGAACTTTTGTCCTTAATCTTTCATTCTTGCATGCCCAAATGCGTAAAATCTGTTTAACAAAATGAGAAGTGCATCCCCCTTTACCATGAGACGTTGTATCCCATGGCCAATGCACATCTTCAAACCATGAAGTAGTGTGTCGTATTCTGCTTCATTGTTTCTAGTTGAACCTTGTAGATTGACCTTCTCTTTCATGACCACTTCTCCACTTGGGTTGAGCAATACTAGCCCTCCCTCTGCATTTCACGCACCTTAATCTCCTTCTCATGTACCCTATAAGTAAGGATCCCTCCCAATTGTGCACGCACACTATCTTCCACCTTGAAAGAGTATTGGAACTCTTACAAATCCATAATCCACTTTGAGATCCTAGTACTAAGATTCATTTGAGATGACACCCAAGGGAACAAATTTCTGCAGTGAGAATTACAAAAGGTTTTGGTAGCAGGTAGGAACTAAACTTTCTCACCACAAACATGAGAGAAAGCATCATGAGTTCTTCTTCTGTGTAGCCTCTCTCCAAAGCATTCATGACCCTACTAGCAAAGTAGATGGGTCGCATCCTGGTACTGTGGGGATCTTGTTGTAGCAACATAACACCAATTGTTTCCCTTCCAACACTAGAGCTAACAAAGAATGTGTACTCCCAAGAAGGAGGCATGACTGTTGGTAGCTCTGACAAAATGATTTAAATGTTACAAAATTACTCTTCAAGCTCATCAGACTATGCAAATTCTACTTGTTGCATCAACTTTTGCAAAGGATGAAGCAACTCCCAAGCTAAGTGAATAAAGCGTGACATATACTTCACCTTTTGAATGAATGAGATGACCTCTTTGAGATTCTTGGGTGATGGGAGCTCAATAAGAGCCTTTACCTTTGAAGGATCCACCTCAATGCCTTTATAGGAAACCTTGTGACCAAGCAAGATCACTTCATCCTCACCTACTGACACTTGTCGGGGTTGAGTTGACCTCCCATGTCATAGAGCTTCTTTAAACCTTCTTCTACCCTTTGTGGACGCAATGATTTTGAGCTATAAATGCAAAAATCATCAATTAAAACCCTAATGGACTTTCCAAAGAATGCTTGAAACACCATGTTCATGAAGCGTTGAAAAGTTGCAGGAGCATTTGCCAGACCAAATGGCATGACTCTAAAAGCATAACAACCCCAAGGAGTGATGAAGGTTGTTTTCAACTGATCTTCCAATGAGATACCTATTTGAAAGTAACCCGAGTAGCCATCACACACAGTGTACTTCTCATGACCAGCTACCTCATTTAGTATCTCATCCTGAAATGGGAGGGGAAAGTGATCTCTTTTTGTTGCCTCATTGAGTGTTCAGTAATCCACACACACCCTCCACTTGAAATTTTTCTTAGGAGTGATAACAACGGGAGAGACCCACTCTGAATTCTCCACTCGATAAATGAAACCTGCTGTTAGAAGCTTTCTTACCTCCTTGAGTAAATCCTGCTCCTTGATGACTCCTAGCCTTCGTAGCTTCTGAGCCTTAGGTGTGGCCTCTGGCTTCCAACTCAATTTTGTGTTGAACAACATCTACTCCACGCACATCGGTGTAGTCTTTAGCAAAAAGCCTAGGAAATTTCCTTAACACACCTTTGAGCTCCTCTCTTTCATCCTTTGTAAGTGTTGTAGACAACATACCTTCTAACATTCCTTCATCTTCCACCTTTTGGTTCTCTTGGGAACCTACCTCTTCCAAACCTCGAGAAGAGGTCTCCTGGTTGTTTGGCTTAAACCTTACCCCCATGACTTCAATGGAGGACTCCTCTTCAGTAATGCTGCCGCTACTTTCTTCTTCTGAAGTGTTTTCAGTCCAATCTTCTTCCGTCTCACTTCGAGATGATTCTTCATGGAGCTCGTCTTGGCGTTGTTCCTTCATGTCAAAGACAACCTTCTTGTGATTGTCATTCCTGCAAATTAGCTTTCCACTCTCCCAATCCTGCAAAGCTCGCATTTTCATTAGCCATGGTCTTCCTAGGATAAATGGGTAACCATTTCCCTTGGTAGACATGACATAGAAATCCACTACCTTCTTAATGCCAAAGGCCTCCACAAAAACATTTTTACAAATGCCTACGCACCTAGCCTTGCTATTGTTTGCCATTTTCACTTTGATTTCAGGTGTCTCATGGATGTGAATGCCTAGTATTTGCATGAGTCCCTCTGTCATGATGCAAATTTGTGCGCCCCCATCCACTAGACCTTTCCTAACCAATCTTCCTTTGATGTAACAATCTAGCACGGGTGTAATATCCTCATTCATTTCAGCTTGTGCAATTTTTACAACAGGTACACTCTCTTTTACCTTTCTCTTAGTGCTAACTAACTTTGTTAAATCCCTCCTAACTTGTGGGCATAATGCAAGAAACTGAGGCCATGAGATATTAGGACCCTTACCTTTCATGTCTTCCAAAAAGTTGTATGGAGCCATACCATGTCCAAGAGGGAAGTCTTGGAGATTGATATGACGTCGAGTCCTCTTAGCTTCCTTGGTCTCCTTTGCCTTCTTGCCTCGTCCATGGTCACTCTGTGATGTGACACCTTCTTTCTCATTACCCTTCCCTCAGCCACGCTTAATGCCATTTGCTTCCATGTCAACCTCATTTGAATTTGTCACCTCTACCACATGCACATTTGGATCTGGCAAGGGTGGAACTTCTTCTACCCCTGGTGGAGGTGGTTTTGGTCCATTTGGTCTTTGTAGAAGCCTTGGTTGTTGACCAGTTCCTTCACCTGCATTCATCACTGGGTAATTCAAGTTAGGTCTCCCTGGCTCCCCACGGGGCCAAGGACAATTATACATCCCATGTCCAGACTCACCGCAATTCCAACATTTCAAGACTCTCCTAGGTCGTGAATCTCGCTCTTCAGACTTCTTTGCTTGTCCCTTTGGACCTACAACTTGTGCAAGGTGAATTGATAAGCTGCTTAAAGATTCATTTAACTTCTCAATCACTTCCGTCGTTACCTCAGGAAGCTCCCTAGATGTTGATGCTTGTGACTTACCTTTGGGTCTAAGACCTTCTATTGGAACCTCCCCCCTTAAGCACTTGAGTTTCCTATATTTCTCAGCAGCCCTAGTTTCAGCTGCATCAAAGGTAGCAGGTGCACCGGCCCCAACTTTTACCTTAAGGTCAGGAAAGAGTCCGGATATGAACCTCCCCTTCTTTAGAGATTCTGCACCATCACCAAGTCTAGCAACATTTCATATCCATAGAGCCCAAAGACGTAGAAACTCTTTCTTGTACAAGTAGTAGTCGTCTAAGTCTTTTTGCTTATGAGAAACAATGTCTTGCCATAGTTTTTGAGTGTTTTGGGGATCAAAGAAGTATTTCTTGAAACGATTCAAAACTTATGTGTAATTCCCCTTAACTTCCTCAGGCAAAGAGTCAAACCAAGTGCTAGCATCTTTCCTAAGGACCACCTCAAACATTTCTACACGTTCTTGATCAGTTACTATCCTCTTGATACGGCAAGACATCTTGAAATTAAAAATAATTCTGCATCCTCTCTAGTCTCTCCAAAGAAAAGAGGATATCCAGACATTTGGCGTTGGCTCTCCATTGAATTGATTTCAAACTGACGCGTTTTTGTTTTTTCTTTCTTTAAAAGATTTACACAATAATATTTTCTAAATTGCAATCTATTCTACAACAAAATAAAAATACTCACATCAAATGACCTATGATAATCAATGAGAGGTAGGATGACAGGGTTTGGTGATGCGAGAATTTCTCCTACTCTTTGGGCACCAACCATGAACACCATACGTTGTTGAAAATGGATTTTTCTACTAATTGCGATGTTTACTCTAATGTGTGGGGTGAAATGGTAGGGGAAAACCTCAATTCCTGGGCCATTGTCCATGGTCTATGCATGCCCTAATTCTTAAAACAAAACAAAAATATAGACATCCAGACTAAGGTCGTACCTAATGAGAGGCAAAATAAAAGGATTTACTGAAGCGTTTATCTCAGCCAACCTAAGATGACCTAAAATTCTACGAATTACACGTTGACATTGCAACTTAGTACTAACAATTATGTGTACCTTTTGCCTTGCAATGGGAATGAAGGGATCATACAAATTCTCCTGATTCATGCAAACTTATTGACTATGCTAAAAGGTTGATCCTACACAAAAATACACAAGCCGTCCTCAGTGGGGGCACCAATTTGAGGCGGTCCGGGGTAGGCAACAAGAAGAGTGGCCTCTAAGCTCTCCTCTAGGCTCCTGTGCAGCTCAATTGGGTTGCGGTTGGAAAAAACCAACAAACACACACACAAACCCGCAGCCTAACCCTACACAAATTTGGGGCACCACCTAGTTTTGGATGAGAACTAGGACCCATAAAGAGAGAGAGAGAGAGACAAAGAGAGATAGTGCTCGGGCTGCTTTGAAATGTATCGGCAGTGATCAAGCAAACACAATTATATATGTAAGAAAGAGAGAGAAGGGGAAGGGGGTGCTTGTTGCATTAATACCTTCTTACAAATCTGTCATGACCAATCAAAGTGAGATTAGTATTTGTTCAGCATAGCTTGAGTAAATTACATCACAACACATCACAAGAAAATCCACCCCAATCACTGTCTTAGGGCCAGGAAAGTCCTCTCCACCCTGTCGCCCTCTTACAGTATGTGGGATTTATGGCTAAATTGATGACAACACCCAGAGACAAGCTATCAAGAACTGAAAGAAAACACCAAGACACTTATACATCATTTTTTTCCATTACTTCACGTTGGAAGAGAGAAAAAGTATCCAAGCTTAGTCCAAATCCACCCTCCTTGATTCAACAAATCTTGGGCTTACACTAGTAGGAGAAATGATAGATTTCCTACTCTCACTTGAATGATCACTCTCTCTTACAATGTCATAGAGCTCCCTTGCTAGTCACCCCTAATACAACACATGCATATGCATAAGACAATGAGCTTCCACTCAAGAGCTCCTTCTAAAGAGGTTGAGCTTGGCTTCTCAAGCTATAGCATAGTGCTCTTGCTTATGGCTCCCCCCTTTTGTGCTAGCTACACCCTCCTTTTATAGCAATTTTGAGGGCAAGGGTTACTCCTCTAACCATGGTTTGGTAAGATTTTTAGCACTTATCTAATTTCTTTTGCTTGGAATTATCAAGAAGTTGATGGGGATAAATGAAGAAAAGAGAGAGGAGAGAAGTGGAGGTGATAGGACTTTTCATACTAGGTTAGTGTTAGTAAATTAGTAGAGTTAGTATTTTTATTGATTTACAAATGGAATTGGATATTTACAATGGGAGTATCCATGTAGGATACAAATAAGGAAGAAAAAACTCTTAATAGGCAAGAAAACATGGATTTCATACAATGTTGATGCTCCAAGTGTCTTGAGTAGGGTCAATTTTGACGCTTGTTGATGGTCCACTAGCTTTGACGCTACGTTTTCTCTGCACTCTTGACCTACCTTGGGAGCCAAGGTAATTGAATATGAGTAATCAATCAACACGGTGCTGTCTTTCAAGAGAAGAGGATGAATTTTGTGGTTTTTTTGATAGATATGGGTAATATGGAAGAGGAAAAATGAGACTAGGTGGTCAATTTTGTAATGGAAGTATGTGTAGGAGACATAAGTTCACCATGGTTTCTCTTATTCTTCAAAGTTAAGAAGAAGGTGAGTAGAGTGCAGAGAGGAGTGGTGAGAGAGGTGGGGATGATGAGTGGAGAAGTGTGCGTGAAAGAGGAAAATAATAAAGTGGAAGAGGGAGTGTGGCTGCATAGAATGGCACACCAGGGTCCACCAATAAAATCATAGCTCACAGCTCGTAGCTTAAAAAATATGAAACAATTGAGGTACAAGTTCAGCCCACGAGCTACAACTTTTGTTTGTATCACCTTTTCAAATTCGGAGAGCAAGTGACCTTTAAAATTTTAGCAAAACCGACCGTCTTTTTCCACTGCACAAAGTCCTTGTGGGGTCCTTCTTTGGATGATTCTTTTGAATGCCTCCAAGAGTGAGCCCTCCATAGTGCATGCATGCATGCCACATACCCTTGACCTTATTTGGTAGGTCTATAATTGAAGATATTGTTGAGATCATGATATAAATGAATAGTACAACTAAGGAAATCAAATATTGAGGGGTCTAAAAAAATATGTACATGTCAAATATAAATAATATAGGTGGAAAAAATATAAAGGGGTCAAAATAAATCTCTCTCATTATAAGTCTACCATAAAAAGATGAATATTTTTGGTGTTCTAATTTATGAGAGTAATAGAGAATAGATGTAGGAAGGACAAAAATCACAATAGTGAAAAAATATACATATAAATAAAACTAGTTTTTTTGGATTTTTGTTGGGATGGAGTTACACCAAAATAAGAGAAGCTTGCATGGAATATTTCTTTATGGAATAAAGAGTATGGTGAGAAAAATTGTGATAATGGTGAGTCAATGTACATAGCATAAATAACACACACCTAAGTATAAATATTTAAATAAATACCAAAATAATTATGAAAAATCCTTATATTTAGGCCCTATATACAATGAAATATTTACACACAAAGAGGCCATAATATACATTTTTTTAATTTTTAAAATTTTTTTTGGCTCAACTAACCCAGTGACTAGCTAATTGAGGGTTTTTAAGCAAATATGCGAAAAGTCCCCTAACTCACACACGCCTATGTACCGGGAAATGGTAGGGATAGCCATAGTATTTGGGTGATTTTGGTAGGATAATATAGCTCACTATGGCAATTTGGATAGCCAAAAAATGGTTATCAATGTGTGCTTAGGTCTTATAAACTTGTCCTAGAAGTTTTGTTACGTTTGGATGTCATTTGATGCTGTAACAGATGTGATTAGCTTGCAAATGAGCGATTGGCTTTTGGTGATTTCAGTCACTTGAGTGTAGCCTGAGTTAGATGCGAGTTATTAGTTGTTTTTCGAGAGATTGACAACCTCTTGTAGCCTCTATGCACTAGTTGAGTCAGCTTCGTCCCATGGTTTGACAAATTTGTCGTGGTTCTCGCTAATACTGCAATAAGATAGGATGGTGAGGTAAGTCATGCGTCCCACAGGGGGGAGGAGTCCCTTACTTTCCCTCAACAAAAAAAGGGGGAGGCCCTTGAGGCTCCCATATGTACATGCCCTTAAGGGTTGCATGTCTAACCTCACGATCCTATCTTATTGCAGTATTAGCGAGAACCACGATTAATTTGTCAAACCATGGGACGAAGCTTACTCAAAGTCTAGTGCATAGAGGCTACAAGAGGTTGTCAATCTCTCGAAAAACAACTAACAAATCACATCTAACTCAGGCTACACTCAAGTGGCTGAAATCACCAAAAGCCAATCGCTCATCGGCAAACAAATCACATTCGTTACAGCATCAAATGACATCCAAACGTAACAAAACTTCTAGGACAAATTTATAATACCTAAGCACACATGCTTATGGTCTCAAATCCCACTTTAGGTCAAGTTCCAAAATCGCGATTATTAACAGCAGTGGATTTTTGACCTAGTTGTTTTTGACCCAGAATGCATCTAAATGCTTAGCAATGATGCTCCAATACCCCACCTATGCTTAGTTTTCGATTTAAAAGTATAAATTCCTAGTTATGATGAAATTAGGCCGCGGGTCGGCAACGCCAAAAGCTACAAAATATTGTGAACTGATTACGTCAATGCATAGAGCTTTTGCCTGCGGTTGCAATGCAGCAGACGCAATTGCAACATGACAACCGAGGAGGGAGTAGGAAGTGCGAGAAGGAGAGGAGTGAGCACCGTTAGCTGACGCTGTGTATTTCTTATCCAAAAACTTATAAAAAACTTACATAAATTGGCTTTTACACCTTAGCCAAAGTTTTTGGGTGGTCAAAACTAATATTTTGGAGTTCTACAAAGCTGGGAAATGACTGGCTCATACAATCTGGAAGCTTGTAGCCCCGACTCATTAATTACAGAGTTTATTCAAGAAATTAGGAGCTACAATATTTCCAATTTATCAAAATAATAATTGTTTTACAAAAAGAACTCCGAAAAATGGTGTCTGTGTTAGCTTGCTGCTAACATTCCCCCCCTCGCTTGTGTCGTCTCTTGACACAAATTTATGGGCTGAAATAATCTTCGGGTTGACGGTTGGCAAGGCGGTCTTTAAGGGCATCCAGTGCCTTCTGGTATCTGATTTTTCTTTCTTTCTCTGGCACTTGAAGAAATTGAATGGTCACTCTATTCTTCAGCTCCACCGCTGAGTAGCTTACAAATCTAGATGTAAGGTTGCTGATCACTAACGCAAATATCTTTGTTCGCCAGGTGAAGAATCCAATGTAGAAAGCTTCTTCAAATGCCAACATATTGCTTGATGGTAAGAACATACATCTAGCATAGAAGCCGTAAAGGACTCGTTCTGAAGGTTGCCCACTCAGATCATAGCATAAGCCTTTGTTATCTTCTAAAAATGACATCCATGGGGCTCTTGCTTGCTCAGGCTCATTAAATACTTGGATGCATGTGAGAAACATTTTGCAGATTTTATATAACATGGCGCAGAAGAGATCTGGTAGACTCTTGAAGAAAGACATGGCGCTCGTTAGGGTTTTCACCATGTATTCCTCTATTGCTTGTCCTTTCTCTGGAGCTGGCAGTCCGGGGTAGTTCAGCCAGGTTGGCCGCTTCTATGTTAGTGCCTCATGCTCTTGCTATGTCCTTACTCTAGCTACATGACAAAATGTGAGATCTCTTTGCAGAGCTGCAGGTGCTCTTGTAAACAGAATCAGATATCTTGAATTCTTGTTCAGCCAGCTTAGCCTCCACTTTGGGTTGGTCTTTATGTGTGCCATCTTCTTGCATGTCTTTGTAAAACCTCTCTTTTACCTGTAGTAGTTCCACTTTGATGAGAGGGTATGTCCGGGATTGCTGATGCCATTGCGCATTGATCTAATTGGGAGTGAGTTGAGTGACGTTGACAGAGTGTAGAACTCTCAACTCCCAATCCATTGCAGCTTTCCACTGCTCATCCACGTCTTGGGTGATCTTCTCTTTCAGTGCGTCCTCCTTAGCTTTTGATAGTTGGACCATTGGCACTATGTCTGCATCTATGATGTCAATCTGAAAATCCTCATCACCACTCGGCTCTGCTGTGGATTGTGTCTCAAAATCAGCAAATGAGATCGAGGATATGTCTACCTGCGGGCGGAGGCTCTGAAGTGCCTGCCTCTTCCTGCGTGTTCGTCCTTCCTTCTCTCAGGAGCTGGTTAACTCTCTTGAGCTCAGCTATTTCTTTGAGGAGCTCTTCTTCTCTCTGAACCCGCATCAAAGCCAGGTCCCTACGTTGTGATTGTTCCTGCTTTAATTCCAACTCAAGATCTTTGTTCTTCTTAACTAGTGCCTTGTACACTTCATCAGTCCCTTTGATCGAGGCCACGGCTGGATTTTCTCAGATTTGCCGTAAGAAGATTGCCTGATCATTGGTTCGCTATTCAGAGTTTTGTAAAGAGTTATTTGTAACATCTAATTGCACTTGAATTTTTTGAGTTGACAGGGATGTCGTAAGAAGTTCATTCGTAACTTCTGTCAGCTGCTTGTCTTTCGCTTTGCAGGCATCGGATAATTTGGAGAGCAAATCACCTAACTCCTCCATTTATTTTTGCTATCTGTCTCTAGCTAGCTGATGTTGTTCAGTTTTTTATTTCATCTTCTGCACCTGCCTCTGAAGATCGGTGATGATAGTCATCCTGTCTTCCAACTCTCCTTGGAGAGCATTAAGAACCATCTCAAGCTCTTTGGCCTTTGTGCTGCGGCTTAGTGTTGCTCAACGGAGTCTCTTCGTCATGTCTTGCATCTGCCTTGCATATTTGTTTACTTGTAATATTACCTCGTCGTTTAACTGCCAATCCTCCTATCTTGCCAGCTCAGGTGTGCCTGCAGCCTCATGTGTGTCTTTTTGATGCGTTGTAGCTGCTGGTTCTTCTTGTTTGGAGGTAGAGGGTTGGTCTTTTGCTTCGTCATCCTCAGGCCTTGTTGCCTCGGTGGTTTCTTGATGAGTGGAAGTAGAAGGGTGCTGGCCCAGATCTTGTTGTCTCTTCTGGTGCCGAACTCACTTACTTCTCTGGCTCGGGTTCTTTCTCTTGTGCAGTGGTAGCCTCTTTTTTTGGCTCTGCTTATTTATCAACCTCTTGTGCAGATTCACTTGATGTTTTCTCTTCAGCCTTTTGAGTAGCTTCGGCAGTTTCCTCTTGTTTAGGCTCTGCTTCTTCCTCTTTTTGCTTCTCGTGCTGGTCAGCCTCTTGTGCAGATCCTTTTTCTTTGTTGGACTCAGATTCATTGGTTTTCTCTTTCTTAGGTGATGGTGGTGGGCTTGGCATGGGATGGTCCTGTTGTTCTGTAGGCGGTGAGGTGGGTCTGGGAGACTCGTAACCTTGTTCTTGTGCTCTTCTCGAGCTGTCTCCTCGGCTTGTCTCTGTTCTTTCACCTCTTTGGGTATCCTAGCCGCTTCTTCTACTTCCTTTGGCTTGAGGGCTTTCGCTTCTTGGTACATTTTTTCCAAACGCTTTGTCGGATCTTGAGCCTCTTTTCTTGTATGATGCTTTGTCCTTGGGCCTTTTCTCTGGTTCCTTCCCTTGTGCTTGTCTACTATGATGGTAGGCCTATTTCTCTCTTTCAAAGCGTGCTTGTTTTTGTGCGGGCTCTTCTTGGTGGGCGGCCACAACTTTTCTTTTCCTCTCTTCTCGACGAGCTCTCTTTTCCTCATTATCAGAGCTCTCGCTGCTGTGCCTTTCTAGCGAGCTGTCAAACTAATTCTTCATCGGATTTATTAAATCTCTTTCCTGACCTTGTAGCTCTTGGAGAGGGTTGTGCTGCCAATATCCATGTATTTTGATCAGGAGCAGGTGGTAAATTGTCAACCATGCCAATGGCATGGTATGATATCCTTGTCAAGACTTCTGGCACACCCAAGTAGGTGATTTTTCCTTCTTTCTTGGTGCCCTTCAAAGTGGTCAGGACGTACTACGTGTGGTCCACTGGTTTCCTGGTTGTTGACTTTAGAACTTGCATAAATGTGATGGCCACCGCATGATTTGGTGTGGTGTACTTTGGTGGCTTTTTGCCAAAAAATGGAAGTGCTGGTGGTACAAGGGGGCTAGCTCTTCCACTTGTTTGTGAATCAAATCGGCAAAGGTGGCCGTGACGGTTTCCTTGGTAAAAGTTTCTGCTGTTTTCCTGTCCCTTGCTCGCATGGTCATTCCTTCTGTGGGCAGTCTGAGTGCCTCTACCACTATATCTTTAGTTATCACTACTTCGACCTTGTTCCCTTGGGGGTCAGTGATCTGTGCAGATCCATCTTCTTTAATGGTGAATAAAAGCTCGTAAGATTTCTCAAAATCCACTCCGCAAGGCTCCTATTCGTAGAAATCCTTGAGTCCCAGCCTGCGGTTAGCCTCTTTAGACTCTAGCTTTGCGGCTACATCATAGACTTCCTTCGGTAAGAGTTGCAACTCCACTTGATGTCCCTCTTCACTTTTGAACCTGTCGATGAAGACTGTGGTATGATGCTCTTCTAGCTGTTCTTTGGAGAGATAAGCTGCCTTGGCGGCTTTCACTGATTTTGGATCCAACTAATATGTAGGTAGTTCCTGTAGCTTTTTCTTTTGGTTGAGCTTCTTCTTGGCCCTCTCTGCTGCTTGCATGGCTCCAGTTCAGTGAATAGAGTGCAAAATTAGCAGATTTGTCGGAATTTTCTTTGAAATGTCCTTGAGTCTGAAATGCTGACAATTTTGGTCCAATTTGCTTCAAATCAATTTCTGAACAATCATAGATGCATAAAAACATGCAAGGAACAAAATTGTAAAGTCAATTTTTTTTTTTTGCAACCAAAGTAAATAATCGCGATTATTTATGGCTGAGTAAATTTTTCAACTTTTTGCAAACTTGGCTCCATAGGCTTGAAGTATATACCAAATACATGCTCTGAGTGAAATATGGGCTCATTTGGATGCATAGGGTGAAAATGGTAACAGATTTTGGCTTTAGGTCTCTAAAACAGTAGATATAAAGGAAATTTGAGATTTTGAGCTCCAAATTGGTTCAAAATTGGCTAGTGGGCTTAACACATCATATACTTTGAATCCATGATGGCAAAATATCCAAACTTCCCAATTCTGGCTAGAAAGTAAATAATCGCGATTATTAACTTTTCCAAAATTAATATTTTTTGGTACAAACTGATTCTAGGCATTGTATAGACCATGTATATGAGATAAAAGGTGATTTGGATCAAGAAATGTTGTCCATAACCCAAAATTTGGCTTGCAAAGACTTCTTTGCATTTTTTGACAATTTTCCAATTAATGGGTGGTCATTCTGGGTCATACTTGATTTTTGGCATGTAATAGGTGTGTACACGCAATAAGTGAGAATATGTGACAATTTCCAAGCAAAAATGATGCAAAAGTAAATAAGCGCGATTATTTACAACAGTGACAAATTCTTTGCAAAACTTACAAATTTTGACATAGACATATTCTATACACGTAAAACAAGTCCTAAATTGAATTTGGTCAAGTTTGGTCATGCCGGCATCACTTTGTGCTTTGTCGACTATGAAATCACCGTTTTCTGTGACTACACTGCCTGTTGGGTTGGTTGGTCCACTTTGAGGCTTTGGACTTGTCAGCAACATAGTCGCGAAGCAACCTGTCCAATTCTGGCTCATTTGGAGTCAGTTTGACCCTGTATGTCATTTGACGCTTTGGAACCTTCGAGCCGATTTTTGCTTTTCGAGGGCTTTGCTTGATGGATTTCAACAAACCAATCATATACATTGTATATGGACCTCATGAGCAAGCCATCTATGGAGTCAGGTCAGAATTTTGGCATTTGCCAAAAACCTAGCTTTTCTACTGTGGACTCCCTCGACCCCTGCCGAATGGTCATCTGATGATATAGAAAGGTTGTATTATGTTAGGGCATGCTATGGTTCAAATTTCATCTGATTTGGTCGAACTAGCAGGCCGCTATGGTCAGTTTTTGGTCGTAGGTCTTCGTGCACTGCTCGGTTTCTAGGGTTTTTTCTAGGGCTTTAGACTAGCTACCGGCCGTACAAAATGGATCATTGACGAGTAAAGAACTTACCCCTCATGTCTTGTGTGAGACGGTGCTGAAAATGGTCGACTCTGGGCTCCAGAAAAGTCGCGTGAAAGAGGCTGAAATCTCTCTCTGCAAAGGCTGCAAGTGGAAATGAGGTGGTTTTAGCCTACCTTGGATATCTATAACCGGACTTCCCGAACCAATTTTCCCCAGATTCCTCCGTTAGTCCTACTAGGCCGTGAAATTTATATTAGACTCAAAAATTTCCCCTGATCGAACTCCTATAGCTCATTCTGCAAGAATGTTGCAAAAGTAGGCCTGGCCGACTAATTTACTCTTCCCGCTTCCATCTTCTGATTTCATTGAAAATTTTTGTGCTTGTCCGCCTTGTCTTTCTGATCACCATCGTGTCTTCTGTTTTCCATCTGAGCTTCCCTGCTATTTATTATTAATTTTTTACCTATTTATTTAAAAAAAACAAAGAAAATAGAAAAATGCTCTAAAAAAGTAAAGTGAAAATCAATTATTAAGAAAATCAATTGAAAAACATAACTTTATTGTTTTTTGTTGGATTTTTATTTTTTTAAGCCTCATTATCAATAAAAATGATAAAAAATACCCAAAAAGTGACTATTTTTTATGATTTTTTGATAGCATATACACTATTTACACTGATCGGGAAGATATTATCAGTGAATTTTCCCTTGATGATGAATTATAAGGGCATTATTAGGTAAGTTTGAAAAAAATCACACATTAACATCAAACCTTTTCCTCCCTCTTCAAACATTGCCCTTAATTACTTATTACTTAGTGCCCTTCCACCCCTCCTAGATGGCATACTCCAGGATGACTGTGTGACGGGTTGAACAATTGTGCCTATGCATAGTCGTGCTTGGCTCTACCATGCTATGAAGATCAATGCAATTCAAACCAACATTTGTGCAAGAGCTGGGTCTTGAGTAATTAACTCAAGGGTTTTCGATGTCGAGGTTTGTTGATGATGTCTTCCAAAGAGCAAATCTTGTAGCTTGTGTACTCTCTGTTTAATTGTACCATCTGGATGCTTCAGCACACTGATTGCCTGAGCTGCTGGTAGCACTTTTGTTTGTTGTCGAGCTTTTTCTCGCCATTGGTAGCTTGATCTACTTGGTGCTGTATGGTTTGGTGAAGTCTTTTGAGACTTAACTAGCCATTGCTTGATGGGTGTTACAATTTGTGGAGAAGATAAGTGCTCCTTTTTCTTCCAACCATTTTCATGTTAGGTTCCTTGCTCTGAAATGCTCGTCTCTGTGTTTTAACCCTTGGAACCTTCTTTTGTTTTGTCGGTGAAGTCTAAGGCACCCATATCTGAATCTGTTTATCCTTAAGCTGTGCTTTTGGTACCCAAATTTGCCTGACTCCTTCAATGCTACTTGTAGCATTTGATTGTCAAGGGGATAGAGAAGATTGATTACTTCGTGGTTTGGTCTGCTGATTGCTTCTTTTCCATTCCTCCTTGCTTGGTGCAAATGGAACAATGAGCTGCCCTCCTTTAGGTGATAGCTTTAGCTGATTTGTATCCCAGTCTGGTACTCCTTTGTAAGTTTGCATCCAAGGAATTCCAAGAATCATCGTCTCATTCATGTGTTCATCTGGTAAGCATACAAACTAATGAGTACATGAACATCCATGTACTATCACGTTCAAATTGACTACTCCCAATGTTGGGGTTGGGTTCTTGTTGCATCCTTTGATTGTCGCTATTCCTTCTGTCAATGCTTGACTTGTTGCCTTCTTGTATGTGGAATAACAGACTATGTTTACTCTAGCTCCTGTGTCGACCAAACAATTGGTGCTATGATTTTTGAGATGTACTTTGATGCGCAGGTCCATTCCATCTAACAGTCATCATCTGTTGAAACTGCGTGTTTAGGTAATTCCCATTGTCGATCATCTATTTCCAGAGTGTTGATGGGAATCGGTATTTGTTGATTCTTGAGAGCAGCTTTCTGCTTGAGTACCCGAAGTCGAGCTTCCTCTTGGGCTTCATCAATAACCTACTGTCGTTTAATCTCTCTTTTTTTGGCTGCATGCATTCTTTCGAGCAATTCATTGGTTAGCGGAAAATTCTATTTCTTTAAACGACATCCACTAATCCAATTAGCCATTGGTTCACCATCTAGGGTGGACAACTTTACTGCTCCACTTGCAAATACATCTTCAATAATAAACGGTCAATTTTCCTTTTTCTTAAACTTGGGAATGTGTTGCTTAAGGGAATAGACTAAAACTAAGTCCCCTTTCTTGAAGATTTTTGTGATTAAGTAGGAATCAAAAAACTATTTTTGTTTCCGCTTCTGTGCATAGATATGAGCTACAACAGTTAGCCTTTTCTCATCTAGCTTTTCCAAATCTTCAAGTCCTTCTGACAATTCATGTCCAGTCCAGTGAAGATTCTATGCTACCCTTAATGTCGGTAATAGAAATTCTATTGGAAGTATGGCATCAAGACCATAAACAAGGTTAAAGGGTGTAGCATTTGAAGCTGTTTTGAATGAAACTCGGTAAGCCCATAGAGTAGCATGGAGATTCATTTCCTAGTCTGTCCTTCGTAAACTAACCACTTTAGTCAGCACCGAGCTAAGAATTTTATTCGTATGCGCAGCTTGTCCGTTTGCTTGTGGGTGATAGGGAGCTGATTTGTTATGGATGACCATAAACTTATTAAGCAAATACTTGATTACCTTATTGAGGAAATGAGTTCCCCAATTCACTGACAATTTCTATTGGCAGTCTATATCTCGTGAATACATACTCATATAAGAATGTAGTAGTGGTTCTCGCATCATTCTTTTGAGTTGCTTTAGCCTCGTCCAACTTGGTCAAATAGCCCGTAGCTACAATGATATACTGAGCTTGGGTTCTATAAGCAGGTGGTTGTATTGGTCCAACAAAATCTATACCCAATTTTGCAAAATCTCTAGCCCCCATCATTGGTCTTAAGGGCATGCTATCTACTCATGTTGGCATTTTTGCTCGTTGACAAGCATCACATCTTCGAACATATTCTTTAGCATATGAAAAAAGTGTTGGCCACCATATGCCTGCCATCAAGATTGCTCTTGCAGTGGTCTCACTAGAAAAGTGACCTCCACCTAATCCAGCATGTGCTAGTTCTATAATTGGAAGTATACTAGTTCTATAATTGGAATATACTTATTTTCATTTTCACAAAGACGCAAATTTTGATCTTTACCTCTCCGATACAATTGGTTCCCAATAAGAGCATAGTCTCTTGCTTCAATTTCAATTGCTCTTTGACGGCGTTTACTTATATCCTCAGGAAATGTTCGGCTCGATAAGTAGGTAACTAGATAATTACTCCACTTAGGAACATGTGACATCTGAAACAATGTTACCTGAGCTATGGGTGTTTTCTTTTGACATTGAGGGAAATCCTTTAAAAAAGATCAAACATCTATCCTCATAGTCGGCCAAAATACTCCAAGTCTGACAATTCGTTGCATAGTTTGGTCTTCCGCAAAGTGAAGTCCTACTATGTTAACATGTGTTGACTTAGGTACTGTTCTTTTTCTTCAGGATTAATGCATAAAAGCAATATCCCGTCCTCATTTCTTTTGTATAGCCTACGAGCTAGTAATTGGTACATAGCCAATTGCTCAATTAATCCAATTGTGATAGGAAGTGGTATTTGTGAATCCACTTGAGCAATTGTCATCAATGACACAATGTTTTCCGACCATCTAGGTATCATTTCCACAAAGAACAAATAGGCATCTGGTAGATCATCATCTACCCCTTTAGGTGATTCTCATGAAACAATCCTTAACAAATGACCTGCTCGTTGATGTGTAGTGCCTTTTCTTACAACCACAGTGAAATCAAATTCGAGAAGAATGATGAACCACCTCACTATTCTCCCTGTGTTGCATGTCTTGTTGACCAAATATAACAAAGCTTGGTGGTCCACAAAGAACACAAACTTGTTGGCTAATAGGTAATGTCTATACTTTTTAACAGCATAGATCACTCATAATCCTTCCCTTTCGGTGGTGGTGTAATTATTTTCCTCCATGTTCAATTGTCGGCTAGCATAAGAAATAAGAAAGTCAATTTTTCCATCTCCCGGTTGAGCTAGTATACAACCGATAGCAAATTTGGAAGCATCTACATATACGTGGAATATCTTATCCCAATCTGGTGCATTCAATTTGGAGTTGAGGTGAGAGATTGTTTAAGCTTTATTAAAGATTCTACACATGCCTCGGTCCATTTAAAGTGCATAATCATGTCCAAGAAGTTTTCCTTGTCTTCCCATGAATATGCACTTTTCAGGATTTAAGCAAATCCTATAAAGTCTACATTTTTCGAATACCTTTTTGAGATGTTCAAAATGATTGGCCTGGATTGATGAATGTACGCATAGATCATCCATATATACTTCTAAGAATTTTCTAAGATATTCTTTGAAGCCATGGCTCATCAATCTTTGAAATGTGGCTGGAGCATTAGTTAACCCAAACGGCATAACCCGATAGGCAAATATATCCCATTCTGTTGCAAAAGCAGTTTTATGCTAATATTTTGGGTCAAACAAAAGTTGATTGTATCCAGAAAGTCCGTCTAAGAAGCTGTAAGCTTCTTTTCCTGCAACTCGTTCTAAAACATGCTCCGTTATCAAAAGAGGAAAGTTGTCTCTAATGGTAGCTGCATTCACTTTTTGAGATTAACACACACTCGTAATTTTCCATTCTTCTTGGGTATTACCCAATTGGAGACACCCAATCTGTATATTCAATTTCGTAAATGAATTCAACTTCCTTTAGTTTTTCAATCTCTTCTTTTATCTTCTTGGAAAATGTTTCATTATACGTGTATGGTCTTTGTCTACTTGGTTTCCCATCATTTCTCATGGGTATGGTATGTTGACAGATTTCTGGATCAACACCCTTGAGATCCTTGTAAGACCAAGCTAAGATATCTCAGTATTCCTTTAACAAGCTTAGCAAAAGCTTTTCTTTTTCTTCGGCTAGGTCATTCGCAATGTAAGCCTGTGTAGGCTCTTCTCCTGATTCAGCCGAGTCTATCCTTTTAGTATTTTTAGTTCCTTCGTAAGACTCGCCCTGTTTCCATAGTTTCCTAACAAGTTGTTCGACTATGATTTTCCGATCTTGGAGAGTATACTTTTTGTAATGGGATAATACATGCATTACATCCTTACCATGGTTGTGTATATCTCCTTTAGAGATTTTTTCAACTCTTTATATTTCTTTTTCCGCTCAACTCGTGTCATGAGTGGTTTCTTGTCCTGTGGGTTTGCTTGAGTACCCTTCCTTGTTTTTCTCGATGTTTGAGATATTTCTGAGTTTTTGGTTGAAGGATATCTGCCAGTTATTTTGTCCTTGACATAATCATTTGCATCTATCTGCATCAAGAATTGTGTTCTACTAGAGACTAATGGCATAGCTTGTGTTCTCACAATTTTGGTGTCTCTCTTTCGTCTATATTATTTTTGTCTTCTTGATTTCTGGTTTGGAAAGTCAAAAAACTTTTCCTCCCCTCCTTTTAAAAGTAGCTTAGCTCTCGTATGCTCTTTTTATGACCCCGAATCTTCTGAGGTAGCTGAGTGTTCATCTAACTCATCAGTTGCATCGTAATAGAGGTCTGAAAAGACTTGTTGAGCTTTCATTAAGTCCTTGGGTTCCTCATCTTTTTCTTCAATATTGAGGATTGAAATCATTTGGATGGGAATTATATCGTAGCCATCCTCATTGCAAAATTGAGAAGGCATAGACGTATTCACACATACATCCATTGTCGCTAAATTTGAGTCCACTCGAATGGCTCAAGCAAATGCTCTGGAAAAAGTTCAGCTACATAGGCTTCGTCTGTGCAGTCCCTTTCTAGGATACATTCTTCTCGTCTTAAGCGTCCATTTTCTAAATCTCCACACATCCAAATAGGAGTGTCTTTGTTTAACCAGGATGGAAGTTTAGTTTCAACCGAAGAGACTGAATCAAACGCTTGGATGGGTGTTTTCAAGACATCTTGATATAAAGTGTGATCTTTTAGATTGACTCTTATTATAGATCCCACTTGCTTCAAGTACAGATAATTGTTTCCCCAATCTTGGATAAGTTGTACCTGTCGCATGAAAGGTCTTCGCAATATGATTTCATAGTTGAGTTTTTTCTAAAGTCTACTATGGCAAAAGTGTATTGATATTCAATTCCACAGGAATTGACTATCACTTTTTCAAGCATCCCTAATGGTCTCTCAATGTGTCCATCAACCATTTGCAATTTCATTCGAGTTTGTCTAATGGCTGGCTGTCCCCAGGATTTCCATACTGCTTTAGTGGCTATGGCTATGCCAGCTCCACTATCCAGTATCGCCATGGTTTCAATGTCATTATATTTCACTGGAAGGATGGTGTTTCCTTCTTCTCCTTCATAATCTTCTCCAACTTTTTTCATGGGAACTGATCGAATCTCTTTGTTGTCCATTTCATTTTTCAATTTTCCCAATTTTTTTGAGATTAATCCCATTATCCCCCCCTTCTCTAGGATTTTCTATAAATCATTCCATAGGTATGGTTTGAGTTTTAACAATTCTCCCAAGGTAAGAGTGTATTGGATGGGTGTAGACATGATTGAATGAATGTTGTCTACTTCTAGGGTCTGTTCAGGTCTTTTTACTTTCGTGGTCTTACACACGATGGATTCATCTTTGTTATCTCCCAAGTAAGAAGGTAATGTTTTCAAGGTCAATGGTTTCAACATTGTCAAAGTTTCAGATCTGCAATCCTCGTACAAGGATTGTACATCCACGTTCATATCAGAAGGTAGGTTATCCAACCATACTTCCTCTATAGGAGTTGACTTTAGAGTTAGGCTCCGATCATTGATCTCTCTTACTTTTTTCCATAAGTGTCCTGGCCAGTCTTCCTCCACGAATGGAATTCCGTCTAAGGCATCTTCGCTATCAGGCACTCTGGTTCTTTTGTTTCAAGGAGGGTTTCTGCTCCCACCTCGTATTTTTCTTTAGTGTCTCTCACCACAAGATCTTCAGGTTTTGCGATACTTTCAAGCTTGGGGTTTTGTTTTTCCAGCATTTCTTGCGTGATTCTTACCAAATTTTGATAAGCTTCCAGCTTTGCTGCTTCTATGTCTAGAGAAGGATAGTTTTTCCATTTGTTTTCCATGTTTTGGCATGCTCTAAGTCTTGCTTGTTAGGCTTCCAAGGCGGCATTAATAGGCTTAAAAATTTTATCAACCAGAATGGATACCCCAGATTTCACGGTTGTTTCCTTGAATCTACTTCCAATTTTTTTCAACTTTTCCTGGAGTAGCTTTTTTGCTTTCTCCTCGATTTCAACCCGTTGTTTTTGTTTTCCCATCTCATATCTTTTGCTTCTGCTTCTTTTGATTCTTTGAGAAGAAACTTTTGTATTTTCCAAATCATCAGAGGAGTTGTGTTTCTTTTTCTTGGCCTGGGCTCTAGTGATTACCTTGATTGGAACAATCGGTTCACTCTTTGATGAGCTACTAGGTATCACTTGGACTACGTTTACTACGGTCTTACCCTTGTTCAAAGGATTTTTAGAACAATCTTCCAGAAAGTGTCCTCCCATTTTGCAACATTGTATGCAATAGGCTTCAACTGGTTTGAGGTTTTTGTTAGACTCTGGACATTCGTTTTTCCAATGATCATCATCACCATACTTATGACAATTTCCTATTCTTGGCTTCATCATGGGTATTACCATGGGAGGTCTGACACCTTGTTTAGCTACATAATACATTGGTGCAAGCTCTGGTGGAGCATAAGTCACAGTTTCTTCCATTGGTGGTGGATGTGAATTATACCAATCACCTTCTACCATTACTGTAGATGGACTAGGCTCTGCATAGGGTGTAACAGGCACTAATTCTTGTTCATCTATGACTCCTTTAGAGTGCATGTACTTTACAGGCACTGCATTATGTCCTGGATATGGAGGTTGTTGTCCCAGCACAAGTTGATGTCTTTCCATACCTTGGGCCATATTAGGCTGATATCTGTACATGGGTTGTCCTTGTGGCCTCATGGGCACGTATTGGACATTCCCATCATACTTTGGTCTGAAGTAGCACTCATTGGTCTCATGGTTGGTCTATTTTCTCTCGATTGCACACCATTTTTGTGGCCTAATTGGTTGTCCCTGTAGAGGAATCCCCTGTCCTGGTCACCTCATGGGTGCTTTTTGCATGTTGTTCCTCATGTCGTTCATACTTTTAGCATATCTTCTATGGCTGAAAGTGATGCTGCAGTAGCCGTTCCCACTTGTGCTGGTTTAGTGGATGTTGTTTTCTCGCTTTGGTTATCCTTAGGGACATCTTCTTTGTTGAAAATTTCACAATTGTCTCCTAAGTCAATAGCATCTGAGACACACGCTTCTAGGGTTGTATGCTTTTTACTATAGAGTATAGCATGAAGTTCTTTGTTTAGTAGTCCCTCCAGAAACAAAGATACAAGTCTTTCTTCTGCAGGTATTTCCAGCTCTAGGCATCTCGCAATGTATTGTTTCATTTGAGTTGCACAATCCCTAACATACTCACCATGTTTCTGTTTACAACTATAGATTTGAGCTATCGTATGGTGTTTGATCCTCATTTTGGAACAAGCAGCTACAAATCCTTGAGCTAATGTGTTCAATTCCATGATTGACCTTGGTGGAATGTTTTGGAACCATGTCAATGCTTTTCCTTCTAATGCCATTCCACACCCCTCGAATTGGGTATGGAAATCGAATATACGTTCTGCTCTTAGCACTTGTTTAAAGCTTGCTAAGTGGTCATATGGATCCCCTGATCCACTGTATTTTTTGACCCATTTTTGAAAATCGGTTGGTCTGACATGTCTGTTTGGTTCAACTCCCCGTCTTCTGGCAGTTGGTCCTGTTCCGAGTCCTTTAAACCAGTATGTTGGAAATAGTGACTCATGTAGCCCTGGATTGGCCATAGTGTCACCCGGTTTTCTACATGATGAGGTGGTTTCTGGTTTCTTCACATTACTCTTAGATGATCTTTCACGGTGTTCATCTCTTGGAATTGTCTCTAGTCCTTGTCCTAATATCCAATCCCGTATGGAATACCCTTGGTATTTCATTTGATCTACCTCCTAAGGAGTCATCATAAAAAAAATTTTGTTATAACAATCCCTAAACAGGTAGGTAATCGGTAGATCCGTTGATCCCTTATCTTTGATCTTGAAGATATAGATGATCTTCATGGCCGTTAGTTGTCCTGGTTTGGCATGAGAAGTCCACAGAAGATCTTTTATGTTTCTATCTTCCCAACAATAGACTCAGATCCTAGGATTATCCGTACTAAGCTGTTTCAAAGGCTTCAAATCTACTTGATCGTATCCCTTGAATTCTAAAGTTGGTGATCCTTCTTTTGCTGACATATCTGGGATTATGGTGTTTACTTCTAACCTCCATTTGTCTATCACATCAGGGTTTTCGACTAGTAAATACTGAGTTCCGTTTCGATCTGTGTACATTTTTCCTTGTTTGTTTGCCCTAACCTCTTCTTCGAACTCAATACCATGGTCATCAATGCGAATAGCATACTCCTCGTTAGGGTCCAAGTAAACCTGGGCTCCATGACACTTTTTCTTGTAAAAAAGATAGTATATGCTTATAGCACACGCTCGTTCCAGTTTCTGAGTGAGTCGAGTAAGAAGACATTTCGGATGTTGAATATGAAAAAGTGTATGAGACTTCTTCAAGAATTGTATGCAAGGAATTGCCTTGATTCATGCTTTCTTCGGTGGATATTCTACTGGAGGTTTCTCTGAGTATGCCCTGATTTCCTAGTACATGACCAGATCTAAGGTTCATA
Organism: Adiantum capillus-veneris; assembly: GCF_014529385.1. NCBI lineage: Eukaryota > Viridiplantae > Streptophyta > Polypodiopsida > Polypodiales > Pteridaceae > Adiantum > Adiantum capillus-veneris. The sequence goes on along the minus strand of NC_140960.1, from coordinate 106,455,539 downwards.
TAGACTTATGAAGCCCTGGATAGAGTACTCACCGTTGGATTGACTTGTCGTCAATTTTCACTTGATTTGATTGCAAATTTCTATCAAGCCACCGATTCCTCGTCTGCAACCTGATTCCTGTACAAATTTGATCAAGTTAGCTATTCGTCTATATAGACAATAGAGTTTTTGCTAACTCTCATGATTGGTCTCTATGTATCACTTCAAATCGAGCTATGGGAGTCAAAATTTGACTTAGCAAAAAATCAAAGGTTTGATCTACAACCTGAAAATTGAGTGTACGTGTACCATTTTGATATGATTGAACCCAAAATTGCCTTGTGGCTTTATATTATTTTGGTCTAACATTGTATAAGTTCAAAAATCAAAATTGATGTCTCTGGATAGCAGAAGTAAATAATCACGGTTATTTATTTTGGTAAATTTTCAGCACTTTTTTGATTGGTTTTGCAAGTACACAACTTGTTAAAGTCTCTGGACAAGTTTCAACAAGTTTGGACAAAATATGATCATCAACTGTTTTGTGTCTACAGAATCTAATTTTGAGAATCTGGCTTAAGTCTCACTTTTGAGATCCAAATTTCACCAAAATTGATTTGTGAAGTCCACTTGGTATGCTTAACCTTGTGGTATACTCAAACTTGCAAATTTCTCAAGTTTGAAGCAGATGTAAATAATCACGATTATTTACTTCAGCTATATTTTTGTAATTTTTTGTCCTAACTTTGACATAGATCTGTTAAGCACCTTAAGTTAAGGTCACTAGCCAAGTTTCATCAAGTTTGGACAATTTTTGTTCAAATGGTCATCAATTATCTGCCCGCAGACTAACTTTACAAATTTGGTCACAATTTTCAATCTAGTGATCCAAATCTTACCAAATTTGGTTTGTGGGCTTATTACAACATGTTAAAACTAGTGGTGTGCTGACTTGGTCAAAAAAGTTGAAAAATTGGACAGATGTAAATAATAGAGATTATTTACTACTGATAAATTTTTGCATATTTTTGGTCAACTGAGCATGTACACATGTTTATCACATTAATATAAGCCTATGAATCAATTTTCAACAAGTTTGGACAAATTTTCTCCAATTTACACTCAAGATTCAAAAAATCAGTACAAACTTTAGTTGTTTACCCAGTTTTTTGCCAGTTTAGTGATCCCAAATCTCTTGGGCCTTTACAAAGGTTGTTTGTACACATGCAATGAGTCAATGGTATGAATCTTGGTCAATTTGGAGTAGAAAGTTAATAATCACGATTATCAACTTTAGGCTTGAAATGAACACTTTTTTGCAATTTTTTCAAAGATACTCTTTACATGAGCTATTTTAAGCCTATGAATCAAGTAAAAACTTAATTTGGCCTAAAATGTCAAGAAAAAGTAAATAATTTGAGTTTTGGGCAACTCTAGAAATTTTTACCTCGAAGTGTCTTTGAGCTTACCAACTGGTTCAGACAACTCTTAGGCTTACTCTCCAGTCGGATTGAGTGGTTTCGAGTCTTTTTGTGCAATTTCTAGCCGTAGACCTGAAATTCTGCAACTTCCAATAACAACTCACACTTGATTCTTTCGGAGAGAGCAATGTTCTAATATCCACCTCGGATCCTACTTACCCTACTCCTAGATTCTTATGCAATGGGGTTGTGGAAAGTGTCCACAAACACTCGTTTTCTTGTGTTTTATGTTTTTCTGAGCGCTGATCTTAATACTTGTCTGTCTACTAATCATTCTCAAAATCCTAATCTAATTCTACAATCCTACAATCCTAAAGGCACTCAGCAAGTACGATTACTCTAAGCTACCTCTACACAGCAAAAGACGACAATCTTAAGCTAGCCAGTTTCTTTAAAGAAAGTTTTGAACTCTAGGCGAACCTAGAGGAAGTTAAAGGACAACTTTACATGACGCTCGTGTTTTTTCCTAGTTTAGGTCTCTTCGATCCCCGGTGGCGGCGCCAAATGTGGGATGCATGTCTAACCTCACCATCCTATTTTATTGCAGTATTAACGAGAACCACGATTAATTTGTCAAGCCATGGGATGAAGCTGACTCGACTAGTGCATAGAGCCTACAAGAGGTTGTCAATCTCTTGGAAAACAACTAACAACTCGCATCCAGCTCATGCTACACTCAAGTGACTGAAATCACCAAAAACCAATTGCTCATCGGCAAACAAATCACATCCGTTACAGCATCAAATGACATCCAAACGTAACGAAACTTCTAGGACAAGTTTATAAGACCTAAGCACACATGCATATGGTCTCAAACCCCACTTTAGGTCAAGTTCCAAAATCGTGATTATTAACAACAGTGGATTTTTGACCTAGCCGTTCTCAACCCAACATGCATCTAAATGCTTAGCAATGATGCCCCAATACCCCGCCTATGCTTAGTTTTTTATTTAAAAGTGTAAATTCCTAGTTATGATAAAATTAGTCTGTGGGGTGGCAACGCCAAAAGCTATGAAATACTGTGAGCTGCTTATGTCAATGCGCAGAGCTCTTACCTGTGGTTGCAATGCAACAAACGCAATCGCAATGTGACAACAGGGGAGGGAGTAGGAAGCACAAGAGGGAGAGGAGTGAGTGCCGTTAGCTCACCTATGTATTTCTTATCCAAAAACTTATAAAAAAATTATAAAAATTGGCTTTTATATCTTAGTCAAGGTTTTTGGGTGGTCAAAACTAATATTCTGGAGTTCTACCAAAGCTAGGAAATGACTGGCTGATACAATCTGGAAGCTTGTAGCCCCGGCTCATTAATTATAGAGTTTCTCTGAGAAATTAGGAGTTACACTATTCCCGATTTATAAAAATAATAACTGTTTTACAAAGAGAACTCCAAAAATGGTGTCTGTGTTAGCTTGCTGTTAACACATCTACTACTATCTGCAAAAATCATAAAATGTCATCTGCCACCATCCCCCTTACAATCGTTCCCAACTTTGATTGGGCATATCTCCATGCTCACAAGTCCGAATGATACCATGTAACTTTCACCTAGCTTCATGTCGCACATCACCTCTTCAAACCTTGGCGAGCATGAAAAAATCCTTGATGGAAAATTTATCAAGGCGACCAAACTTGCCCAGAACTAGCCCTCGATAAAACTCCAATTGTCCATAACTTGGCCATTTGGGCTCTGATTGTTAATTTGAAAAGACTGACATGCACCATAAATTGAGTACTTCATATCTATCCACCCACGTATACTTCAATGCATTTCCACACTTGTCCACCCCGACGGGGATCTGCAAACCACTTCCACCTTCAAACTTCCATATCTTGCATGCCATGACTTTGATTGACGAGCGTCTGGACCAGCTTGGAGAACACTTTGAGGGCCATACTTGGCACTTCCGTTCGAGCACTTTGGACAATTTGACTAGCAAACTTTAATAGGCACCATAGAAGAGTACCTTGGCCCAATATACACATATGCAACCACTTGCATGCCCTTGACCTTCATACCTGCTTCACCACTTTGTCATTCATCTATATCTTTCCATAGCACTGCTTTGTCCTCTTCATAGCATTGACTAGCTTTAGCTACACCATCATTGACCAATTCCCTTGTTGAATATTCACGTTCAACCTCAAGGATGATTATTGAACTCCAAAACTGCAAAACTAGGAAACATTGTGAGCAACGGTAAAAAATGCTACCATATGTACAAAGTCCTACTCTTGTTGTATATATCTCCTATTCAAGTGGGTTCCCCAACCCCCTTGACTAACACTTTATTGCACAACGGGCACCAACTCCCTTTCAAAATATAACTTGAGATGCACACCCTTTACTTTGTGTCAAAGAAATCTACCATTCATCCTCATCAACTGCTGGTAAGTACCATTGGGAAAATCTTGATGCACCTTGTACAGCCCCATCCACTTCTTTTGGAAACTGAAGATGAGATACCTCTCATACATTATCACAAGATCACCTGTCTCTATCTGCTTCTCTGGCAAGTGCTGATTGAACTTTGCAACTCTCTTCTCCTGCTGCCTCACATAGAAACCTATTTCTTCTTGTCCATATTTAAGGCTTAAAGACTAGTGATCGTGTCCTGCAAAAAATACTGATGAGCTTTGTCAATGTGCCACATACCCCTCAATTCATCCGATTGGACATGCACTGGCAATACCGCTTCTTTGCCATAGGCCAACTTGTATGGGGTAAAGTTGGTAACAACTTTGTAGGAAGTTATGTAAGCCCATAAACACTTGTCAAGATTAACGTCATGCTTTAATCTACTTGTTTACAAAATTGGTGAGCATTTTGACAATTTTCCCATTGGCACTCTCGACCAAACCATTGCACTGTGGATGATAAGGTGAAGAAAACATGTGTTGAATACCTAGTTTCACACACCAACTTACTTCAAAAACCTTGACCACCATAAAAAATGAGCACTCCAAAGTGGCAACATATACAATCAAATAAAATTTGAGCCATGGTGTGAGCATTTGCTCCTTTACCACTTTAGCTTTGACCCACTTGGTAAGATAGTCACTAGCCACCACTATGTATTTCTTATCGCTTTTTGCTGAATTGGGTAATTGACCAATAGCATTAAAACCCCACTTCTCAAATGCAGTTTGAGTTATAATAGCCCCTTGTGACTTGACTACTAGTCGTCTTTCACCCATGGTTTGACACTCATGACACGTCTTTCACCAATAGTGCACATCTCGCACAATAGATGGCCACCAAAAAACAGCTCTAAGCACATGGAAAAGTACTTGATCTTTGCCTTAATGTTCACTCTCCTCATGACATTGCTCTAAAATCATATCATTTTTCTCTTTTTAGAGGACTCTTCTTAGCGCTTCATCTCTATCGTATGTCATCAAATCCTCCAATGTGAATTTGCAAGCTTTTAGAACAATCCTCCTCTTTTGAAGCTTGGATAAGCCCTCGAGATATTGACCTGTATTCAAAAAATCATCAATATCTTTTAAAATTTCTCTACTTGCATAGGTGGTGGGTGTGACATACAACCTTGCTATATGAGCTTGCACACAACTGATAGCAAATTGATCAACTTCTTGATTTTTCTCCCTTTTGGCATGCTTAAATTGTACTGCTTCAAAAAACTTCAACATATTCTTTTAAGAAAAAGAACCAAATTTTGAGAGAATCCCTTTTTAATTTCCATTTCCCTAAAATCTATTTAAGACCAAGAGTGCATCACCCTTAACCACAAGCCTAGAGATCCCAAACTTCACACACTGCTTAAACCCTATATGGAGAGTTAGATGTTGTGCTCCATTGTTTGTGTGAACACCCTCTAAATCAAAAGCCTAGGAGAAAATCGCTTTACCTTGTGGATCCTGTATTATCACACCTCCTCTTGCCTTTTGTACTACCCTTCTGTAAGCACCATCGAACCACATAGTATTATCACAACTCCTCTGCCTTTTGTACTACCCTTTTGTAAGCATCCTTGAACCACATAGTAAAACTTCCATTCTAATCAGGTTCTTCTTTGAATTCTTCTCTTACCACCCTTGGATACACTGATAAATCAACCTCCTTGTTGACTAGAATATTTGCCAAATGGGACCTACTCGTGTGATCAATCTTGAACTCAAACTTGAACTACTACAGATGTAGCACCCACTTTTTGATACTCCTGAAGCACCACTTCAAGCAACAAATTATTAGATGTGAGCACATAAAACTTCCAAATAATCAAATATACTTTAAACTTTCTGCATGCAAACACTAGAGTTATCACCCAGTGCTCAGCTTGTGTGTATCACCTCTCACGACGATCGAAATAGACCTGCTTGTAGCATCTCCCCACTTTTTGCATCAGCATAGCCCCAATGGAAATAGTACCTACTATCATGGAGATATAGAAGTCATCCACATTATTAAGAGGGAAAATTATTGGAAAATAGAAAATAATCTCCTTCACCCTGTCAAAGGCTACCTTTGCATCTTTAGTCCATTGGAACCCTTGAACTTGTTGACTCACCTTTCATAGAAGATATATATATTGTGATAGCATTAAGAAGAACCTAGATAAATACTTCAACTTGTGCACAAACAAAGCCAGGCCCATTGCATTGGTTGCGGGCTCCATCAAAACCAAAGCCTTAACCTTTTTGGATCGGCCCTCTATTCCATTTTGTGAGACCACATGACCCAATAATGAGCCTGCAGTTGAGCCAACTTGCACTTCTTGGGATTCAATTGTGCACCCTCTTCATCCAGCCTTTGAGATCATAACTCTAACTTCAACAAATGCTCAACTCTGGAACTATAACACCCAATATTATCCATAAAAACTTTCATGAAATTACCCAAATATGGCTCGAATACCCTATTTATTCAATCCTGGAATGTCACATAAGGATTCACCAAACCAAAGGGAATTCTATGGAAACTTGATTCCTAAATAACATGTTTGTGTCCATTTCTTCAATATCAAACATGATTGATTCCTCTTGTGAGTCAAGAACAGTTCTCACAACACTCACATGCATGGGTTTATGTTTTGTTAATTAATCAAAATGGACAGGAGAGCTATATCATTTCCCATCCATTTCTTCAATATCAAACATGAGTTATTCCTCTTGTGAGTCAAGAACAGCTCTCACAACACTCACGCGCATGGGTTTATGTTTTGTTAATTAATCAAAATGGAGAGGAGAGTTATATCATTTCCCGCTTTAAATCAGCTATTCCTTTTAAGTCTTTCGATAGGTCAATAGTGGTTGAACCAAAGGCTCAATCACTAGAAACTGTAAGCATGCTCTACATGCACGCACACACACACACATACAAACTCACTCCCAAAGAGAGATGACACACTGATTAGTCACCCAAAGAGCTCCAGTGTCTTCTCAAATTATTAGATACCTTGCATGCCAAGTTAGAACCACATCTTTTCTCCCTCGGTCTCACCTTTAATAGGTCAACTCCTCCTTACACACAATTGTGAGTGAAGATGCTCTATCAACTCAACAAAGAATGTGCAATGAACCTCAAGTTCCTTATCCAACAACTCCAACCATAGATCAATTGTTTGCTTACCCCTAGAGGGCATCACCTGAGTAGCCTATGCAACTTAGTGCATGTTTCCATTCTTCAGCTTGCGTAGATGACCCTACCCTTAACCCTATCAGATATATAGGCTCAATGCTTTCATGCATGATATCATTGAATTGAGCTACCTCAAAGTTTCTAGCAAAGAACCAAAGGTTTGGGTTTTCCAAGTTTGCCTCAAATAGTAGTATCATGTTATTTGTGTAGACATCAAAATTGCTTGGCTCCCTCCCAAACCAAGTCTATCCTGAAGAATCGTTTCTTCCATGTCCTTTTCACCCATTTGTAAATTTTGGTGGCAAGACCTCGTGAGGAAGGGCAATCTTTAAGAAAATGCAAGGGATCCTCTGACGCTGCTTTGCATCTAGAGCAAGTATATGTGCCAACTCCTCAAGCAAGAATCTTATTCGTAGTTTAAATATACCGCCACAACACCTTGCAAGTGAATATCTTCATTGAGCTTGGCCATTTTACATCAAAATTTTTCTTTATACTTCTCTTCTAACCAAGTCACCCTCCATACATGATGAGCGGTGTGAACAAATTTGGTTTATCAATTAGTTTGTTATGTGTTCCCAATGTTTTTGGAAGTGCAAAAGTTATGTCCTTAGGATAATGCCAAGCATTCCGATGGGTCTCTATCCCAATGGTGGGAATTGGACAATTGCACATAAATTTTCGGACTACAATGATCATTTAGATTCAAACTATGTTGTCCACCAACTTATCTACATCCTTCATAAATGTGCCAGCTTGGAAATCCCTTTGTTACTCACTATTTTGGAAAATTCCCTCCAAAAGGTATTCAAGGGTCCTCCTCCTAGCTTGGAGAGCCAAAGGGACCAATGTAAGATGGAGCAACTATAGTATCTGAAGGTATCTCCCCATTCCATTGATGAAGCCATTTTGTTGCACTTTCTTCGTATCACCCCCATGCAGCCCCCTAGCTTTAGCAAAGTCCAACTTGGAGTTAGAATTTTGTCAGACACTTTTGCCTCTTTCCACAGGCCTCCTTGTGAGAAAATGTCAACTTTATCAATCATATCCCAAGCCAAGACCATTCAATCATGCCTTTCATTTGTTAGGGAGACTACTAGTTTTGCACACATGGCTTCTATGTGCAGTGCTAGGTGTAGGATCGCAATACCACCTTGGTCCTTGGGTCTCACCACCCATTTCCCTTTCCTCGATTGCCATGGAATTGTGCCTTTTTGTGTTATTTTTCCATAAGAACCATTTGATGGGTTTCAAAATTTCTTTCTAATTTCATTACCATTTTCAAAATAGATGAGACAATGAATATGTATTGAATCATAAAGGTATTAATCATTTTCACTCTGTTGTGGAACAGGATAAGTGTGTATTCCTACATTCTCATCTTCTTGTTAACTTTGATCTGGTAAATTATGAAGGGTGATTACTTTTGTTTTTGTAAAGTGTGGCTCTACTGAGTAGCTCGAGAAAATAACGAGCAGTGAGTTGTGCCACGCATAGATAAGTTGGTCCATCATGAAAATGTGTGTGTGTGTGTGTGTGTGTGTGTGTGTGTGAGAGAGAGAGAGAGAGAGAGAGAGAGAGAGAGAGAGAGAGAGAGAGAGAGAGAGAGAGAGATAAGGTTTCATTTTCTACGGCACCGCCGTGTGTGTCGTAGGTTTGTGTGTGTGTGTGTGTGAGTGAGAGAGAGAGAGAGAGAGAGATGTATTTTTTATTTGGTGCAGTTGTGTGTGTGTGTGTTTGTGTGTGTGTGTGTGTGTGTGTGTGTGTGTGTGTGTGTGTGTGAGAGAGAGAGAGAGAGAGAGAGAGAGAGAGAGAGAGAGGGCCAATCCCATTTAGTCATGATGAGGAGTGTGTGTGTCTATTTTTGTTCAAAAGAGAGAGACTGCCATTGATTAGCCTTGGCGCTTGACAGAGAATTCCCCCCCTCCTCCCCCCAAACTCAACTGCATGTTGCTGCTGATGTCCGGAAATGACATGCCATATGGGGTGGCCTCTACACCACACATAGCCTGAACATCCCCAAGCATCATCTCGAGGTAGGAGTAATCCTATCGATAGGAAGGGGCACCACCTAGCATAAATGTGGCTAGGACGCAAACATACATGACCTAGGGTAGAAAACGTGAAATTCTCTCTAGGTAGTCAACACCAAATGGTGGTGTAACAACCGTTCACATGTAGAGAAATGCCTCATCACAAATCATTAGTATGTGCACGAGAGAGATATGTGAAAAGCTCGGAACAGGGCACACTGACTGGCGGAAGAGATTGCACATATGGAGCACGAGTAGGGTGATATACAAGAGACGAAACATCTCGTAACTATGGGAATTCAGAATAGAGGATGAACCCCAGAGATCAAGACAACATTACTCCTCTTTTATTGGTGATGAAGATACTTACAAGTGGTGGTCTTGACGACTACAAACCTGGCTCTTCGCATTTGGGATGCAACATGAGATACGAGCGCCATATGGTACACGACGAGGTTGGAGTTAGCGGGAGGGTTAGTTGAGGGAGAATAGCAAGACGATGCAGCCACCGACGACCTCAATCACCAACACTAAGAGCGGGCCAAGGTGGCGTGGTGTTGATACCTTCAATCCAAGCGTGCTCATGTTGCTTTGGTGGCAGAGTAGCGGCTACTTCACGTGCATAGAGTGATCATGGTTTGGTAAATCATGGGAGAATGTGATGTTGTCAATGCTAAGTGCCCAAAGCTTGCAACCAAACATGATGTCATTAGCTCTCAAGCATGGGTGCACTACGTGCTTAGTGGTGCTTAGAATGTAGAGTGCATGGAGCTATTATGTCCCTCCTTCCTTGAGTGTTCTCTCTTGGCTGTCTCCTCTCCCCTGTGTATTGTGTGTCTCTTTTGTGCTAAGCGGAGGCCTCTTTATATAGGCTTGAGAGGTGTTCCTTACCCACTGGTCATTGCAAATATCCTCTGGTCATAGTAGAAGGCCTAGATGCCTCTCTAGTAAGAGAGATAGAGAGAGAGAAGGTAGAGATAGAGAGAGAAGGAGTGGGGTTGGGGGGAGTTTTTTTTACAACCCACTAGCCATGGCTAGGTTATTAGGGAAGAGTGGGGAATTAGGGTATTTACACAGGTTTTGTCGATGGTTCGGGTGGTCGGTGTGAGGTTTTAGTGCTACTGGAGACGGTTTTTGTCGTGAGAAGCCGAGATGTTTGAGTTACCCCCTTTCTGTGCTGGCCCGGGCATGCCTTCGGCGCCTTTGCTCGTTTTGGTGTCGACGACGCATGCTTTGGCCGCCTTCTTTCTTTGTCGATGTCGATGTCGTTTGGGTTTTCTTTTTTATGTTGTTCTTGTGTTGTGTGCATATACGCGTGCGTGTGTATGTATGTATGAGTGTATGAGTATGTATATGTGTAGTTATATATAAGTGTGTGTGTGTGTGTGTATATGTGTATGTTTGTGCGCGAGTGGTGGCGTGGGAACGGGGGGGTGGTATGTGTGTGTGTGTGTATATATATATATATATATATATATACATATATATATTTTTTATTATTATTTATTTATTTTTGTTGAGTTTCGGACCTGCTGCAACGCAGAGGCGGGGGTGGGGAGAGGTGGTGAATGAGAGAGAGGGTGCACAAGCGTGTGTGGGTGAGGTGTGTGTGTGTGTGTGTGTGTGCTGGAGGTCAAAGTGCAGCGCCTACGGGCTTGAGAGAGAGAGAGAGAGAGACAGAGAGAGAGAGAGAGAGAGAGAGAGAGAGAGAGAGAGAGAGAGAGAGAGAGAGAGAATGAGGGTGGGGTGAGGTGGTGAGGGAGGGAGAGGGAGATAGGGCATGTGTGTGTGGCTGTGGCGATGCCAGAGAACGTGCGAAGGGTGTGTGGGCGAGTGCCAGGCCCGGAGGTGTGTAGCTGACATAGGGCGAGAATGGAGGGGGGGAAGCTTAGTCAACGAGGGGGGTGATATTATAGAAAGAGAGAGAGAGAGAGACTCCCCTAAGGCGGGTTCCCGCCATGGTACAAAGGGAGTGAGAGAGGGAGTGTGAGGTTGAGAGAGATAGGGGGTAGGTGGAGGGGAAATGAGAGGGAGACAGAGAGAGATTCCTTAGACATGGTCTGCGGGGCCGCTCTCCCGAGGGGGGGGGGGGGGGGGGGGGGGGGGAGAGAGAGAGAGAGAGAGAGAGAGAGAGAGAGAGAGAGAGAGAGAGAGAGAGAGAGAGAGAGAGAGAGAGAGAGCTAGGTGAAGATAGGGGGGGGGGGAGGGGTACGTGGAGTGAGGCCAAAGGGATGTGGGTGAGGGTAAGGCTGAGTGTGTGTGTGTGTGTATAGATAAGAGAGAGAAAGAGAGAGAGAGAGATATGGTGAACAAGAGAGAGAGACTTCAGCTTCTTGTATGCAACGAAGGAGATAGAGAGGGAGGATGTCCAAGCACTGCGCCATGTGGGCTATTGACGGGCTGTGATAGAGAGATAGAGAGAGAGAGAGAGAGAGAGAGAGAGAGAGAGAGAATAGAAAATATGAATGAGGAGTAGAGAGTGTGTGCCGAGAAGGGAGAGGGGGGAAGAGGGAGGTGCATAGGGAGAATGGCGGCCTGCTAGGCTGGGGTATGGATGAGCTAGGGCCGTGAGGTGGACCAGGGCATTTCCGGGCCTTCCGATGGTGTTGCCAAAGCTCCGGCAGAGGAAGAAAATAATTTTTTCTTTTTTTCTTGTTTTCTGAAAATCGGCTATCATTAGCCCTCCCCTTTTGGCTAGAGGCGTTCATGCCTCTAGCTCATCTTCTTCATCATTGTCGTCGAAGGTGGTGGTTGATGGTGTATCCTCATCTGGAATGTCAATAGGTGGAGCCTGGTCAAATTGAAGAAAATAAGGTTTAAGCCGCCAACCATTTACCCTGGTTTTATGAAGTTTTCCATCAGCTTCCATAAGCTGGTAGCTTCCATTGGCATACTTTTTCTTGATGATGAAAGGGCCTTCCCATTGGAGTAGGAGTTTCTTATCCTTGTGCGTGTCGAAGCAATTGTCGTAGTGGAGCACCAACATTCCTTTCTTCAATTCTTTTTGCAGAAGATGCTAGTTATAGCTAAGCCGTCTATGCTCTACTTGTGCCGTATAATAATTTATTGCTTCTTCTCTGTCCAGCTGTAGTCTCTCCAAGTCGATGATGTGATCTCTCAAATGCATGTTGGGTCGTTGAAGTTGGCTTGCCATTACTCTGAGACTTTGTAGTTGCACTTCAATGGGCATAATTTCTTCCTTACCAAATACCAGATGACACGGTGTGAATCCCAAGGATGTACGGAATGAGGTTTTGTAGACCCACAAAGCTGGTAGTAGGTACTTATCCCAGTCTCCAGGATGATTGTTTACCTGCTTGGTAATAATTTTAGAAACCATTCCATTCACCTTTTCAACTAGGCCATTACATTGAGGGTAATATGGTGAAGATTGCCTCCTTGTAATGCCCAGTTTCTGCATTAATTCTCCTACTAAGTCTGCTCTGAAACCTGGCCCTTTATCAGAGATGATCTCTAATGGTGTGCCAAACCTACAGCATATGTGCTCATAGATAAAATTAGCTACCTCTACCGCTGTGATTCTAGTAGTGGCTGTAGCTTCTGCCCATCTAGTCATGTAGTTGACCCCCATGATGATGTAGAATTTTTCTGAGTTGGCCCTAGGTAATGGTCCTATGGCATTGATACCCCACTTTTCAAATGGTCCATATGAGATAATAGGTGTCTGTGGTTCAGGCATAAGTGACCTAGTGTCGGCCTTTTGACATAACTTACATGTTTTGCACCAGTGGTGTATATCATGGTTGAGGCTAGGCCATATGAAGCCCGCCTGTAAGATTTTCCTACTTGTTATGTCTAGGGCAAAGTGACCACCACAAACCCCATCATGACAGCTAGCAATAACTCTCGTGATTTCATGAGATAGAGGGACCTTCTTGAGTATTTGGTCCTTATCCTTACAATACAAACCGTCATTGATGAGCCGATACCTCGTGGCCTTCCGCATCAGCCATTGCTTCTGTCCCTTTGTTAAATCTGATGGGCATTCCCCTGTTTCCAAAAAATGCAGGATGTCAAGTAAGGCGTCACTACCTTGAAATAGAGGGAGCTTTATCTTTATAGCCCCAACCACCACTTCCTGCAGTCTTTCACTTGCTAGGGCATCTGCTTCATGGTTTTGAGCCCTTGGGATATGGTGTATTTGAACTTCTTTAAACTTACCCAACAAGGTTTTAACACCGCTTCAGTGAGTCCTCAAGCTAGGATTCTTGCATGTCCATACTCCATTTACTTGCCTTACCAGAAGTAGAGCATCCCCAAATATATTAAGGCGTTGTACACCTTGTGAGACGCACCATTGTAGACCCTTGGTTAGTGCTACATACTCAGCTTCATTGTTAGAATGTGAATCTAACAATTGGCACAACGAAAATACCTTTGTCCCTTTGTCATCAAAGAACACTATGCCTGCAGCAGCTGTTTTGTCAGAGGCTCGCTTGTAAGCTCCATCAAAGTAGAGGGAGTGTGCTCCTTCTACCATCGGTGGTACTCGAGGTAATCGGAATTCTTTCCCTCTAGATTGCTTCTCCTTCTTTCAAAGACTTGGTAGGTCATGAGTCCCCCCAAGCTTGCCCTTGTCGTGCTTTCCACTTGTACTGTGTAGTCAAATTCTTGCAGACGAACTAGCCATTTAGTAATCCTAGCAGACACATCCATGTGTTGTACGACATAGGGAAATATCTCATCCGTGGTTAGAATCACAAATTTCTTAGGCAGCAAATATGACCTAAACTTTGTAGTTGCAAACCTAAGGGCTAGGACTAAGTGCTCCACATGGGTGAAACCTTTCTCTGCTGCTGTCATCATTCGACTAGAGAAGTAGATTGGCCTCATGAAAGATGTTGTTGTATCCTTTTGGAGTAGCACAGCCCCCATTGATTCATCACCCACACTTGACGTGACATAGAATTTTTCATCCCATTTAGATGGTGAGATAGTTGGCAGGGTGGCTAAGACCTCCTTTACCTTGTTGTAGTGATGTTCCCTTTCCTCGTCCTAAGTGAAAGTTGATTTTTGAGTGAGTTGTTGTAGTGGTAGAACAAGTTGTGATAGTAGATGTATGAATGTACTCCAGTACCTCACTTTTTGTAAAAAAGAGACTAGTTGACATGCGGTCGTTGGTGAAGGTAGGGCTATGAGCGCGGACACCTTACTTGGGTCGGCATTGATACCTTTTGCTGAAATTTCATGGCCTAGTAGAATGACTTTACTCTCCCCAATGTGGCATTTATCCACATTTATTTGCCCGCCTAGGCTTTGCAACCTGGCCAAACCTTCAATTACCTTTTTTAAGTGTGAAATGCGGGAGCTATATATACAAAAATCATCAATGAACACTCTTATGGATGTTCCAAAGAACGGTTGAAGAACATATGTGACATATCTTTGGAATGTGGTAGGCGCATTTGTGAGACCAAATGGCATAACCCCGTATGCAAAACAACCCCATGGCGTGATAAAAGTGGTTTTTAGTTGATCTTCCAAGGCTATGCGTACTTGAAAGTATCCAGAATAACCATCACACACGGTATAGCATTCAAAACCCGCTACTTCATTCAAAATTTCATCCAAGAAAGGGAGAGGAAAGTGGTCTCTCTTTGTAGCTGCATTTAGTGATTTGTAGTCAACACAGACCCTCCACTTACCATTCTTTTTAGGCATCACTACTACGGGTGATACCCATTTTGAGCCTCCACTTACCATTCTTTTTAGGCGTCACTACTACGGGTGATACCCATTTTGAGTTTTCTACAGGATAGATGAATCCTGCCTCCAGCAGTTTCCTTACCTCGGCCAAGAGTGCCTTCTCTTGTATGACCCCCAGTTGTCGTAGATTTTGCACAACTGGTTTTACCCCTTCCTCCTTTAGCTTAATATGATGTTCCACACCTGTAATGCCTGTGATTCTTTCATAGTTGTCAATGAATAGGTTAGGAAATCCCATCAACATTTGCAAAAAACTATCTTTCTCCTCAAGTGTTAATTCTGTGGACAACATACCCTTCAACCTACTTTCTCCTAGGCCAGGTGATTTGCTCTCTTCTTCATTGAGTTGCCCTTCTAGTGATGAATCCCCATTTGTGCTTACCCTTTGTGGATCCTTCATAATGATACCCATCACATCGATGGAGCTGTCACTTTTGTCGGTGGATGTGGTCTCCTCCTCAAAAGTGGAAGACTCGCTAGTGGTTTCATCTGCTGATGTTTCCAGATTCATTTGCTTTTGCTTGCCAATCTTCATGCCGTAGTAGATTGTTTCCCCTTTCTTACCGGTCATGCGTAGAAGGCCAGTGCCCCAGTCCTGTTTTGCCTTCATGGCCATCAACCATGGCCTTGCCAAGATTAGTGGATAGCCCTCCTCCTTAGTAGGCATTACAAAAACATCTACCTCTACCTCAGTGTTGAAAGCTTTTATCTTCACGACACTTACCACACCCACACACTTTACTTTTGCATTGTTTGCCATCTTTTCCTTGCATGGAGAAGGCCTGTCAACCTCGAGCCCTAATTGAAGAATCATAGCTTTGCTCATCACACAGATTTTTGCGCCTCCATCAATGTAGGTGTTTCTAACCCTCTTTACTTTTATGTTGACGTCGACAATTGGAAGGATGTCGTCCATGTTGCAACCCGAAATTGCTCTCGCTACCTTTGATTTGGAGCGTCTTGTACTTAACATTTTGGACCATTGCCGCCTTACTTTTGGTGCGAGATGTACCAGCTATGGCCATGTAATCTTTGGTCCTTGTTCTGCCACATCTAATTTTAGATCATAGGGCTTAGAATTTTCCCCTAACTGGAAGTTGGTGATGCCCAATTTCTGTCTTGGCCTGGATGGCCTCTTGCTGGTCTCTCCTCTCATGCTTCTCTCATCATATGATTGTGTGGCTTTCTCACTCCTAGCTCTTTTCAGAGTCATGGCTTCAAGTGGTTCTAAAAAGGTTTCCTTCTCGTTACCCTTGTCCCTCTCCTTTGATCTGGGTGGATCCATTACTACGGCTTTTCCTTTCTCTTCTAGCCTTATGATCTTTGCAGGGCGATCAGGTGGCGGTACTGGTGGAAGAGGTGGGATGGATGCTTGTGGTGGTGTTTGGGGTGGACGTAGAATTTGTGTTGGTGGGGCTGGTGCTTGGGGTGGGGGTGTTCTTTCTCTAGGAGGTGACAGTTGGTTCCTCCTACCTCCTCTATTATAGTTTTGTCGTGGTTTGGGACAGTAGTACATACCGTGACCATCTTCTCCGCAGTTATAGCAGTGATACTCCCTGCTTTTTCGTCGTGCTCTTCCTGGGTCCTTATCTCTTTCTTGACTCCTTCCTTGCTGTATTAAGTGGACGGACAAATTCTACAGTTGGTCAGTAATATGGGCCAACATATCTTGTTGGTCATCTCTTACCCAAAGAGCCGGTGGTGGTTGTTGGACGGATACTCTGCAACAGACGCCAGCATAGCAAGAACTCACCTAACATATAATGTCAACTGAGAACGGAGCTCGACCTGTAGGCGCGTGGAAGCAAGCAAAGGGTGTCAACCTCTACTAGACCGACTAATGACTACTTCCTACAGAGATATCAAATCTACATGCCATCGGTTCTGTGAATGTGAGAGTCTCCTATGATGCTACTACAAGCCAAAAGACCATTAGACGTTCTCAAAACGTTACGAAACTTGATGGATATCCTATCAACACCAATAGGACACTCTCCCTAAGGTCCGTGACAAAAAAAACCTACCCAATACCCTCCGTGCATAAAACGCGTAGGATGTCTGGCCGGTTTTTGCACGTTGACGTTTCTGAAAACTAAAGTGCCTAATGTGTAGCTCTACTCGCTCTGATCGCGTGGATATGCTGAAATGCAAAAACCGACAACAGTTACTCATCAAAACAACAAAAGTAGCTCGCAGGTGAATCTGCCAAAACAGAGACGAACGCGCGTGATGTAAGCATCAACGCATAGCTCTCCTCGTGGGCAACACACTGCTGCTCTCCATTTGCGATTCCGACCACCGTAGCTCCTGTAGCACACACTCTCTCTCTCTCTCTCTCTCTCTCTCTCTCTCTCTCTCTCTCTCTCTCTCTCGATGTCTCCCAATGACACAGAAGATGAGATTATTAGAAGTCCCTTTACAAAGCTTTAGGTTTTGGCTTATATACTAAGCCTTAGAAAACCTAATGTCCGACCAAAATGACCTGATTTGACCCTAGGCTTCTATAGAGCTTAATTACAACACTGTGAGCTGGCTTTGCTCATCCAACAAGCATCTCTGGCCAAAATACAATTGCCGACTTAAAATATGAAGTTCCCGTAAACATTACAAAAGTGACCGTAATGGCTCAAAATAATAGTAACGGGATATTCGATGATGTCCATGAGCTTGTATCTTCACATTACAGCATCCATCTTCGTCTTCATCACTTCATCAACATCTTTATTTGGAATCTTTAAATAATCTTTGAGGAATCTTTATGGAATCTTTGTGGAAGCATTGTTGAAAGGTTGACCTTTCAACACTCTCCCCCTCCGAAGTCTTGTCATCCCCGACAAGATCCTATGTCTGCAGTGGCCTTGACGAGTTCTTCATGTTTTGGTGTTGGTTGAAGCTTTTGTTGTTGCAGTTGCTTCTACCATATACTTTGTATGTTGTAGAGGTACCTTTTTCTTGTACATGTAGTGTAGTTGAAGCCATAGCTCTCCCCCTCCGATTGGTTGTGGTAGCGTGAATAAGTCGAGTGAGGTTTGTTGTTGCAGCAAGTCTTTATCTTGGCAGCTTTGTATTGTTTGTTCTTTGGGTGTCATCCTGCATGTGTACCTGTAAACTTGAAGCCTTTTTTATTTTTTTCTAGGCCGCTCCCCTTGGATCCTATAGTTGATGAGCATGTAGTTGTTTGGGGATGTCGTTGGTCTGCTTTTCTGTGTTTTAATAAGAAAAATAGTAAAAATAAAATGTGTCGTATATTACAAAATGAAGGTCTTGGATACCTGGATAGGACTAAAGGGGAAAACCTAGTGGGAAAAAAAAATGCCTTTAGTCACCATTAAATGTCAGGCTATATGTACTTATGTATTGATGTAACCAAGTTTTGTTGAGTTAAAGTACTTATTGCCGTATGGCTACTATTATTGACTGGATATACATTGGATAAGTGTTAGTAGCTTGAAGTCAAAGTCTTTGTTGTTGAGCAAATGCTTATGAAACCTATTACCGCTTCGTCATCATCATTTTATTGTGTAAGTGCATGGATGGAACACAAATCGTGTCAAATGCAAACGTCCAATGATGGGACATTATATATGCTTGCACAGATAGACGCATGGGAAACAATATGCGGTGCGAGAGGAGTTTGAATGGGTGCTTTCAGGAGTGAACGTAGCTAGAGAAGTAAAAATATATTTGACTTCAAGAGCTGCTGTTACTCACAAGAAGGCTTTTTGTTGACGAGGTTTTTTTTCACTCTCCTCACTGTGTTCATGTGCATGAGTGTTTTCTGGACTACGCCGCCACTCCACCAATTAAAATAATAGACTTCGACTTTTATGCTCACCTCTTCTAGCATGAGTGACATGACTTTATGTATGCTCAACTCGCCAGCTTGAGCTTATATCTATTAGCTAGACTCATAGACCACAAAAAAAATATTAGACTTGAAGCTTGGGTCTGACGCTTGCTCATTTAGTGGCTCAGATGCCCGACTCTTGACTCTTATGCCATGATTTTTATGGTGACTTGACTTACTCTCGGGAGCTTTCGACCAAGAATAGGTTTTGAAATTCCAAACTCCCATCCTCGAAGAGAGGATTTGTAAATGACCATACTGGCAATATTGGTTTCTTTTGCCATACCTGGGTGACCTTGGTTGTCAAAATTTATTTTTGTTGTTGTTGGTCCCTTGGTTGAGAAGATTGGGTCGCTCCATTCTCCGTAACACTTTGTCTATCATGTCTTACCATTTCTTGAGAGCTAGAGACGACTTCAATCTTCTTCGTTATGTGTTGTTCTTTTGGCACCCATTTGTATTTGCATCATGTGATTAGCGTGTCTTTGCAGATATCCTTTGCCTTGACTGTGACATTGTCCTTGATTTTGCCTTCCGTGAAATTGCGATTATTTTCAAGCTGAAGTCGTTTGATTGAAGAATGTTTACCTGGCATCTTTGGTAGCCAGATTATCCGATTTCCTTGATAGTAACCTTGTGCTTGAAGAATTGTAGATGGCACTTCCCATGATGTTTTTGATGTCGTATTGAGATGTACAAGAGTGCCATTTTTGGGATTATTTATCGATGAAGTCCTATGTTGGTATGAAGGCCAGTTGGATTTGAAATTTCCTGCATCCCTTTGGCGAGCCTTGTTGGTTGGTCTCCTTTGGCGATATAAATATGAGCTTTGTTGCTTTTGGGGACGCTTTTTGAAACCTTTATCCACCACATAAGCCGAGGTTTGTGGTTTTGGTAACCAAAGTTTCTTTTGACCCTCATAATAGCCTTGCTCTGCTAAGCTGTAGTGGGAGGCTATCCATCCCATGTGTTTACCTTTCGTCAATTGGCTAGGCTCATTTACCCATATTGGGTCCTTGAACTTTATTTCTTCAGTTTTAATGTAGACCGTTGAAAACCTTTGGCGACGGTGATCTCACAATGTAGGATATTTCGGTTGAAAGATTTTCTTTGGAGTCTGTCTTTCATGTGGAAGCATGTGGCCAGTTGATGTCGAAGCTCTGTCTTGAAATTTTTGGGGTTGGATTGAAGACTCTGATTTAAGGGGCTGCTTTTGTTGGTAGGACATTTGTGGGCTCATTTTGGCTTTGCCTTTGTCGACAGCCGATAATCTTGGAGCAGTAGTAGGCTGGATTTCTTGAGAGCTAGTCATGATGACCATTGTTGAAAATTCAGGTTCTTCTGCCAATGTTTTTGCCCAGTGCTTGGACAAAATCAAATGTGTACTCATTTTGGAGGAATCCATCACTAGGAATTTGTCTTTTATTACCTTTGACCGTAGTGTAAGGGTAGCTTTTGCAATCCATAAACTTGTGATGAATATTCCATGTGATATAGGAACCTGTACCTAAATTTCATACAATTCTGGCTTATCTAGAAGTAACCACATCCCATAAGACATGACATTAGTCATAGCAGTGCAATCTATCTCTATTGTAAAATTGAATTTCAGTTTCTCATGCACATCCAACGAGAATTTAATCTTCTTGTTGGCTGCCAAGTAACTGATGTCCTCTTTGCTTTTGGTACTTGTCTTGGACTTTTGTACCTTGGAAGCTTTGTCATCCTCTTGTATGTTGAACTTCTTTGTCATTTGACTGGTTTTAGCATGTCCCAAGTGCTCACTATCTTCTGATCTATAGCTTTGGGGAAGGTCTATAGTCTGAGCAGCTTGTTGGTCTTCATTGGTAGTTTCTGACTGTGACGCCTTGACTCTTGATTTCAGAAGCTCTCTGTCACTATTTACTTCTTCTAGCACTTGAAGGTCATTCAATGGTGACTTTTCTTCTTGGAAATGTTTTGAAGCTTGTGTAGTAGGATGGTGAGGTTGACTCTCTTCTTCTGATGCAATGGTCGCCGTGGCCTTTGTTTTCCATTTTTCCATGGGTTTTTGTAGAGTCTCTTCTTGAAAATATTCATTCATATCCTGTATTGCTCGTCCTTGGTAGTCAATCTTGGACTCAGTCATTTCTTGTTCTCCTGTGCATTCTATGTCTTCAATTACATCTTCCTTTAGCTTCTCATACTCTTTGATTTTTTCAATCACCAATGAAGAGTCCACAATAGAGAATTTATTTGGTAGACTTTCAGCTTCATCCATTGATTCTATTTGCATGTCTTCCACTTGTGATGTGGCACTAAGATTTTTTGTTACCTCTGCCACCTCTTCTTGTGTAGGCTCACTATCGTCTGAATCTTGGCTTCTTTTGCTCTCGAACCTTGAACTGCGAGCTTCATCTTCATCACCTTGTGGATGCTTTGACTTGTCCTCACTAAGGTTCCTTAAACGATCTTGAATCAGCAGATTCAATTGATATTTTTTGAAAGCCTGATTCTCTATGATAATGTCGTTGACACCCTTGACTTCAAGCAACTGTGTCTTGAGCCTATCTTTTGTGCTCTGCGACAAGATCTACTTCTTTTCCAGAGATTTTGTTGGGGATTCTTTCTTCCGTTCCCTTGTTGTCAGTGTCTGAACTTTGCTTTTGGCTTGTTTCTTCTTCTTTTCCATGTAGAGCTTTGCTGGGCAATCCTTCACTAAATGACCAATGGCACATTGGTCTCAATATGTTGTTATCTCAACATGTGCACCCTTTGGACAATGTAGCTCTCCATAATACTGCTGATAATGGTTTCCTGTGGTATCTAGATACATATATGACCTCTTCTTTGCATGCATGAACCTGTAGATTACTACTGACTTAGGTGTATCCACTGGATTTGTCTCTTTATCCTTCATCGTCTTGTCCTTGAGAAGCTGAAAATAGCTTCCATCATTGCTTGCATACAAAATCAAATCACTATCCATTCTTTCTAGCAGTTGTAATGCTAATTCTTCCATCAGTATATGGTCTTTGACGTGGGGCTTCAGCATAGCCTTAGGGTTATGTTTCCGAGTTGATTTTGGCGAGTTCTGCACCGAGGATGAATATTGAACCGAATCTTTGTTTTCCGTTTCCCTTCATGATGCTTTTGGACGGGGTCCAAGTATGTGACTTACAGGTTGGCCACAATTGCTAAACTCATCCATATTTTTCACATCGGCTATTTCATAGTGCCTATCATATTTGTCGACCACAATGACATCTTGAACTCATCAGCAGCGCCAATGTTGGACGGATACGCCGCGACGGACGTCAGCATAGCCAGAACTCACCTAACATATAATGTCAACTGAGAACGGAGCTCGACCCACAGGCGTGTGGAAGCAAGCAAAGGGTGTCAACCTCTACTCGACCGACTAATGACTACTTCCTACAGAGATATCAAATCTACATGCCATCGGTTCTGTGAATGTGAGAGTCTCCTATGATGCTATCGCAAGCCAAAAGACCATTAGACGTTCTCAAAACGTTACGAAACTTGATGGATATCCTATCAACACCAATAGGACACTCGCCCTAAGGTCCGTGACAAAAAACACCTACCCAATATCCTCCGTGCATAAAATGCGTAGGATGTCTGGCCGGTTTTTGCACGTTGACGTTTCTGAAAACTAAAGTGCCTAATGTGTAGCTCTACTCGCTCTGATCGCGTGGATATGCTGAAATGCAAAAATGGACAACAGTTACTCATTGAAACAACAAAAGTAGCTCGCGGGTGAATCTGCCAAAACAGAGACGAACGCGCGTGATGTAAGCATCAACGCATAGCTCTCCTCGTGGGCAACACACTGCTGCTCTCCATTTACGATTCCGACCACCGTAGCTCCTGTAGCACACTCTCTCTCTCTCTCTCTCTCTCTCTCTCTCTCTCTCTCTCTCTCTCTCTCTCTCTCTCGATGTCTCCCAATGACACAGAAGATGAGATTATTAGAAGTCCCTTTACAAAGCTTTAGGTTTTGGCTTATATACTAAGCCTTAGAAAACCTAATGTCCGACCAAAATGACCTGATTTGTCCCTAGGCTTCTATAGAGCTTAATTACGACACTCTGAGCTGGATTTGCTAATCCAACAAGCATCTCTGGCCAAAATACAATCGCCGACTTAAAATATGAAGTTCCCGTAAACATTACAAAAGTGACCGTAATGGCTCAAAATAATAATAACAGGATATTCGATGATATCCATGAGCTTGTATCTTCACATTACAACATCTTCGTCTTCATCACTTCATCAACATCTTTATTTGGAATCTTTAGAGAATCTTTGAGGGATCTTTATGGAATCTTTGTGGAAGCGCTGGTGAAAGGTTGACCTTTCATTAGTGGTGGTGGAATGGTGGTTGTCGTGGTTGCTGGTCGACGCAATGTTCCTGCTTATGTTGACTCGGTTTCTTTTGCTTTCATTCGCAACACAAAATAGGAACTTGGTAATATCGTTCCCATACAGCCGGTGCTCCCCCATGCCGAAACTACCAAATATCCAGCACATCAATGCACTCGAACTCCCTCTTGCTAGCTCGAAGCCATAAGAAATTTTTTCCGCACTCCAAATTTCTCGAGCTCGCCAATCGAAACCGCTAAAGGACTGAAAAAATGCTTGTGACCGCCTTACATTCTCCTTGGCATGTCCTGTCGCCCATGATTTCTGGGCGACTTCGATTTCCAAGCCGTCGATTTCAAGTGACCCCACGTAGTGCATGCTACCTTGCCAAACCTGGTTGAGGCAAGAAAAACACATGGCGGCATGCCTTTTAATGCGGACAACCTTGCACACACCCGGCCCCCGGAAAACTTTCAACTGGCCATAACTTTCCATCTGGGAGCCCGCTTCTCAATCCGAATGACCGGCTTGCTCCACAAATCGAGCACTTCAAGCACATCAACTCACACCATCTCTCGCCAACCACTTGCACCCGCACGATCCGGTGACAATCTGCAATGCATCCCACTTCAAGGTTCCATATCTTGCACATCCGGGCTCCGTTTGACGACCCGCCCGGACCTGCTCGAAAAACACATCCAGCACCACATTTTGGCACACAAAACCATCACTTCGGACACATGAGACCACCATCCAATTTAGCGCCTGGCAGCATACCGTGGGCCTACAGCCACATCAAACCTACATTTCCACATCAACCTCGCTGCAGCCACACTTCATAGCTGCACCACCACTCTACCATACACGAAATTGCATATATATCACTGCATGGGCCATCTTCTACCGTCGACAGCATTAACCACATGCGTAACAACCACCAACTGCCTCTAGCAAGCTTCAAACTCAGCCACAAAAACCGCAAAATTGGCACTTATACCTTGCCGCAAGCCTTTAATTTGCGTTTCCACTTCATTCACCGTCACGACCTTGCAAAACTGCAGCAGAAACCGCTCTTTAAAAGCTATCCAAATCTGTTTGTCTGCTGCCTGCAGACCATCAAACCAAGCTTTCTCTTTTCCTCGCAGCACGAAGGGCACCATACACATCTTGTCATCATCACCTGTCATCTGCAATGATAGCAGGAACAACTCAAAATCCGCCAACCAATCATCCGCATCCTCGCTTCCACTGAAGATCGGGCCATTGCTTTGCCACATCCTTGCTTCCAATCACATCACCGAGGAGCTATCAGTGCGCTCCTCCGTGGGGAGACCAGAAGATGGAGAGGGGGAATGGGGGATGCACCCAACACGCTAACACGACTGCCTCTTATAGCCCAAGGCACACACAACATTCCAATCCACTTGGCGAGCACCTTCTACTCGCACTTCTCACCAAATTGTACACACATACGTGCTCACACAGACGCACATGAACTCACACGGCCATCACACGATCCACACCTGTATAATGACGCCAATCGCCGTCTCCCGTAGACCACAAATGCTTATGTCATCTGTGCTGCAGCATCAGGTGCGACTTGGAAATTGACTGTGATCATTACCTCAGTGATTTGAGTTACCCGATTCTCGAAGTAGAATAGTGTTGATTCTCTATTGTGCAGAGCTCCTTCCATCTTGTTTTTGTGGGTTGGTTGTAGGTTACGGACATGGTTTCGACCTTCTCCTTCTTCTTCTTGGCACCCGGCCTATGTATATCCACTGAGTTTGGCGTGTTGGTTGACTCTCTCACTGCAAATCGATTACCGTTACGCCTGGCACTTGAGCTTCGATGGAGATGCGGAGTTCGTCTAGTTGTGCTTGGAGCTCTTCTTCTTATGTAGTCCAGTTAGTGAACCCTGCTAGCCATTCATCCATCCACAAAAGTTTAGGGGTTTCAGTATTGTAAACTGACGGGTTTCATGAAAGGATCCTCGGTGGGGGCGCCAAGAAAATGATGACCAAAAATGACATTCCATATGGGGTGGCCTGTACATCACACATAGCCTGAACATCCCCACGCATCATCTTGAGGTAGGAGTAATCCTATCGGTAGGAAGGGGCACCACCTAGCATAAATGCGGCTAGGACGCAAACATACATGACCTAGGGTAGAAAATGTGAAATGCTCTCTAGGTAGTCAACACCAAATGATGGTGTAACAACCGTTCACATGTAGAGAAATGCCTCATCACAAATCATTAGTATGTGCACGAGAGAGATATGTGAAAAGCTCGAAACAGGGCATACTGACTTGCAGAAGAGATTGCACATGATGGAGCACGAGTAGGGTGATATACAAGAGACGAAACATCCCGTAACTATGGGAATTCAGAATAGAGGATGAACCCCAAAGATCAAGACAACATTACATCCCTTTTATTGGTGATGAAGATACTTACAAGTGGTGGTCTTGACCACTACAAACCTGGCTCTTGGCATTTGGGATGCAACATGAGATACAAGCGCCATATGGTGCACAGCGAGGTTGGAGTTAGCGGGAGGGTTAGTTGAGGGAGAACAACAAGACGATGCATCCATCAACGTCCTAAATCACCAACACTGAGAGCGGTCCAAGGTGGCGTGGCGTTGATACCTTCAATCCAAGGGTGCTCAAGTTACTTGTGGCAGAGTAGCGACTACTTCACATGCATAGAGTGATCGTGGTTTGGTAAATCACGGGAGAATGGTGATTTTGTCAATGCTAAGTGCCCAAAGCTTGCAACCAAACATGATTCCATTAGCTCTCAAGAATGGGTGCACTATGTGCTTAGTGGCGCTTACAATGTAGAGTGCATGGAGCTCTAATGCCCCTTCTTGCTTGAGTGCTCTCTCTTGGCTGTCTCCTCTCCCCTGTGTATTGTGTGTCTCTTTTATGCTAAGTGGAGGCCTCTTTATATAGGCTTGAGAGGTGGTCCTTACCCACTGGTCATTGAAAATATCGTGTGGTCATAGTAGAAGGCCTAGATGCCTCTATAGTAAGAGAGATAGATAGAGAGAAGGTAGAGATAGAGAGAGAAAGAGTGGGGTTGGGGGGAGTTTTTTTTTACAACCCACTAGCCATGGCTAGGTTATTAGGGAAGAGTGGGAGTTTTAGAGTATTTACACGGGTTTTGTCGATGGTTCGAGTGGTCGGTGTGAGGTTTTAGTGCTGCTGAAGTCGGTTTTTGTCGTGAGAAGCCGAGATGTTTGAGTTACCCCCTTTCGGTGCTGGCCGGGGCATGCCTTCGGCACCTTTGCTCGATTTGGTGTCGGCGACGCATGATTTGGCCGCCTTCTTTCTTTGTCGATGTTGATGTCGTTCGGGTTTTCGTTTTTATGTTGTTCTTGTGTTGTGTGCGTATACGCGTGCGTGTGAATGTATGTATGAGTGTGTGAGTATGTATATGTGTAGGTATATATAAGTGTGTGTGTGTGTGTGTATATATATAAGTGTGTGTGTGTGTGTGTGTGTGTGTGTGTGTGTGTGTGTGTGTGTGTGTATGTGTGTGTGTGTGCTTTGGACGCCTTCTTTCTTTGTCGATGTCGATGTCGTTCGGGTTTTCTTTTTTATGTTGTTCTTGTGTTGTGTGTGTATACGCGTGCGTGTGAATGTATGTATGAGTGTGTGAGTATGTATATGTGTAGGTATATATAAGTGTGTGTGTATATATGTGTATGTGTGTGCACGAGTGGTGGCGTGGGAAAGGGGGGTTGGTATGTGTGTGTGTGTGTGTGTATATATATATATAATATTTTTGTTGAGTTTTGGACTTGCTGCAACGCAGAGGCGTGGGTGGGGGAGGTGGTGAATGAGAGAGAGGTTGTGCAAGCGTGTGTGGGTGAGGTGTGTGTGTTGGAGGTGAAGGCGCAGTGCCTACGGGCTTGAAAGAGAGAGAGAGAGAGAGAGAGAGAGAGAGAGAAGAGAGAGAGAGAGAGAGAGAGAGAGAGAGAGAGTATCATTGGCCGCCTGCGGGCTGTGCAAGAGAGAGAGAATGAGGGTGGGGTGAGGTGGTGAGGGAGGGAGAAGGAGATAGAGCGTGTGTGTGTGGCTGTGGCGATGCCAGAGGACGCGCGAAGGGTGTGTGGGCGAGCATGAGGCCCGGAGGTTTGTAGCCGACAGAGGGTGAAGGGGGGGAAGCTTAGTCAACGAGGGGGGTGATATTATAGAGAGAGAGAGAGAGAGAGAGAGAGAGAGAGAGAGAGAGAGAGAGAGAGAGAGAGAGAGAGAGAGAGAGTCCCCTAAGGTGGGTTCCCACCATGGGACAAAGGGAGTGAGAGAGGGAGTGTGAGGTTGAGAGAGATAGGGGGTAGGTGGAGGGGAAATGAGAGGGGGAGAGAGAGAGAGAGAGAGAGAGAGAGAGAGAGAGAGAGAGAGAGAGAGAGAGAGAGATAGATAGATAGATAGATAGATAGATAGTTCTATTATCGTCCTGGGAGGTCAAATATGACCTATGGGACCAAATGAACATGTCACGTGGTGTGAGTGGAGTTCATAAGTGACTCTCGATGCTCAAAAATGGCTGAAATGAGCGTCGCAATAGAGAGTCCACATCGTGGTTGGGAGAGGAAGGTATGTAGGGAGAGCTCATGGCTGAATATATGGGGAAAAGAGGACCTAATGTGGTCAAAAGCTGAGCATTCAAGTAGTGTGTGGTACTCACTCTCTCGCACTTGACGAGGGCATAAGGTGCAAAGTCGATGACACTCCTCGCCAGTGCCCCAACGTCCTGTCTCGCAGCGTAGAGAATGGGAGCTAAGACGAATGGAGGCAATGGTGCGGATCGCACTCAACGGGATGGGCTCAAGGATGTAGGAATGGGTTCGGTTACCTCGTTCTGAGAAGAAGAGAGATTTGTAGTTTGGGGCAACGTGTGTGGTGTAATGGCTGAAGCAAGAACCTCCGGATTTCTCCCAAGCCATGATACATTGGCGTTGTAAGAAGGCCTCATTAACTTGGGAGTCGATCGACGCATCCTTGACCAAGTGACATGCATCCCATCTTCCAAACCATTTCTTGATATCAAGCATCCACCCCGAACTTAGTATTTTGCTCTTGCATGTCTTTTGAACCTTTTGACTTGCTTCATATGCGATTCTAGGAAGTCGATGCAAAGGGCTACGTTGTGTCTTACGCATGTACTCCACAACCCTTTCCATGCCCAAGACCTCAATGGGAAGCGATCCGGACTCAAGAAGTAAGAGCATGTAGGGTGTTTGTGTCTTGACTTGGAGAAAGTTGGTGAGAAAACGCTTTTGGACATTCTCAAACTCTTTCCAAGTAGACTTCCCGATGCTTCCACCCCACACCTCCACTCCATAAAGAAGCACCGGTGTCACCAATGTGTCAAAGAGGTACTTTTTGAGAGCCCAACACTTGATCTCTCCTGCATTGCACATGTTCTCAAATGCATAATAAGCCCTCTTTCCGGCTTCCAAGCGACGCATTGCACAATCCTTCCATTTATGATTGGATGGAACCTCAAGGCCAAGGTACTTGAAGTGATCTACCACTTCAAGTTTCTCATTGTTGTATACAATGCATGGAGAGAGAGAGAGAGAGAGAGAGAGAGAGAGAGAACTAGAGCTAGGTGAAGATAGGGGGGGAGGGGGGGTAGGTGGAGTGAGGCCAAAGGGATGTGGGCAAGGGTAAGGCTAAGTGTGTGTGTGTGTGTGTGTGTAGATAAGATATATATATATATATATATATATATATATGGTGAAGAAGAGAGAGAGAGACTTCGGCTTCTTGTATGCAATGCAGGAGATAGAGAGGGAGGATGGCCGAGCACTGTGCCATGCGGGCTGCCGACGGGCTGTGAGAGAGAGAGAGAGAGAGAGAGAGAGAGAGAGAGAGAGAGAGAGAGAGAGGACAGAGAGAATAGAAAATATGAATGAGGAGCAGAGAGTGTGTGCCGAGAAGGGGGAGAGGGAAAGAGGGAGGTGCATACGGAGAATGGCGGCCTGCTAGGCTGGGGTATGGACCAGCTAGGGCCGTGAGGTGGACCAGAGCATTGTCGGGCGTTCCGACGGTGTTGCCGAAGCTCCGGCAGAGGAAAAAAATAAATTTTTCTTTTTTTCTTGTTTTTTGAAAATCGGCCATCACTGCAATGCTCACGAAAATGGTCGTGCAAGGTGGGTCTTCGATTTAGTGTTTGGGAAAAATGTGTTTCAGCTTAATATCATGCCGTTTTCAATTTCAAAAATTCGGGTTGAGGGCAAGGGGAAAAGGAAAAATTCCACCCCCAAATAGAGAAAAATAGTGTAAAAACCTATAAAATAAACCTAATTTTCTAAATTTCCTCTTGGAAAATTAAAGGAAAACATTTTTTTAGGTTTGAAAAAATTATTTTTCCAGAACACTAATGTGATTGCATTGGAGGATGATCATTGCCAGTCAAGGGTATAGGCCTTGGTCTTGGAGTTAGCAATCCTTTGCTCATTTGGATCGTCCTTGGTGTTGCATACCTAATGTGGGCCCTTTGCCTCGCCCTAGAAATGATGACTACGGTCTCTTATTGTAGGGCTGCCTCCTTGCATGTGCCTCCATTGTAGAATTAGGAAGAGGATAGGGTCTAGGAGGGCCTCTTTATTTGCCATGAGATTATGGAGGTGATTAACATCTTGAAAAATAGATGCATGCCATGTATGCAAGAATGGTGGGTGTGTAAGAGAGGTGTAAGAGTGGTCAAAAGATGCACTTTTTCCCGCAAAAAAGGGGGTGGACAAATTTATGATTTTCGGCCCTCTATAATTCCTACATACAATCTTCGATTTGAGCAGAGAGTATAGATCTGTAATCTACATGCCAAGCTCTTTCCATAGATATGTTACACGATGTGGTTTTACCCACTAGATTTTAAATTTCATTTTGGGGGGAAAATTTGAATTCAAATAAACTAGCCGTTTTGCCTGTTTGAATTTAAAAGTTGTCCTTTGATTTCTTTCTTAATAGGAGAGGTTTGACTTCCTTAAACTGCCAAATAAAGAGGCCCTCCTAGACCCCATTCTCTTCCTAATGACTGTCTCCATGTCATTTTGCTTACATTTAGGGCGTGGTCACTTTGGAACGGCTAAATAGCGTTCCAAATTTATTTGCAAGTGAAGAAAATTGGTGGCTTCGAAGATAAATGCTTGATTTGACTGAGTGATGAGACAGATCTTGAGCAGGTTCCTGCTAACCGAGAGGGCCTCAAAAGTCAACCATGTGAAAGGCTATGCCCATTTTGAGGCTCTTAACTACCACGATTAGATAGGTAGATAGAGAAGATCCGGCTCGTGACTGGGCAAAAAGTAGGCTCGCTGGTACACATGACCAGGATCTTAGCCTCTCACATGCTTCATTTTAATACTACAAACTAGACATGCAGCCTCGGAGAGAGAGAGAGAGAGAGAGAGAGAGAGAGAGAGAGAGAGAGAGAGAGAGAGAGAGAGAGAGAGAGAGAGATGTTTTTCATCCTACTGACGTGGTTTGAGACCCGTTAATCTCTAGACCAACTAATCTCGACTCTCAGTTATTAAGTTTATGTAAAACTTATCCAATCCAAACATTGTTGGCAACAAGTTGTCATGTTGCACAGCAAGTTAGAAGAGGGAGAGGTTGAGAGAGAGAGAGAGAGAGAGAGAGAGAGAGAGAGAGAGAGAGAGAGAGAGAGAGAGATGGAGAGAGAGAGAGAGAAGAAGAAGAAGAAGAAGAAGATCACAAGAGACCTAAAAATTTGAGCCGCCGATGAACGTTGATTCTTGAACTTAAGAGCTTGCATGCTCACATACTTATACAAGGAGAGGGGGACATAGATTTTAATATCATAGAAACAATGAGAGTGACCTCAAAGTTTAACTAGGAGGGAGAGAGAGAGAGAGAGAGAGAGAGAGAGAGAGAGAGAGAGAGAGAGAGAGAGAGATCATCCTTAAAGGTCAGATTGACCTATGTGACCGAGTAAAACATGTAACATGCGTGAAGACTATGGATATAAGGGTGGCCATTGACAAGTTGAATTCATGAGATGGCTAGGAGAGAAAGGTATGTAGGACATGGTATGGGCTAAAATGTGGGTAAAGAAAGTCTGATGTGATCAAAAGTTGAGCACTCATGTCGGGTATGATGATCGCACTAGGGATATAATTCACGTACAAAAAGAGACTCTCCTCCGGGTAGTGCCGCAATGCTCTATCTCACATTTAAGGGAGTGGGAGCTAAGCCAAATGGCTGCTATGGTGTAAAATATGGGTAAAGTCAAGCATGTGAAGGATTAAATATAGTCTTCTCTCTCAAAGAAGAACATGCATGTGTGAGTGTGTGTGTGTGTGTGTGTGTTTTGCAGCACGCCCTTTCTTTTAACATGATGCCCAAAACTCTTGCAAAGAGTTTCGATCGAGTGAACTTTTCTGCTTTCATTGCCCTCACACTTTAAGGTGCCAATGGTGCCCAAACGTACACAAAAAAACAATATGTGCCTTATATTACTAACCTGCTTATGGTCAATTGCAAGAGACCTCAACATCCATGCGACGCGTCTTGGCAAATGCAAGTGTACATGCTAGCTAGATTGAGTGCAATCCAACCTGTAAATTTTGAAATATACCCACATATAGATACAAAGTTGCTATAGCAATCAACCCCAGGTCACACAGCCATCATAAATATTGCTTTTGAGAAGCAAATGACACACTGCTCACCATGTCGATTGTGCATACCAATGGCAAAGTTTCTTCTATTACTATGGGGTGTAATGTTGGCATGTTGATCATGGCTGGTACATGCATCCTAAGTGCCAACAAATAGCAGTTGATGACTTAGTTGATTGTGATGCCCCAAATGTAAAACCAAAACTACATGAGAGAAGCATGGGAGAGTTGCTATCATGACCAATGCCTTGATTGGTAAGGATGGTGAGAGGGGATGCTAATGCATCTAAACAATTTTTCGTTCAATGCAAACACTATATCCAAATAAGGATACGAGATCTCTATTAGTCTATTTAGAGAGACACTACCACTCACCAGGGGGACGTCTCTAGCCTAATCGCAAATCCGTTGCCTCCTTAGAGAGAAAAAAAGGATGTTAAGACAAGACATCATGCGAAGGGAGCCCACTACTTAATTCATTCCCAAGAGACCTCAAATTGACCTGATAATTCTTGAGCTTAACACACACACACGCACGTGCACACATATAGATAGAGAGAGGGGGTGGGGGGGGGGGGGGGGGGTGGGGAGGGACAAACTTGCCATGATTAGGAGGAGTATTGGCATGACCAACTAGAAGGAGATTTGTCCTTGTAACTACACTTCATTAGTTGTTTGATCTTACACTTCAAAAGGTAGACATAGTGTTGATCCAAAAGATAGATTTGTGCTTCGTTCGTGTGAATGTGGAGGGCACTTAGACTTTGTGTCTCGTCATACATTGTCATCTAGAACGGTAATTATAGTGGTGGTTGATGCACAAGTTTATCAAAGAGCTGTAAAAGCTCACATAAGGATCATAGGCATTTGCCCACATTTGCCCTCCCTGGGAAGGGAAGGAAAACAATGGGTGCTTCAATTGATGCACATGTAGCCACGGCAACGCGCGGATCACATACTAGTCTCAATAATGAATGAATAAAGTAGAGTGAGATTCAGTACTAGCCAAATAAATAATGTGGCAACGATTTTGGACCAATTTGTTTGAGGAAAATCTCAAAGGATGCTTTTGTTTAAGTTTAAAAAAAAAACAAAGGGAGGATACGCGTGGCACGAGCTCGTGTAGCGGCAAGTCAAGAGAGCTCAATGACAGAATGAGCAGCAAGGAGCTCTTTCATGCATCTCTCCTTCTCTCTCTCTCTCTCTCTCCTTTCGCTTGAAAGCATGCAGGGGGTATCTATTTTTGTTTTGTTGGCTTGTCAGAAGGGATGCATGTTCACAATGTCCCTTTGTCGCTGTCTCGTTTGTGTATAGAGTGGGCAAAGGTGAAGGGCAGAGACTAGGAATTTGGAAATGAAAAGCCTCCAAACAATGGATAAGTTAAAGTACATAAAGCATGTACTCTAAACCATGTGAGGCCAATACTTTTAATAATGTGCAAGTACACAAAATTCATTAATTTTATTGATGTGCAAGTACACAAATTGCATTGTAAGTACATAAAATCATGTACTCTAAACCATGTGAGGCCAATAATTTTACTAATGTGCAAGTACGCAAACTCCACTCTAAGTACATAAAATTACAAGGATTGGACCATTTCTCAAAAAGCAGACTTGCTTGCCACAAATTAGAGCTTGCTTTGCCAACATAGAGACACCCTCAAAATGGAAAGTCTTGCTCATTTGGGAAGCTATAAAGACACCCCCAACACATGAGGGGGTAACCATAAGAACATAATTATGTGACTTTTGGTTTGATTACTGTAGGAAAAATATAAGTGCAATCTTTTTGGGTGTGTTTGTTGGAAATTGGGGGAAACGGCTCAAAAAGTCAACCCTCCCAAAAATGTCACCACATATGCACACTTGATTGAAATATTTCCCATTACTCTACCCATCTAACCCCAAAACCTTAATGCGATGGAGACCTCCAAATTCACAAATTTGTGTCCTCTTGCATATTGGTAGCATTTAAACACTCCCTTTGGTGCTAACACACCTTCCAAGAGCCAATACAATGTGAACAATGGCTAATAAATGATTTCAATGGACATGCACACAAGCCACTTTGCTAGCCAACACCTCCCAAATGCTATAAATTTCACCTCTAAGTATGCAAGTCACGTCAACTTGGTTCTAATACTATGGGAAAACTTCCCAAGAAGTCATGCCACAATCACGCATTTTAGTATCATTGCTACGTATATAGTCTTAAAATAGAAATATTTTACAAATTGGTGAAGCCATCTAGATCTAAAAACCTTAAGATGATGGAGACCTAATGTCTAGCCAAATTTAGTTCTCCTACATATTAACAAGATTTCAACACTCCCCTTTGTGTCAACTTGTCTAAGGTTGTACGCATGCCAATACCCTCGGTGAGAGCCAATACAACATGAACAATGGACTCTAAGGGATTTGAAAGGACAGAAGCACAAGGCCACTTTCCTACCCAAAAATTTCCAAATGCTAGCAACTTCACCTTCAAGTGCAAGGTACCTCAACTAAGCTAAATGAAACACCCAAGTATCCATGTATCACCCAAGTACCTCACGAGGTCAAGCACTACCTCCCATATCCTCCTACCTTGGTTAACCTTCAGTTGATCCACTACTCTCATTATGGAGGCTAATTCTGTCTCGATTGTATTTGTGGTATACTCCCAATGAAGCTTGACAACTTGCAATAGATCCTCGGCACCGGATGAAAATTCCACTAGCTGTCAACTCGACATCATGCAATAGCCAAGAGCATAGAGGGCGTGCAAATAAACACAAACAACACATTATAGACAATAAAACCAATAGATCTGCATACCTAATGAATCGTACTTGCACATAATCAAAGCTATATATAATATGATAGAGACAGAGAGCGAGAGATAGCGCAAAAGCACGTGCAAGTGCACCTTCTAGAACGGAGTGCTACACCAGTATGGCAAGAGGAAGAGGTGAGAAGAGAAAAGAAGGACCCAGATGCTGGGTGAAATCTCCCCCTCATTCAAGAGTGAGCATTTTCCTCTTGCACATGCTCAAAAAGATTACAGACTGTTAGCCCGGACGTAAAGTGACCATAGCTCATAAAGAGCACATTAATTAAATATTCATAAATGTGCTATCATTTTTCATAGTCCATTGGCTTCTTATGCTTTTGCAACCTGTTAGCAGTAATAAATAAATTTATTTTCATTTTCATCATATACCTCTATATTAGAAGAGCAAAT
Source organism: Adiantum capillus-veneris (assembly GCF_014529385.1). NCBI lineage: Eukaryota > Viridiplantae > Streptophyta > Polypodiopsida > Polypodiales > Pteridaceae > Adiantum > Adiantum capillus-veneris. Next base: position 106,420,614 of record NC_140960.1, on the reverse strand, counting down.
CTCCTTGATGAAAGCAGCGGTTATTCTCCTAGAGAATACAAGAGGAGAGGACATCACAAATCCTACCCAGCTTGGAAAAGGTCCCAAAAGCTTAAGAAGTTCAAGGAGGGAGGAAAGAGTCCCGGGGTATTCACTCTATATACAAAACAGGACGCCACCTGTGAGCAGACAACTTTGATAAAACCCCTATATACGACTCATATTAGGGAATATAACCCCCTTTTCTATGCTTATACGACAATCAATGTAAAAAACTATCATACCCCTATCTTAGATATAAAATTTAGGTCTCACATGATCTAACTGAGTAAAACTAGTCAAAGAGCATGCAACATAGTGATTGGACATGTACTAAGGAACCATTTCTATTGATAACTAGATGTACCCTCAATGTGTTTTAATTTGACTTTCAAACTATGTGCCCCTTCAGCGTGCACTCTAGCTACTCATCCAATTTTGACCCATCTAAATTACTCAAAAAACATGGTTATAAAGTTGTGTTAGGTTCTCCATGTGAATTTGCATCTATACAAAATTATAGCCTTCATCCCTCAACAAAGAACAATAGTCAGAAAACAAGAAATTGATACAAAGCAGTGTTAGTTCTTGCATGTATCTTTGCAGCTATTGACTAACAATTTCGAGGGAAAACTCTTTTGGGAATCATTTTGAAACACAAACTTTCCCTCATTTTTCCCTTTTCTCACCTCCCTCCCCCCTGCCCAATAAATATGATACCCCCTCCCTGATTTTTAAGCTTGGGAGATAAATTATTGGGGGCCTACCCCTAACTTATACGCTTATATAACTTGTAAAAGAAACCCCCTCCTCTGCACTTACGTGGTGCGGTAAGTTTTCCATGGTGAATCCCCCGGGGAAAGAGTATCCCTGTTCTCACCTATGATGGCACCTTTGGTGTTACTGACAAAGTATTGACATTCATCCAACAGTTTGATGTGGCCTTTGGAGACGAGGGCTTCACAGAGTCCTCCAAGCTACGTCATGTAGCTATGCACTTTTAAAAATATGCTCGTCAATGGTGGCCTTCATGGCAACGAAAAAGCTCCAAAGACATGAAAACCTCTATGAGTTTCCATAATGAAGCAATTTCTTGCAAGCGATACCAAAGATAAAGTGCTCAACGAATGGTGAATTTTGAAGTTATTCCCATGAGTCTATCCACAAATATGTAGACAAGTTTTGGGATTTACATCTCAAAGATACAGTCTTTCGGGAGTTAGACTTTGCCAAGCAAAAGCAACAATTTTTTGTGGGATTAACTGAAGAAATGGCCAAGTATGTCAACTCCCAACGGCCTGGTTTTATCACCGAAGTCATCCACCATACTATGGTTGCATCTCATATCAATTTCCAACAAGGGGCTAAACGGATGCCAAGCCCATGGAAAACAAAGATTGAAATGATGCAAAGGGGAAGAACAATGCTCAAAGTTCTTCCCTAGTCAATTCCAACAACAACAACAATAAGAACAAGGAGAAAGGATTTTGCAAAGGTAAAAACAAACTCTCTCTTGAAGAGCTAGAGGCTTTTTGTGAAGAACACAAATGATTTAAGTATGGGGAGCAAGGACATGGTTATCGTTCTTGCCCCAAAAGAAATGCCTGCAATGAGACTACTAGAGCTTCCACCATCGAAGCTCCAAAAGAGGATGCTCATTGCAAAGGATGATCCCTTTCATATGCTTAGGAGAAGGTGAGGGAGCATGATGCCCTCATCCTATTTGATCCTGGATCCTGGCTCAACCCACAACTTCATATCAACGAAGTTGTCCACAAAGCTGGGCATACAAGCTTTTGAGATGGGAGATAATGTAACTATCGATGGGGCTTTCAAGGGACAAAAAGCCTCCGTTACTCCCTTGATTGGGAAGTTGCAGCTTCATGTCCAAAGCGTGGGACACATGTCTAACCTCACCATCCTATCTTATTGCAGTATTAGAGAGAACCACGATTAATTTGTCAAACCATGGCATGAAGCTGACTCAACTAGTGCATAGAGGCTACAAGAGGCAGTCAATCTCTTGGAAAACAACTAACAACTTGCATCTAACTCAAGCTACAGTCAAGTGACTGAAATCACCAAAAGCTAATCGCTCATCGGCAAGCAAATCACATCCGTTAGAGCATCAAATGACATCCAAACGTAATGAAACTTCTAGGATAAATTTATAAGACCTAAGCACACATACTTATGGTCTCAAACCCCACTCTAGGTCAAGTTTCAAAATCGCGATTATTAACAGCAGTGGATTTTTCACCTAGTCGTTTTCAACCCAAAATGCATCTAAATGCTTAGCAATGATGCCCCAATACCCTACCTATGCTTAGTTCTTGATTTGAACATGTAAATTCCTAGCTATGATGAAATTAGGCCGCGGGTCGGCGACGCCAAAAGCTATGAAATAATGTGAATGACTTACGTCAATGCGTAGAGCTCTTACCTACAGTTGCAATGCAACAAACGCAATTGCAATGTGACAACCGGAGAGGGAGTAGGAAGCGTGAGAAGGAGAGGAGTGAGTATTGTTAGCTCACGCTGTGTATTTCTTATCCAAAAACTTACAAAAATTGGCTTTTATACCTTCGCCAAGGTTTTTGGGTGGTCAAAACTAATAATCTGGAGTTCTACCAAAGCTGGGTAATGACTGGCTGATAAAATCTGGAAGCTTGTAGCCCCAGTTCATTAATTACAGAGTTTATCCGAGAAAATAGGAGTTACGATATTCCCGATTTATCAAAATAATAAATGTTTTACAAAAAGAACTCCAAAAAATGGTGTCCGTGGTAGCTTGCTATTAACATTCCCCCCCTCCTTGCCTGTGTCGTCCCGTGACACAGCTTTATGGGTTGCAATAGTCTTTGGGTTGACGGCTGGCCAGGCAATCTTTAAGCGCGTCCAGTGCCTTCTGGTATTTGATTCTTCTTTCTTTGTCGTGCACTTGCAGAAATTGCATTCTCACCTTATTCTTCAGCTCCACCATTGAGTAGCCTACAAACCTGGATATTAGGTTGTTGATCACCGACGCAAATATCTTCATTCGCCAGGTGAAGAATCCAGTGTAGAATGTTTCTTCAAAGGCCAATATATTATTTGATGGCAAGAACATACATCTGGCATAGAATCCATAAAGGACTTCTTCTGAAGTTTCCCCACTCAGATCGTAGCATAAGCCTTTGTTTCCTTCCAAGAATGATAGCCATGGGGCTCCTGTTTGCTCAGGCTCATTAAAAACTTGTATACATGCTAGCAACATTTTGCAGATCTTACATAACATGGCGCAGGAGAGGTCTGGTAGACTGTTGAAGAAAGACATGGCGCTTGTAGATGGTGGAGACAATCTCACTGGGTGGGAACCGGCTCCTGTGAGATGAACAACCGATCAGTCAGTAATTACCAAGGCAGTTACCACAATAACTCCCAAGGCATATAAATAGGACCCATTACATTGTAATTGGGTTGGCATTAATCGGGCTGGCAATTGTCGGTTGTACTTCTGCTTAGATTTTGATTCATAATCCTTAGTTCTTGAGCTGTTCTCGAGCTACATCATCTTTATCTGTAATCTTTCATTTGTAATCCTAAATACAGTAGTCTAGTGTACTTCAGTCATACATACTTTGTACTCATTCTCTCTATATCTGAATCTGGATTTGAATCTGAGCATCATTCTCAACACTTCAGTCTGTTTCTCATTTCAGTAGATGTATTCCAATTCATTTTTATCTCCTTTTCTAGTTCTATTGCTTGAACTAACACATCACAAGTAGCTGTAAACTTCTAACACTGGAATCAGCTATCTAAAGAGATCAGCTCCAATTCCATTTTGGCAATCACAGTGGCTAGAGCTGTTGCTCATTGACTAGAAAACTCATCTCCCAGTTTGAAGTTTTTCAACTGCAGTAATGGCACCCAAAACCAATCATGGCCGGAAACCATCCTACCGTGTTGACCCTATTCCTGAGGAGTCAGAGAGAGACTCTGACCCCAAGCATGAGCTGGTGACTAACACTGAGGCTTAGGAGGAGCAGAGTCATGCAGATGAGGCGCAGCACTCACAGCATTCTAGTCAGTCTAGATGCGAAAGGGTAGAAAGGGAAGCACGCAAGGCTAAAAGTTCTCGGTCTAGGCAGGGGGACGAGGGCGCCAAAGGTAGTAAAGGAATTCACCATACTTCTAGTAGACAAGCCAGGGAGGACACAGAAATTGAGACGGAGGCAGATATTCATTAGGATGCAGATACAAACAATTGTAAGAAAACTCCAAAGAGGTGTCCAGACTCCAAGATGAGAAGAGGAAGGACCAACGGTGACCGGCATGATTACACATCCTCGTTGAAAATATATTTTCCCATGTTCAAAGGGGGCAAGAAGGATGATTTGGATGTTCACATCCAAGTCTTTGAGCAGTATGCCGAGTTGAAAAATATTGATGAGGATGACTGGGGTGAATACTTTCTGCAAACGCTGAAGGAGGCAGCGAAGAAGTGGTACTACCATTACTCGGGCTTGCCAGCTCAGATCCTATAATAAACTACTTAAAGCCCTCATACTGGAATATTCCGACAACAGAGGTGATGAGGATATTCTCTGTGAACTGGATAAGATTAAGCAGAGGAAATTGTCCGTCCGAAGCTATGTTGAGAAAATGAAAGAGCTGACAAGGCAGCTGTCTGCAGGAACCACCATCGAAAAAGCGACTGCGAGCATGGTTCTTGAATGGCTTTTGGAGCAAGAAGCTTAGGGAGCAAGAAGTGCTAGCACCGACGAAGAAATTCAATGATTTGGTGTAGCGAGTCCTGAAGCTAGAACAACAAGCTAAGAAGGAAAAGGGTCATAAGAAGAGGAGGTCTAGTAGTAGCAGTCCTTCTAGTGATGACTCTGATTCAAGTGGAGTTTCCAGTAGTTCTGAGATTATCTCCAATGAGAAGACCAAGGAAAAGCCTAAAAAGGGGTCTTGGGCTAGGAAGATTGAAGAGATGGCTCGGCAAATTGCTGAGATTAGCCAGACCAGACAACTGGTGAGAAGAATGGAGACTTGGTGTTCAAAATGTATATCTAAGGACCATGTTTCCAATGAGTTCCCACAACGTACTTATTGTAAAGCCTATGGCCATTTATGGAATAATTTTGGCATTAGGATTCATCATTTTAAAAAGGTCAAAGACTTGTCACTGGTGGCATTTACCAATGCTGAACCAGTATGAGTGGAAATTGCCAATGCTTCTCATGAGGAGAAACCAAGTACGAGTAGTACTGGTACAGGGCACAGCAGATACCAAGAAGGTACTAGCTGGGGCCGTGGGTGTGGTAATTTTCAGAGACAAAGTCTAAATTGCTATACTTGTGGAAAGTATGCGCATTTCGTGGCTCAATGTCTAGAAACACCTATGACTGCGGCTATTGAGGCGAAGGTTCCAGATCCAGTTCTAGTACGAGCATTTACACGAAGCAACGGACTAGTGATTGAGGAAATCTCGGAGATTCCAGAAAAACTAGTCACTACTGGAAGCAGAAAATGGGCTCAACAGAGAGAGGTATGGAAGGCCAAGGGTAAAGAAAAGGTGGTTGATGAATGGCAGGAGCAGAGAGAACTAGCGGTGAAAATCACATAGGATATAGCCAAGAAGCTGCCAGAGCAGCCAGAGAGTTCTGAAGCACGGGTCATTCAAAAGATACCAGCCCAATCTACAGAGACAGATTAGTCAAAGCCCGGCATGCCTAAGACCATGTTGGTTCCAGTAAAAGGGTTGATTGCAGAGTTAGGAGCTGATAGAGGAGCTGAAAGCACTAAAATGAAGGCGTGGCATTGTGAAGATATTACCAGTTCTTGAAGCTCGGACAACAACTCTGACCATGAGAAAGAGAAAATTCATGTCAAAATCTGTGGCAGAATCCAGAAACTCATTGTGGAGTTGGAAGGCATTAGAAGAACTTTGCCTGAAGCAACAAAATTCATCAAACAGCGAAGGAAGGCTGAGGTGAAGGCAAGGACATTTGACTTGATGGCTGTCAGAGATGATGAAGTGCCGCTAATTCAAGTAGATTACAAAGTTCGAAAACAATGGGAACCACTTTAGAGTGTCATTCTTGATGGAGGAGCAGGAGTAAACATCATGGGAGTACATCTTCAGCAGAGGATGGGCATCACAAACTTGAAGCTAGCACCTTTCAAAGTGTAGGTGGCAGATCATTGAGTAGTGCAAGCTACTGGTTTGATCGAGAGTATGCCGATATGAGTGGGCAAGGAGAAGTTCAAGGCCAGTTTTCTAGTTCTCGATGTGCAAGGAGCATATGGAATGCTACTAGGGAGCCCATGGTTGCGAACGGCACAGGCTGTTCACGACTATGCTAATCAAACTCTCACTCTACACTAGAAGCTGGAGAAAGGAGCTGAGACCTAAAGAACTATGCCGAAAGTACAAGATCAAGAAGATTGAAAGGATGTTAGCAGCTCTAAATATTTTTTCCTTAGCAGAAATTGATCTTAATGCAGTTCTACTGAACAAGGAGAAGACTGACAAACAGAAGAAGCAGTTTCCAGACCAGTTTACTGAACTCAATTCAGGAGAACGTTCAGTTCAGTTAACTGGAAGGCCGGAAGAATCACATGATCTTAATGCAATTCTACTGAACAGGGAGCAGACTGACAAACAGAAGAAGCAGTTTCCAGACCAGTTTACTGAACTCAATTCAAGAGAACGTTCAGTTCAGTTAACTGGAAGGCTGGAAGAATCAATTGAATCCAGCACGCCCGGGGAGGTCACCTAATAAAAATGTAACCTATCACGTGAATTCAACAGAAGGGTATTTAAAGTTCTTGAAACTTACAGAAATATATATACAGAAGGGAATTATTTTTTCAAATTTGAAAAAAAATTGCAGATTTTAAAAGAAAATGATACATTATATTCTTAAGAAAATTCACAGATAAGGGGTTTTACAAACATGTCTTGAATGCACGTGATATGGTAGTTATACACATAGTGAACCCCCCGAGCCAGCACGCCAGATAAGCCAACACATTTTGGTGAGGACACGATAAATCAGAACAGTGATTCGGAACTCAAAGGGCCGTCTTGGGATTACGTCGAAGAGTCAACCAAGAGAAAAGGTGGTGGGCCTAACTGGTTACTCCTTGATGACCAAGAGATCGAGGAATGGAATCTAGGCTCTGAAGACAACCCTAGAATGATCAAAGTTAGCAAACATCTCAACCCTACAATGAAGGAGAAAGCACGTAGAATGTTCCAACATTACAAAGATGTTTTTTCCTAGGAACACACTGATCTGAAAGGGGTGGATCCAGAGGTCTGCTAGCACAGGACACCACTAAAGCCAGATGCCATGCCAATGAGACTACAGCGGTACCGAATGAATCCCAATTATGCTAAGAAGGTCAAGGAAGAGATTGGAAACCTTCTCAAAGCTGGGTTCATCACTGAAGTAGCCAGTAGTGATTGGTTGTTTCCTATTGTAGTTTTTCCCAAGAAGAATGGGAAGTTGAGAGTATGTGTAGATTATAGGAAACTCAAAGCTCAAACCATCAAGGATCACTTTCCATTACCCTTTACAGATATGTTGCTTGATGAGATTGCAGGGTATGAGATGTACAGTTTTATGGATGGATATAGTGGCTACAACCAGCTACAAATTTCTCCTGAGGATCAGGGAGAGACCACTTTCATTAGAGAGTGGGGAGCATTTATGTATCTGGTAATGCCATTTGGACTATGCAATGCACCAGCCACTTTCCAGTGGTGCATGATGGAGGTATTCAATGATTTTCTTCATCGGTTCCTCGCCATATTCATGGACAATTTCACTGTATATTCAGCCGAGGAATAACATTTAACATTCCTAGAAATGGTTTTTAAGCGCTGTCAGGAGAAGCGGATTTGTCTGAATCCATTCAAATCTGTTTTCCTAGTCTTGAAAGGACAGCTACTAGGACACATGGTATCCCGCAATGGAATAGAAATGGCCAATGACAAGATCCAGTGCGTTCAGCAAACCAAGGTGCCGAGGAATGCATCTGAGTTAAGTTCTTTCTTGGGATATATTAACTTTTACAGAAGATTTACGTATAAATTTGCCTCCCAAGCTTTACCACTGTATGAGCTCACAAAGAAAACCAGCAAGTTCAATTGGACTGTTGAGTGTGAAGAAAGTTTCTAGAGCTTAAATAGTGTCATTATTAGTAAACCAGTCCTTCCACAACCAAATTGGGATGTTATCTTCCATGTACATGTGGATGCTTCAGGGCTGGCAATGGGGGCAATACTAGCCCAGCCAGATGGAAGCACTGACTATCCTGTCTACTTTGCTAGTCACAGATTCAGCCAGGTTGAACAAGGTTATACAACCACTGAACAAGAGGCTCTAGGGATGGTTTTCAATGCTACAAAATTCAGGCATTATTTGCTAGGCAAATTGTTTCATTTCTATGTGGATCATCAGGCCCTATTATTCTTGATTAATAAAGTCATTTTTCAAGGCAGGCTAATACGGTGGATGATGTTCCTTATGAAATTTGAATTTTTAATTTTCCATAAACCTGGAAAGAACCACTATGGTGTTGATTTCCTCTCTAGGAGTACGGAGGGCTATTCTGAAGCATCTTTAAGAGACAAACCAGTGGATGCTGAATTATTTCAGCTGGAAGCAGTAGAATCAGTCGATCCTGAATTATATGAAGTATATCAGTTTCTTTCTCAGGGTGGTTTCCTAGACGACTGGAAGCAAAACCAGAAGAAGGCTTTGGTTATCAAAAACTTAAATTTTACCATCTACAGATTAGGAGTCGATGGGATTCTTCACTGATGTGTGCCTATGGAGGGGAGAATGCAAGTTATCTCAGAGGCGCATAATGGAGAATCTGGTGGACACTTTTCTACTCATGTTACTTACAAGAATATTCTGTAGGTTGGTTTATGGTGGTAAACATTGATATCCGATGTCAGAAGTTTTTGCAAAACTTGTGATATATTTCAAAGAATGGGTAGACCCACAGCTGCAGGCATGACTCCCTTAACACCAGTTCAGCCACCACAGGGTGTTTTCATGAAATGGGGCTTGGATTTTATGGGACCTTTCAAGAAGTTCACTCCCAAGAATAATAGGTATATAGTGATGGCTACCTGCTATGTAACCAAGTGGGTAGAAGTTAAGGCTCTTCCTGACAACACAACCAAATCCACTCCAAGATTTTTATTTGAGAATATTGTCTGTCGCTATGGCTGTCCTGTGGAGATTGTGTCGGACCAAGGGACACACTTCATCAATGACACTATGGATATCCTTATGGATATGATTTCAGTCAAGAATCAAAAATCCACATCTTATTATCCTAGATGCAATGGATAGGCCAAAAGCAATAACAAGACCATTAAGACTATTCTCACTAAGATTGTGCAGAAAAAGCCAGACCAGTGGGATTTGAAGCTTCAGACTACTTTATGGGCATATAGGACATCTTATAAGGTCACTACAGGATTAACACCATTCAGAATGGTATATGGCATTGAAGTTGTTGTCCTATGGAGTTTGTTATTCCAAGTCTCAGAATGGCTCTAGAATATGGGTTGGATTTTAATCACAATCTTAAGAAGCGATTGGAGGAGCTTACCCAGTTAGATGAACTGAGAGAACGGGCTATGCTGGAACAGGAGATTGTTCAGCAAAGAAGGAAACACTGGCATGACCAAAATATTAAGGTCCGGGAGTTTTAGAAAGCGGATCTAGTACTCCTATATCAGTCCAAATTGGGTCCTAAGAAGCCGAATCTAAAGATAGCCTGGGCAGGACCATTCGAAGTGGACTGGGTTTTCTCCAATGGCACGATAAGATTGAAAGACCTATCTGGATTACTACTTCCAGGGGTGTATAATGGAGCTAAAATCAAGCTCTACTATTCAGAAGCCAGAGAGCCTTGCCAAGAACAGGGTACTGAGGATCTGGGCACTAAAGACCAAGATATTCCAGAATCAGCTATCTTGGGACTTTTTCATGGCAGCCAGTTCCAGAACCAGTTCCAGAGTGAGTTTCAAACCAGTACCAGCACGACCAAGCCAGGCTTATACTAGGACTAGAAAAGTGGGAACAAAGTTATCAGTTTTTAGGGGACCAACAGTCAGATGGAATATCAGTGGTAATCATTTCAATGACGGGAAAATTCTTGTCTAATGCATGTCTGCCACGTCATTTGTGGTGTACAAAAGTCTAGGAACGGTAAGTGGTGGAGCTTTTATGGCATGAACGCGTATAACAGTAAGGCAAGTAGGCATTTTTTCTCGCAAATCTCCTGCGTGACGCTTAACTTTTGTTGTCCACTCACCATCACCGGGCTCTGAAGTTTCTTCACTACAGCCGCAAACCTCGTCCTCTGAGGAGACCGTGGATTGTCATTTGTCTTTGCCAGCCACACCTGGATATGGTTTTGAAGAATCAAGTAAGTCATCTTCTTCTTCACTTTCTTCATCATCTTCACGGTGTATTGGTAGGAAGAAACTGTCAAAAAAGATGTAGGAGACTATCGACGAAACCCAAGCCCTTATTATTGCTACAAAGTCAACTCTTCCACTCATCCCGCACATCAAAATTCAGCACTATGTGTTTACAAAGCAAACTAAGGCTCTACTCCAACTGTGGGACTTGCATGTCGTTTTGCAATCCTCAAGGATTGAGTTTGACACAACCATCATAAGGCAAGTCCTGGACTCTTTTAGTGCTAAAGATGGCAGTGCTATGGTTTATGGCATGAAGGTATCTGTCACACTAGAAAGTATTGATTTTGCATTCCGCATGCCAAACGGGCCAACCCATCTGTGGTAATTGCAGAGCAGCTCAGTGCATCTCTGAAGGAAGATAAGGCTGCCAAGAGGAAAAGGAAAGCCAGTGCGCAAGGGATTCCAACAACAGGAGTGGAAACTCCCATTGCCTACCGGTTTGTGGCTGAAGATGTGAGCTTGAAGAATGATCCGACATATGTGTCAGAGAAACTCTTTGCTATGCTTTTAGCAAAAATAGTAGTGAATGGCATAAAATGGTAACCATCTTCTTGCAACATTTTTCAGCCTACTCAATGTCCTCTTCCTCATATGTGTATATATTTTTCTACGCTACTAAGTTATCTAGAGTAAATTTCCCCTCTTCGTTTAACCTTTGTGGCGACATATACATTGTACTCTTCCCAAAAATGTCACCTTAGTCATATATTTATATTACCACCCTTTTCTTTTTTGCTTTGTAAATAAAATTAAGCATACAATAACCAACTATCTACCCCCAAACTTTCTTACCTCTTGTGAATTAGTAGTAGAAAAATAATATATCCATATTCCATCCCATATAGATAAATTACCATGGAAAATCAACTCTCCACTTGTCTTTACCAAAGATTATGGTCCATCTCTACAAGTCTTCTATGCCCCCTACATAGGTGGCCCAATATCTCTTAACAATATACATATAGTTTTTCTCCTTTCAAAAAGACTCAAATTGTATATTCTTTTCACAAGAAAATAATATTGGGCCCTCCTCTATTTGTTTAAGCATCATACCCTTTTGAAAAAGAATGATTCCCCTTGGATGCATACAAGCAAAGGGCCCATACAAGAAGACTTGGAAGCAAAAGGTTCCCTAGCCTAGTGTGGACCTTCCAAACCAAATTTCTTGGTGCATGGGCGTGAAGAATAGTCCAAATTCATATCAAACATGTTGAGAAGGTCAAATTTTCCTTTTGAAGCATGTCATTCCGAGCTACAGGTAAAACGTTATGGTCAAAATAGTGTAAATCTGTCAGATTCGCAGCAAAAGGGAACTGTAAATCAAGAGGGTGAGATCTTATTTTTCCCCTACTCATCTTCTATAAGATCAATGAGTGTTCAAGGTCACTTGCATGTGATGGGACCAACCTAAAGATGCTTTCTAAATGCCAAGACAGACAAGTTGAGATACCCCGCCGGAGCCACCCGTAGGGCCTCATGGTGGGGCCCACCTACATTATGCACCCCTATGGAGCCTTCATGGTCTAAAATGATATTTTTGGTGAATAAATAGTCACTTTTATGTCCAATATTCAATGAGTGGTCAAAGGACACTTAATTAGGGCTAATCACTCACCCTAATTAAGTATAGCATAATCCCACTCTTACACAACTATAAATAGCCCCCCTTGGAGAGACTCAAAGACACACACCTATATTTTCAACTTCATGTTGTTCTTGATCAATAGTAGAGAAATCCTCAACTCTCCCTCTTTCACATCCTCCCTCCTAACCCTCCTCTTTGGAGGAAGTGCAACTCTATCCTCCACTCTTTCTATTCTACAATCTCTTACTCCATCAACCCAATAAATCATTGTAGCACCTCAATAACTTGTAAATACATCATGATCTCTCTCATGGTTATGTTAATGATCATTAAATCATCTTCAAACAATCAAGTGTCGCAATTCGTAATGGTTAGACAGTGTCTGTCTATCCCTTAAAATGTGTGCGAGAAATCAAGTAAGTGTTCTACTCTCAATTTACCATTGGTTTGTTTCTCCACACTTATTCAATTACTCTAAAGAAAATTCTCACTCCAACTATCTTTTGCTTCATTACATATGCATGTGGCTACCTCTCATGGTGATTTTATTTTTCACGGAATTGCATAGATGGAGATGAGATCTCTATGCAAAGTGTGTTAGTTCGATGTAGGTGATTCTCTTGTGTGTTTGAGAGGCAGGTCTTGTGGGCATGAATTTTTGATGAGTGCTTGAGAGAGGAGGAGTTTGGATGTATCGTGGGTATTCTTATGGGGAGACGGTGAATGCTATTCCACAAACTGCATATTTACATTTGATGCACGGCATTGGGTTGCATAATCGTTGATGGTGTCAAGTGTCCAAAGTGTACATAGAGTAAGGGTTCTCAAAGTGTGTTGCTTGAGTGGGTGAGTGCAAGTGTTATTTTGATTGGTTTCCTTCTCCACTCCCAAAAGAAGGTGGTGCCCCAAGTAGTGTGCGTACCTCTTTACGAACATTTTGTGAGGGTAGGCCCATTGGTTTGGGTTTAGAGGCCCCATTTCAAAAAGCTCGCCCTCATAAAGTGGTGCCCCCACTGAGGAACATATTTCCAAGTTACCTTCCAATTTTTAGTGATGAACAATGGAGTCCCCATCTATCCATTTCATTTTGCACAACACATTAGAGTAAATGTTTACATAGATAGAAAAGTCTTTTTCCAGCAACGCATTGTTTTTATGTTTGGTGCAGAAAGACTTAGAGAAATAGTGGCATCACCCAATCCAATTATACTTCCAATCATCAATTATGAAACTTCTTTTGATGTTCACGTGTTCATTTTGTTTTAAAGGCAGGAACAAGGAGTGGTGAAGGGGTGCTCAGGGGCCATATGAAGGAACGAGGTCTTCAAACCAACAACGAGGAGTAGCACATGAATCATGATCAAAACAATGAACCTTTTAGGCCTATTGCTTGGCAATCCATTCATATAATCATTGCAACTAAGTTTAGGTTTCAATCTATCATAAGGAGGATATTTGGATCCACTCGCCTCAATAAAATCAATGCTTCAATTAATCCATTTATTCTACCTATGATAAAGTACGAATTAACAATGGATGTGTACATCTTCATTTTAATGTAATCAAATTTATAGTGTCAACAATCTTGTGCGGCCCGTAAGAGAAAAGTTTCTTTTAAAAAATAAAAATTCAAAAAGTCTAAACAAAATGTCAAGTTCTTTTCCCACGTTCTATGCAAGAAGTGGGGAAGATGCGCAAGAGTTTCTTGACAACTTGGAGATGGCACATATCATATCCGGGAGAGATGAAGAGGAAGTAAATCTACGAGCCTTCCCGTTGGTTCTAAAAGCAGAAGCTAAAGCATGGTATGAGACCTTGCAACGCCAAATCAAGTCCAACTGGGAGAGACTGCGAGCAAGCTTCCTCTCCAAGTTCGGGCAAGGTGATACTTCTGAAGGACTATGGAAATGTCTTATTGGACATAAGCAGGTATCACTTGAAAACTATCCCTCTTATGAAGCAACCTTTGTCAATCTATGGGGTAGGTGGGAGGCTACATTAGAAAATCATGGTGGTGCACCTAACTTTCTAAAAAAAGAGAGATTCATGGTTGGCTTGTATCCACTTTTAAAGGCTAAAGTAGAGCTAAAATTCCCATCCACCTTTGAAGAAGCACATGAGGTAGCCATCATCAAGTTTAGAAAACTACACTTCCAAGCACATAGAGCAAGGGGTTTGAATGAAGTGAGTGAGAGGGAGTCTTCACAAACCATGGAAGCACCAATTAGGGCCCCTCTTGCACAATCTTCACAAATAGGAGATAACTCTCAACAAGAGGTTTTACAAAGGCTAACTCAACAGCTTGAGAACCTCACTCTGAATCTAGTACAGGGCCTACCTCAACAACGACAACCAAGAGAAGGGAATCGCAATCAACGAAGACAAGCTCAAGAGTGTTGATGTTGGAATTGTAATGAAATGGGCCATGGAATGTACAATTGTCCACATCCAAAGCGACTTCCGGGAGACATATATCCCCCTAGACTGCCTCCTCTCACTGTGCAGCAAGAACGAGCTCAAGGCCCACAAATCCTTCGTCAACCACCACCGCCAGCAAATATACCTCCCGTCCCACATGAGGAGGAAGAAAGAGGAGTCAACATCATCAAGCTAGAAGAGGTAATAGATGAGCATACTCTAAACTTTGATGTTATGCCGGCAGAAAAACGCACAAGAGCACATGATAAGGATGAAGACATGAGAAGTGAAGGAACAAATTCAGCCAGAAGGGACAAGAAGAAGAAGTCAAAGATGGAAGAAGCTGAAAGTAGCAGGAAGAAAAGATCAAGGAGAAGGGAAATTGGTATCAACAACTTCCCATTGGGAAAGGAGCTAGAGCCCTACAACATCCTGGAGGATTTGCAAACCCAAAAGCCAAACATTTCATGGCCTCAACTTCTCCACCTATCAGCCAAAGTAAGAAGGCAATGGCCAAAGTTGGTAAGTACAAGAATTCCAAAAAAGAAAGCAAATCTTTCCATTAAGGCTGTGGCCTCAAAGCTACAAAAATATGTGGAACGCATTGTGGATGCTTACATAAGGGGTAAAAAGGTGTCTAATGTATATGTTGATGGTGGAGCTCAAATGTGTGTGATCACGGAAAAATCAATGAACAGGTTAGGGCTTGAAATTACAAAGTCCTCTAATTGTCAAGCTAGGCTAGCCAACAACTCAAGTGTGAAGTGTTTGGGGATCATTGAAAATGTAAAAGTCTCTGTATGTAACATAGATGCACGAGTGGATATGTATGCCATGCCAGCTAAGGGGGAGGGCTATCCCATCATCCTAGGGAGGCCTTGGCTCATCGCTGTGAATGCAGATCAAAAATGGGGAAGTGGTCGTTTGATTCTTAAGAAGGGTCAACCGGTGGTGTATGATTGGCGAGAAGGAAAGCAACTAGATATCAACTATGAAACCACAGTAGATGAATAGAGTGAGGAGGAGAGTCCTTACTCAAGTGACGAAGAAGCATCAACCAGTGAAGAGGAGTCTTCTTTGGAGGTAATGGGAATTGTATTTAACGCCAACACCCAAGATGTTTCTGTAGAAGAAAAGCCAACAGACAATCACACACGAGGGGATGAAAGATGCCACCACCTTGAAGAAGGATTTGAGAAGATGCTTGCAAAAGATCTTACTTGTGAGGAGAAGAGGTCCTACATCAATATGTTAAGGAGGTATCCCAATTTGTTTATCACTGACTACTCACAAATAAGAGGTGTAGATGTAATAGAGCATCGAATTGAATTGAAACCAGGGACCAAACCCGTGGCTCAAAAGTTAAGGCGACTAGGATCTGTGCAACAAAAGGCCCTCCTACAAGAAGTGAATCGACTCTTGAAGGCTGGCTTCATCTATCCAGTATCCAACTCCGAATGGGTATCACCTATTGTAGTCACTCCCAAGAAGAATGGTAAGTGGAGGGTCTGCATGGATTACAAACCCCTCAATGCTGCGACAAAGAGGGACCACTTCCCACTCCCTTTCCAAGATGAAATTTTGAATGAAGTAGCAGGTCATGAATGCTACACTATGTGTGATGGGTATTCAGGATATTTTCAAATTAGAATAGCAGAAGAGGACCAACCAAAAACCACCGTCATCACACCTTGGGGATGTTTTGCATTCAGAGTAATGCCTTTTGGGCTCACCAATGCTCCTAGCACCTTCATGAGATTCACAATATTTGTATTTCAGCCATTCTTTGGAAAATCTATAAGAGTCTTTATGGATGATTTCTGTATTTATAGTTGTAGATCACTTCACTTCCAAAAGGTTGAAGAGGGGCTTAAGAGGCTCCATCAATTTGGGGGACAACTCAACCCAGAGAAGTGTCATATCGGTGAATCTTAGGTGGTTTTGCTAGGCCATGTGGTTTCTTCACAAGGAATTCAAGTGGATCCCTCTAAAGTAAAGGCCCTTTTGTCATTATCTCCACCAACAACAACTAAGGAGCTAATGACCTTCAATCACAAAGTGAGGTACATGTCTCGCTTCATCCATCTCCTAGCAGAAGCCATCACCCCTTTGCATAGGTTGGCAAACCAATCTACATTTGAATGGGGGAGAGAACATGAAAAATGTTTTGAGGAAGTGAAGGGCATTCTTAGCTCTCTCCCAATCCTAATGCCACCAAATCCAAAGGAGACCTACTATGTCACTCCAAGTGTAGGTTTCGAAGCAATTGGTGTTGTTTTGATGCAAAAAGATCCTAAAACATCATACATGAGGCCGATCCATTTTGCAAGCAAGGTGATGACTCCGGCCGAGAAGGGATACATTGAAATGGAGAAAGTGGTCTTTGCAATCTTGTTTGCAGTAAGGAAGTTTCGATCGTATCTTCTCCCTGTGCCATTTTTTTTTCTCACCTTAGAGCACAATCTACCATATGTAGTACAACACATGACCCTCTCATCTAGAATAGCAAAGTGGGTGCTTGAACTCCAAGAATTTGAATACACTTTCCTTGTAGAAGATAGCACAAGAGCAAGACTTGCAGACATTCTCACCTACAAAGTGAGAGAAAGGGAAGGATCACGACTACAAAGAGAGGAAGGCTCAAAATAGTTCAAAGTGAAGGAGATTGATAATGCCCATACTTTATGCTTTGACGGAGCTTATCAACGCCAACAAGACAAAGCAGCAAGGGGGATCATCATTTTGAACCCACAAAAGGAGGTAATGGTTAGAAAAGGTATCACTCTACCCAATGTTCACTCCAACAATGAGGCTGAGTATGCTGCTCTAACCCTTGGGTTAGAAGAATGCAAAGAATTAGGCATACAAAGACTTATTATAAAAGGTGATTCTTTGCTAGTGGTCAGGAAAATCCAAGGGACTTGGAGGTGTAAGAATCGTACATTGTTTGAGTGGCTTAGTAGTGTAAGAGCTTTGATGAAGGGTTTTAAAGCAACACAGGTACAACACATTGTGAGAACTCATAACAAGGAAGCAGACTTACTCGCAAATGAAAAGCTTCAAATGGTGGTAGGAGGTGTGAAACTATATGAACCCAAATATCAAGGTCAAGAGGAGCTAAAAGACACTATTTTCTTTCTACAAGCAGGTGAGTGCCCCAAACACTTAGACAAGGTGCAAAGACATAGACTAGTTAAGAAGGCCACACCTTACCAGTTGATTGGGGACGATTTATATCACAAAGGGAAAGATTTGGTCTTGAGGAGAGGTGTGCAAGAGATAGAGAAAATTCTTCTTTCATGTCATGATGATGTCTGTGGTGGTCACTTTTCTCAAGATATTACAAGTAGGAAGATTTTACAAGCAGGGTTTATTTGGCCGAGCTTACATCGTGATGTCCAAAATTGGTGTAAGACATGTAAGTAATGCCAAATTGCTGGGGATAGACGACTAACATATGAGCCTCTGTTTTATGATTGTTTCTTGAGCTATCTTTTGGTTCCCAGAGCTCAGTTTACAGGGGAGACTCTGTCAAAAATTTTCAAAATACTGACAGTTCCTGAGGAGAGGTGTTCAGCTTGTTGATTACAGCTTGTTTACTGTGTACAGAGGCCAGTTTACAGGGGAAACTCTGCCGGATTTTTCTCAGGAGTAAACAGTTTGGCAGATATGGCATCTTCTCACAGTGAGACTCTTTACAACATAAAGAAGCTGGATGGCACAAACTTTCCATTCTGGAAGAAGCAGATTTGGCAGGTTTTGGTGCAGAAAACACAAGTGAAGCCACTGAAGCTCAAAGGGGAGAGACCAGAAGGTATGGCTGAAGATGAGTGGGAAGAGCTTGACGAGTTAGCTTGTTCCACAATCATGCTGACACTGGCAGAAAATGTTTACTTCAACGTAGCAGAAGAGACTACAGCGTATGGCGTATGGCAAAAGCTATGTGATATGTACGAGAAACAAAGTGCTGCTTCTCAGATTTACTGGCTCAAGAAATTGGTGGATTTGAAGATGAAGGAAGGGACAGCCATGTCAAATCATCTGAATGAATTTCACTCAATTTTCAGCCAGTTAACAGCACAAGAGATAGTCTTTCCAGATTCAGTGAAGGCTATGTTTCTCTTAATCACTTTGCCAGACAGTTGGGATACTTTTCGTACAGCGTTAAGTAATTCTGTCGCGCCAGAAGGTCTTACAAGTGCCAATGTAGAAGGCAGCTTGCTCACAGAGGAAGTGAACAGGAAGAACATTGACAAAGGCAAAGGCAATAGTGCTTTGGTCGTTCGAGGGAGACAACAGTTTAAAGAGAAGAAGGGTAAGAAGGCACAAAACCGAAGTAAGTCTCGTGATTCGAAGTCAAAGGATGACATAGAATGCTACCATTGTGGCAAGAAGGGTCACATGAAGCGAGACTGTACGACGTGGAAACAAGAAAAAGGCAAAACAAAGAGTTATGAGCAAGATGAAAAGAAGAGTTCAGTGAAGATTGAACAGGTGAATGTCACAGGATCTGGTTCAGACAGTGATTCTAGTATAGCAGCTGGTGACATCTTCCTTACAAGCAATCTTGATTCTGTTTTCTTGACTGCAGAGGATGGACATGCTATGAGTGATTGGATTATCGACTCAGGGGCATCTTTACATGTTTCTCCGCACAAAGAGTGGTTTACATCATATGTGGCTACTAAAGACTATGTCAGACTTGGCAATGAGCAGGTTTGTGACATACTTGGAGTGGGAGATGTGCAGTTGAAGTTTCAGAATGGCTCTTCTTTATGGCTCAAGAATGTCAGACATGTTCCAGCAATACGAAAGAGCTTGATTAGTACAGGGAAGTTGGATGATGCGGGTTATGTGACAGTTTTTGGGACCAGCGCTTGGAAGATCTCCAAAGGTTCGATGACTGTAGCACATGGCAGCAAGTCAGGAACTCTGTACACTTTACATGTTTCAGAGGTTAAAAACCATGTAATTAATGTGATTGAGCAGCCAAGTGTGTCACTGTGGCATCGTAGGTTGGGACATATGTCAAAAAGAGGAATGGAAATACTTTCTCATTATGGTTATTTGCCTGGCTTTTCATTTCAAGATTTCGAGTTTTGTGAGCATTGTGTTTATGGTAAGCAAACATAGGAACCGCACAGATCAAAGAGGAATCGTAGGGACGAACGGTTAGCTCTTGTACACAGTGACCTATGCGGACCAATGCCTAGTTTGTCACTAGGGGGAGCAGCGTACTTTTGTACATTCATAGATGACTATTCTCGCAAAGTATGGGTTTACTTCTTGAAGCACAAGGATGAGGTGCTCAAGGTCTTTAAGACATTCTTGCAGCTGGTGGAGAATCAGAGTGGTCAGAAGCTAAAGTGCTTGAGAACTGACAATGGTGGAGAGTACGTTTCCAAAGCTTTTCAAGACTTTTGTCAAGAAAAAGGGATTAAGCGGGAACTTACTGCACCATATAATCCTTCACAGAATGGGGTTGCAGAACGTATGAATAGGACCATACAAGAGAAGGTCAGAAGCATGTTGTCAAATGCTGAGTTGCCTGATGGATTTTGGGCGGAAGCAGTGGCTACAGCAGTCCATTTGATCAACAGGTCTCCTAGTAGGGTTCTGGATAAGAGTGCAGTGGCCGAGATGCTATGGACAGGCAAGGCACCTTCATATAAGCATCTCAGAGTCTTTGGTTGTGAAGCTTATAGCCATATTCCTAAGGAGTTCAGAAATAAGTTAGAACCAAAGAGCAAGAAGTGTATATTTCTTGGCTACGGAGAATCGGGCGAGATGGGTTACCGGCTTTGGGATCCTGAGTCCAGAAAGCTTATTCGTAGCAATGATGTGCATTTCAATGAAGCCAAGTTTCACTCTAAGCCAGAGAAGACAGAGGAGATCAGAAGAGTTGTCTTCAGGGAAGATGGACCTAGTGCTAGCACATCAAGACAGCATGGTCAGGCTCAGGAACAGCCTATAGTGGCTAGAGAGGCAGAATCAGTTGTGGTGAGACGTTCTGAGCGTGTCTCCAAACCACCTGATCGTTATGTGCCATCTCTAAATTATGTCATGCTCACAGATTGCGGAGAACCATCTTGTTACAAGGAAGCATTACAAGTGGTTGACTCGAAAAATGGCAGTTGGCCATGCAGTCAGAGATGACAGCTCTGCATAAAAACCAGACATGGAAGTTGGTTAAATTACCACAGGGCAAAAAGGCTCTACCTTGTAAATGGGTTTACAGGTATAAGATCACCGCTCATGATAGTCAGCCAAAGTACAAAGCAAGGCTTGTTGCCAAGGGCTTTAAGCAAGAACAAGGCATTGACTTTGATGAAGTCTTCTCTCCAGTGGTCAAGATGACTACATTGAGATGCTTTCTTGCATTGGTTGCTATATTGGATTTGGTGTTGCACCAAATGGATGTCAAGACAGCGTTCTTGCATGGTGATTTAGATGTGGAAATTTACATGCAGCAGCCAGAAGGGTTTGTTGAGAAAGGCATGGAACATTTGGTATGCCAGTTGTTAAAGAGTCTTTATGGCTTAAAACAATCACCGAGGGCATGGTACCATAAGTTCCACCAGTTTATGCTTTCTCAAGGCTACAAACGTAGTGAGTTCGATCACTGTCTATATACAAAGAAGGCTAAGGATGGCAGTTGGCTGATCCTTATTTTGTATGTGGATGACATGTTGATTGCTGGCAAACACTTGGAAGAAATTTCAGCTTTGAAGTCAAAGATGGCAAAATCGTTTGACATGAAAGACATGGGTGAGGCAAGTCATATACTTGGTATGCGCATTGAGAGAGACAGATCAAAGAAGTTGATTTGGTTATCTCAAACAGAGTATATTGACAAGGTTTTGCAACGTTTCAATATGGAGAAGGGAAAGGCATTGAGTGTTCCATTGCCACCATATGTGAAACTTAGCAAACAAGATTGTCCTGTGTCTGAGGAAGAAAAGGCTGAAATGGATAAGATTCCATATGCGTCTGCAGTGGGTAGTTTGATGTATGCAATGATTGCTACACGTCCGGATATTGCATTTGCAGTGGGAGTGGTTAGCAGATATATGTCAAATCCCGGCAAGAAACATTGGGAGGCAGTGAAAGGTATCATGAGATACTTAAAACATACAAAGAGTATGCGCATATGCTATGGTAGTCAGGATTTGAGTGTCAGAGGATACACTGACTCAGATTATGTAGGAGACTTGGATAAGAGGAGATCTACATCAGGCTATGTCTTTACATTGGCTGGAGGTGCCATATCATGGCGATCTCGATTACAAGATTGTGTTACGCAGTCTACTACAGAAGCTGAGTATGTTGCAGCAAATGAGGCATGCAAAGAAGCTATTTGGCTTGGTAGATTGGTTGCAGACTTGGGAATCAATGCAGATATGCCAGAGTTATATTGTGATAGTCAAAGTGCTATACAATTGGCAAAGAATCCAGTGTTCCATTCGAAGACTAAGCATATTGATGTGAAGTATCACTTCATTAGGAAAGTACTTGAAGACAAGCAGATACAACTGCTGAAGATCCACACCAAGGACAATCCTGCTGATCTACTCACAAAGGGACTTCCAGGAGAGGGCTTTGTGCATTGTCGTGAGTTATTGGGCATTGGATAGATGGCAGCCATGTAAATCTTTGTACATTTATGTTCATAGATTTACAGTTACTTAAAGTGCCACATTGGACTTTAAGTGGGAGGTTGTTGGGATTAAAGCCCAAGTGGCCTCTTATGCGGATATGGCCGGCCGCCCGCCTAACTCACTTACCTCTAACTCTTTGTATATACTAACATATCTTTGTGAATACAAAAGGATTTGGGAGATAACCCTTCTAACAGATCTCTGCGTACTGTGTACTGTGTAAGCTCACTGTGTGTGTGTGTGAGAGAGAGAGTCGACCCACGCTCCGCTCCGCGACTTCAGCCTCGAGTCCCAATAATATCTTATGGCCCTTTTGAAAAGTGGGGTGTGGATGCAATAGGTCCCCTACCTCGTACTTCTACAGGGAAGGTTTTCATCATCATGGGTGTTGACTACATGACACGATGGGCAGAAGCAACAAGAACAACCCGAATCATAGCTGAAGAGGTATCAAAGTGTATTTCTGATCATATTTGTATTAGGTTTGGAACACCCCTAGACCTCGGATGAGCAGTTTAGGGCCAAAACAAGCTCCAAAAACACCAAAAACACACTTGTGGCTGTTCCTCCTCTTCTCTCCACGCTTTTTCTGGTCTTCTCTCTATTTTTTCAGTTTCCACACTTAGCTTTATTAGTTGGGCACTCGTGGCCTTTTAGATGACCTCAAACAGACCCCGAACAGGCCAAAAACTGACCTCGCAGTGCATAGTTGTCACCTTTTTGCATCATCCGCACACCTGGAACTCAACATTTTTCAATAATGTGTCTTGCAAACATGTGAAGTGGCCCCAAAAGATGGTCCTCATGATGACCTTTCTGCATAATTCTCACAAGAAAACACCCACGTTGTGTCCGTACTTCTCCGCGTGCAAGTATTGACCCATTCGACCTCCTGACGCCACTCGATGCCATCTGACGCACCTGCTTACCTCATGTCGTCAGCCCACGGATAGCTTCCTTGAGAAGTTTTACGCGCTACCAACTCCTCCTTATTGTAGAAAAAACACACTAGTACTGGTAATATTGAAAATTGATGCACTATGTACATGCTGTCCTACCTGTACACATGTGGGCCCCACGTAACCACTTGGCTCTGAAAAATGGGCAATTCTTTATTTGATGCACCATGCATTTATATGTACATATGCGCAATCCCTTGCTCCAAAAAACTTTTGACAATGCTAAACAAGAGATTGAGACATCAGCAGGCTCCTATAACTAGGCGGTATCTGGACGATGATGATCTTATCTCTGATTTGGAGCGCTTTCGGGACTGTATGTCAATGCCGGGGAAATGGTTGAGCATTGGAAATCAGCTGCTTTCCATGATCAAGAGGGCTGCTAATTGCATGCACATCCCAGTACAATACAACTGCTAGAAAGGGTGCTTGAATGGATACTAACTGATGAAGAGAGAATAACCAATCCACATTGGCAACGGCAGTCTACTCTAGATTGTCTCTCTCTGGCCATGGGATTAGAGATTTTGCTGGGGAACAAGCCGACATATAAATGCATGAAGGATGTCAGGAATCAATTGAAAGAGGTCTTAGTGCAAATGCAGATTGCTAGGGGAGTTCTGGATCAAAGGGTGCGAACTATTCTTGAAGACCAGACTGCCACCAGCAAGGGACCTAAAACTCGAATGTCAGTGGGAGAACAGGCAATTGCTCTCCGGCAACTGTTTCAATTGGTTAAAATAACCACAAAGATGATGCAGCAAGAGAACCAGGTTTTCCTTAACTTCTTGGAATTTGTGCCTAATTCCCCAGTTCTCTTGTATGCTTTACCAGCAAGAGAGGCAGAGTTGCCAAGATTTTTTCCAGCACTTTACCCTCAACATCTAGAACCAATCGATCAGCTCACATATTTCAAGATTACTGATGATCTTCAGGATTGGTATGAGCGATCGACTGTGGAATGGAAAACTTGGCAAACACTCTTCAACGATGCTCTCCAACTGAATGATCTCCAGGAGCTGAGAGATAAGGTGCAGAGGATCAAATTGTGTATGGGCCAGTGGAAAATTTAGCCATCACCAACTAACTACTGCAACTCAATGTTGAGTTCTCTAAAGTGCCTGAGAAGGACATTACGGCTAAATGAGGCCAGAGATGGCTGAGATTCTTTTTGAAGCTCGGATCAAATTTCAATCAGCCTCTTCCAGAAGGATGGATCCATACAGCCTCGCAATCACAAACTATCCAAAACTCGGCTCACCAAAGGCAGACACACGCTCTATGATCCCAACACCAAAATTTATCATCCTCTCACGCCTTATGAAATCGAGATGTCCCATTAGGAAATTTCAGAGGTCATTTGGAGGGCCATATGAAGAGAGAGAAAAATAGAGCGCGTCCAATGAGCACGAAGGCTACGTTACGTAGGAAAGTACGTGGAAAGACTCAAAAAATAGGAAAATAGCATAAAACTTTCACGAATCTAGGATTGTAGCATCGTAATTTCCTTCCTTTTACCGAGCTTCTAGGTGCTTGCATGTGGTCCCACTTCTGATATTCTCTTATGGTCATTAACGTACTGGAGTGTGACCATTAAGCCCGCACAAGATATTGGAATTCTAAAACACTTTCCCTCCATTAGAATGCTTTCAAAGTGAATCTCCCTCCACTAAAGATTTTCTCTGAGAGCTATGGCGTCCACGTCTTCTCGCCCAAGAGGCTCCAGGTGTTTACTATCTCTCACACCAACAACCAACAACTGCACTTTGCCTAGAAGGCCAAGTAGTAGCATATCCTCAATTACAATACCAGCTTCAATAAGTGTAGAGAACCAATGGGTTGGACAAAGGATAAACAAAGGTTCATGGGTCCTCATGCAACCAAGAAGACCCAAGAGGTCTAGTGGTATCAACGTTTACCGCTCAGCATGGAAGGCCAGAGTGTTGGATTTCAAATTTGAAATTGGCAAAAGATCTGTAAAGGAAGTTCTTGTTCAGCATGTGTTTACCCATCCTGAGGTGATAGCAAACGGTGGAAATGTATAAGATATACATCAACCACGTTGTAATTGTAAGTACTCTTGACATGTGAACTTACTGATACTCTCATTATAACTTTTCTTATATATTTTGCAATGTTTCTCCCGCTTGTTATGAGCAATGTCTCCATTCTTCACAACTCAATTACATTAGATTTGTCATTTGTACTTATTGATACTCTTAGTTTAACTCTTCTTATATATATTGCAGATGTTTATCCCTCTTCTTATGAGCAATGGGAGCCTGTGGAGTGCATAATAGGCCTCTTCCATGTTGTTCATGCCCACATTGGTTCTCTACAGTATTCAGAGAGGAGCAGCAAAAGACTGGCTGATGAGGGAATCTTTTTTTGTGACCACTTTTACCAACTCAGCTCAGGGAATAAGAATGGCATGTTGGTGAAAGTGCCTCTACCAACCGATTGGAACACTGTGGACTGGCCAGTTCCCGAGGAAACAATGGTGGAGGCAATGCGAAGTAAGCTCTACAAGGATATACAAAGGTCTCTACGTAGCTCTATTCCTACCAAACTGGTTAGAATTGCAAACTTCTGTCCTGTTGCACTCTTCATAGAGCTGTTTCATAGCTACAACATCTGAGTTACGAAAACTATGTTCATGTGCAAGTCATTTCAGTAGTCATCCTGTGACAAACTTGTTGACAATGGATGGTATGCAAAGGAAGAGATTGGTTTACGGTGCGAGGTCGCGCTTGATACTCTAGCTGTCAAGTACATGATTGCAAGCCAATCACTGTTACTCTCGTTTTGGTATATGCGATCACAAATGCTCAACGGTAAGTACATTCCTATGGACCAGGTTTCTGCAGGTTTGGAAGATAATCTTGCTGTGGATGTGGAAGTGATTGATAAAGAGCATGGCCTACTGTTGGTGATTACAATAAGGGAGCTATGCAGTCTTCAGCATTTGTGGCATGACATAATTGAAGAGTCAATGGACAAGGACCTATCAGATTTTTCCTTTTTCCTAGCTGGCCGTAAGGTGATGCGGCGAAGGGAAAAAGATATTTTGTGAAAAGAGTTGGATGGTCGGGTTGAAGTAGTGTCAATGTAACAGATATTCTTGTGAACCCAAGTGTATACAAATGACTTTCAAGACATGAAGTTTATTGAGCTCATTTTTCAATTGTGCCCTGTGAAAAAGTGTGCTTGAAATACATTTCTTTACCATGTCAAATCTCTCTCTCTCTCTCTCTCTCTCTCTCTCTCTCTCTCTCTCTCTCTCTCTCTCTATGTTAGACAAGACAAAGACATGATAGAAGAGTCATCTTAATTCATTAGAAAGTACAAACTTGTCCGTGAACAATGGACTGAGATACAATTTCTGTAAGTATGGAATCAAAATGTCTTCAAGGTAAAAATCGAAGGAATGCCCCTCGAAAGAAGGTGGTGAGACAGTTGTTCCCGACGGATTTAGTTCTCCCTTTTCAGGAGTATCATCAATTAGTAGTGTATTAGTTGCATCAAAGGGTACACCGATTTGGCTAAACGGTTTGTACAAAAGAGGTAAGTGTGGTTTTTTAGGGTGGTAGTGGCCCTCAACGGTAACGCATTTTCTTTGATCATACAAAAAGGTAAAATCTGACGTGTGAGCATGGCATACACTGCAAACTATTGCAACTAGTGGCGACACGTTTTTCCTTTGCATTGAAGACCATATGGCAACTCTGAAGCGCGGAAGAAGAAACTGAATAAATTCCTTGGTTCCTGGACGAACCACGACTCGACAAGTTCCCATCCGAAACGTTTGCAAATCCTCAAAGGATCCTCTGTCACCGTGAGGCACCCGCATCAGCAGCAATCCATTGACGTCCAAGATAATCAACCTTAGTAAAAGTTGACAAGTACATATAAGTAGTTAGAAGCTGAACATATTTTTCCATACTTGAATAGACATTACCGGAACAACCATATCTACAGGTAACAAGGGTCCATACTGGGTCTCTGTAGTGTTCATGTCGTTGTTGCTCTCCTCTGCTTTATCTTCATAGTCATCATTCACATCTTCATCAGGGGTCTCCCCCATGGCTCTTTCTGCCTCATTCAAGGTTTCCTCCAAGGTCTTTTCCTCTCCCTCGGTTGATCGGCTTGACTCATACATCCTTGCCTGATCGATATCATTTTGCTCATCCCTAGGCCTGCTTTCCTCATCCATATCCTTTTGCTCATCTATAGGCCTGCTTTCCTCATCTTGGGTTTCAGCCATAGGCTCTTTTGGCTCCTCCACTGGCTGACTTGGCTCTTTCATTGTCTCCTCTGGTTGTACCCTAGCACCTTCCATATGCTCATTTGACCTTTCCTCATCCTCGGCTCTTTCATCTTCTGCTGATATGACCCCCTCGGCCCGTTGTGATTCCATTGTATCGGATGTAGGGGTTTGTCGTGGTGGCACGTCATGTTTTGTTAGATCAATAGTGCGGTCATCCAAGCCGCTATCTTCAAGCTCTCTGGGGCTAGACATAGTAAGCAGGTGTTGTATTAAACTTACCCGGTATCTTTGCAAATAATCATATGTGTAGTTTTTTAAAGCACTCTGTAAAATTGAAAGACCACATGGTGAGAATTCTTTTATAGACTAAACCAAAACTAACTGAATGCATTGCCAAATGGGTACCTTAGTCATGAAAGGTTTTAATGCAAAGTAGCTTTGCAGGACATATTCTGCATGGAGAAGACATCTCCAGCCGCAAGAATTTCCATCGGTTTGATTTGGGACAGGTACATCTTTGATTGGGGCCTTGTATAGTTCATACCTTCCACATAGCTTGCCATAGGCAAGCAACAACCTCTTTATACAACTGCACAAAGCAATGTCAAGATGTTAGCATGAGGCTTCAAATTTACATGGATATCTATAAGAAACACTTTCTGATACAAAACACTTACAGCCTAATTTCAGGGTGGGTTCCTTTTATTGAATTGAACAC